>NC_071345.1:827500-1127500 GCF_027744825.2 Synchiropus splendidus
TGCTGTCTGTGTGTGTGTGTGTGTGTGTGTGTGTGTGTTGGTGTGGGTGAGTGGCTGGACCCCACAAGGTTAAGCCTCAAGTTTAAGGAAGACGACTTCAAACAAACTGGGCTCCAGTCCGGTTCAGAGTCTTGTGTTTTGGATGGTGAGGTTCAGGGCGAGAGGCTGGGGAAAGGGCCGTGGCCAGGAGAGGTCCTCACAAGCTTCATGTTTGTGCTGAGTGTGGCTCTGTGCTGGCAGGTCTCAGTCGGTGGTGGAGCCTGGAGTCCTGAAGCGACCCGACAAAGTCAAGAGTGAAGAGGACAACATGCAGCCGCTGCTCTCGCTGGACTGAACACACACACACACACACACACACACACACCTGTCCGCCGGGAGCAACTGCGCCCTCTGCTGGACTCAAACTTCTTCTGAGCTATAAAGTATTTATTTATCTATTTGTCAAGTGCCAATCCTGAGACTGGACCGGGTTTCAGCGAGCGCCAGGACTCCACCCCACCCCCCCACCCCGCCGCTCCTCTCCCGGAACCCGCACTCTGCCCTTTACAGGACGCGAGCGGCGCGGCGGCTCGTCTGCTTCTGCGCTCCGACCCGGACGCGACAGGCGCCGCTGTCACGGCAGTGAGAGCAGCAGATGATCTTTTTTGTACCGCCCGCTGCGCGTCGTTGCTGTGAGTTTCCTTGGTTGATTTGTTGGGACCAGTTGCATGTTTTGATTTCTCCAGTGGTGAGTTTGCTTTCCTCCTCCACACCTCCATCCTTGAATCTGCCCGGTAACAGTCAGTCGGTGGCGCTCTCACAGCTATTGGAGTGTTAAATCAACACGTTCAGTGCCAAAACCTGCTGGTGTGTGGCGACGCCGGGGCCCAGCTCAGACCTGACACGGGCCTCACTGGGCTCCTCTGATTGTCCCGGTACTGTCCCGGGGCTTCCTCCTGTGCTGCCTGAACCACCTCTTGTCAGGGCTCTGCTCCAGACCCGGGCAAAGGGGGCCCCTGAGTCGGGCCCCTGGGGGGTCCATCTTCAACCATGACACTTCAGCGTAAAGATGAATTATCCGTGAAGACCTCTGCATGTATTATGATTTTCAAATGATAATAATAACAGGACAATTTGGGACGAGCCATGCCGTTTATGTTGAGAAAGCGCAGGTTGAACTCCTGGTCCATGGGCAAGGCGGTTCGTTGTTGAGCGTGATGAACAGAGAACGTCACGTCCCATCTGCTGGAAGAGACTTGAGGTCAGGGGGCGGGGCCCGGCTGGCGTAAGATGGCTGCCAGGGAGGAAGAGTGAGGCGAGCAGCGGAGACAGCGGGACGTTAAACGGACGCACCAGACCGGCCCGTCTGTCTCTCGACACCTCCGCTGCCCAGCTCGGCTGCTTCCTGTGCAAACAGGAAGACGTCTCAAGACGTCGTCCACCCGAGACCTGCAGAAGAGCTGGGTAGACAGACGACTGATGAAGGGGTGGGGCAGCTTAAAGGAGGTGGTCGGGCGTGGCTAGGAGGAGGCCACGGGGCGGAGCCGGCACGCAGCGCCAAGATGCTGTGACGGCTTGATGTTTTACTCATGAAATGAAACTCATGAAAACACTTTTGACATGGAGTTCTGCACTTTGAATGTTCTTCTGTGGTGTCAAGTCTCACCTGTCAGTCACCCGCCCTGGCAGCCATGTTGGAGCGCCGCCATTGTTCGTCATCATTGGCTGTCGACACACTTCAGCTGAACCTATCTGGAATATTTTGTCAGTTTTTATCGCAACATTGCCGCATCTGAGCGGGAAAAGTGGCGTACTGCCGTTGGCACCTCGTCCACATGAGCCTCTTCACAGCTCTTAGCATGACAGGATATTGGACCTGTCACCAACTCTTCTCTCCGCAGCTAGTCAGCTATGCTAGCATTTAACTTTGAAGCCGAAGTCAACGTATGCAATGAATGTAAAGGAACATCATGTGTGAAAGATACACGCAAGAAATGTCTATCACCGGATCAACGTTTATTAGCGTCGCTGTGTTAGCACTGTTGCTACATCTGTATATTCAGCAACGAATGTCCGCTTGACGACTAAAAACAGTTACAATTCAACCTTTGACAGCTCAACACTTGATTGTTATGAATCAAACACTTCGGTTAGCTTAGCGCGGGCGCAGCGTTAGCGCTGAATGTTCAATTGAAGCCATTTTTGTCACTGATCGTCACATTTGAATGTAAACAGACACCAAAATTTAACGCAGGAATTCGATTGATTGTGGAACATGTTCACTTTGTTAGCATCGCAGTTGTGTTAGCTCAAAAAGGGAACCTGAGTCATGCAACAAAACATGCCATAAATTCAGCTAAAAGTTTCTCCAAAACGGTCCGGTGTTTGTCGCGCCACCTGAGCTAGCCTCCGAGTCACGTGTGGTGTGTCAGCTATGTTGTTAGCGGATGCCAGTGGCAGCCTGAGAGGGCGCCGTTTCTGTGTTGTCCTGCAGGTCAGCTTCAACAGTGATGTTGGCTTAAGTATAATCAGGTGGAAAGTAAAACGGCCCAGTAAAGTCGCCCGTCAGAGATGAGCTGATGAACATCGTGTCTCGGAGTGAAGACGACGAGCGAGTCACATTTACAAGACTTAGTTGGAAGTAACAACGCAGCAAGCTAATGGGGCTAGCGCTAACAGTATTAGCATTTCACGAGGGGTCATAACGGTGAATGTTTGCAGCCTTTCATTTTGAAACAGAACACTGACATTTTATCTCTTTCACGTTGCAAATAAACTGAGTTCATCTTTGGGTTGTGATGACGAGCCGACACGTCACTGAAAATCATATTCAACTATAGCGTAAAGCTGTGTTCTTTTCCACATCTGTTTTACCTAGCGCTGTGTATCGCAGACCCTGAAACGACTCCGTGTTTCCTGACAGAATGAAAGCGTGTGCCACTGTAACCCAAACTCACGGAGGTAGAATTGTGATTTGCGATCTCCTCTCTCTGAACTCTCGACTCACTGACGTTTATGTGTTATGAGATGCTCTTATTTTGAAGGCTGGTTTCTCACGGACTTCCTCGCAGCCAAAGCCACTTCCTCTCTGAACGTAGGAGCTGAAATGTATCATATTTCAGGACGTGGTTCCTGTGGTTTCCTGAGCGCACCGTCCAGTCTGTTGATTTATTTATTTATTGATTCACTTCTATTTGATTGTATAGTTGCAGTTTAGAGCCGGAGCCGAGCAGATGTTTTATGGTGTAAATGTCCTCGGAGGCAGTTCGATCAAATGTATTATGTACAAGGAACAAAAATAAATCCTGACACACAAAGGCTGCCAAAGGTGTTTTGACTCGATCCTCTGCGCACAGACGTGCCGGCTGGTTTCCATCACTCTTGACCAGTACAAACAAGCTCGGACGCAGACTCGTGTCCCACTCACATTTATTCAATCACAAATCATCCGTTCTCCTCAGCAGCGCTTCCTCCGGCTCAGGTTTGGCCGCGGGACGTGAAGGATCTTCACACCTTCACAGTGACGCCGAGCCTGAACCCGCGACCTTCTCCACCGTGGAGCAGCTGGAGGCCCAGCGTTCACACCTGCCAGTCAGTCGACAGTCGGGGCCACGACGTCCTGCTCTTCATCTCAGAAGTCTGGACAGTGTGGTCTTCACGGGGACACACGCGGCCTGGACCGTGTGTGTGTGTCGCCGTGGAGTGAAGACTCAAATGTCAGCGGGAGGTTTGTCAACATGAGTAGAAAAACATCGTCCGTGTGAAAAGCTGTGACGAAGCCAGCAAGACCTCGTCCTCAGCAGCAGCAGACATCACAAAGTCTGTTGGTCTCAGTAGAGTTTCCCGCCACAGCGACTCGCACGTCATACTTCTGCCACACATGAATTACCGCTGTTTTCTCCTAAACTCTCATTTTGTGACAGAGAAAGTGACTTCTGTTTCATTTCTAGTTCGTCCCAGACGCAAAACTCAGAGGAAAAACAAAGCAAAAAATGTTGCTCCTAAATGTGTTGAACTCCTCCCCCTGACTTATTTGACTCTGTGTTATCATGCAGGTAAATTATTAGTCTTGTAACTCCAAGAAAGGTCTTCTTAACCATCAACTCAAAATCAAAAGAATAATACATTGTAATAAACAGGTGGAAAATATATTTTTCTGAAATAGAAAAACCTTTTCCTGCCTCATATATAAATATTTGTTTTTTGTTTTGGTAGTTAAATATTTCTACTTTGATTATTTCTATTTTTCATCTTCTTTTCATAAACTTCAAGTGAATAGATACATAATGTCCACGAATGTTTTTTTTTTTAAATCATGATATCACCAGAAAAAGAAAAAAAAATCTCATGATTGTTATCATCCTCATGACTCGAACAGTCGCAGGCGACGAGCAGAGCTAGCGGGCAGCAGGGGGCGCTCTTGGGCGCTGAGCGACAGACAACAAGCAAACTAATGTCTTCCTCAGTAAGAGCTCAGCGCAGTCAGTAAAGCTCACTGGTCGACCCTTATCCCAGCCAAATATTGTGCTTTGAATCTCGAATGATGGGTTTAACGTGACTTGGTTATTTTGGACTATACAACCGTTCTAAGACTCTAATTAGACCTTATGATGATGAAGAATCCATCTCTGATCAAAGAGGTTGGAATTCAACTGGTTCTTGAGCGTTTTCAATCTGATCTGATCAGGGACTTGACAGCTCCGTGACGCTCCTGCAGGTGTCAGTAGAGAGGCGTGTGGCCACCACAGAAGAAGCCTGAAGCTCCACTGGGAGACGTCAGTGTTTCGCTGTCTTCCCTTCAGACTGGTAACTCTGACTTTGAACCTTTGATTCCACCTGACCCACAGACCAGCAGCTTCCTGAGACGCTCCTGACGGAAATGTAAAACTGTCCCCATGTCAAGCCGGTCAGTCCTTGTTTATTCATGAGTGATTTGCCTAGATATGCTCTGAGTCACATGACTGAAGGATCTACTGCGGCTGTCGAGTCACTGGAAGCACTGTGTGCTGCGCCTCTGTCCTCCCTCTAAATCTATGAAACATATTTACATCAGGACTCAAGCCTCCGCTGCGTAAGACATAAGCGTGTGTCGCACACCAACCAGGAGTGTTTCCGTGGCCAGTGACGCCTCTACTACTGTCCGGACCTACTGGCGGCCCGCTGCTGCTCCAGCATGGCCTTGATGGCCGGGGTCATCATGGCGGGGGACATGGCCGGGGTGAAAGGTCGGAGAGGGTAGTGGGCGCTTCTGCCGGGGACGTAGATGCACTGGAAGAACCTCTGCCCTGCAGGGAGATGCGGCGTCAACACGGCGCTCCTCCCACCACGCGCAGCGCCGGCGCCTCACCTGTCGTCTTCTTCTTCTCTGCCGCCGCATCGGTCGCCTGCAGCTCGTCTGCAAGAACAAGTGCACACGTGACTGGGCAGGTTAGCGGGTCTGTCGCGGTGAGGGTGGGAGTTAGCGGGTGAGAGTCGCTGCAGGAAACCCTCGGCGAAACCCGGCAGCAAACCTCTGAACTACGGTGGGTGTTTGAGGACATCCTCCGGTCGCAGAGTGACATATCGGGTTTCAGGAAACCCTCCGTCATTGGTCGGACACGACGGCCTCAGAAAGAACCAGGTTTTTCCTGATATCTCACTGTGAGACCTGAGGACGTCCTAGAGTGTCCACCGTACGAGCACCGGGCGCTCTGTCCGCTGGTGTTCGTCTCCCAGTCCAACACTTGATTTTTTTTGCTTCTTCAACACTGTACATGAGACGGCTTTGGTCAGAAGTTTGTGTTCATGTTTGTGTATTTCTGCCTTTGCTGTTTGTGTTGTCTGGCGTCAACGTTTTGTTCCTGTCAGCTGCGGATGATTAGCCCCCGCTAACGCAGGGCTAGCACACAGCTAGCTAAGCAAACAAGAAGAGAGTGTGTGTGTGCTTTATCAGGAACTGAGTTTTCATGCTGAGTGAGACGGCTGTGTGGTGGACGTGTGTTAGCCTTGTTAGCGGTTAGCTGGCCGCAGAAACATGCGAGTGGTTACGTCACATTTTCAACGACTGGGTCTCTGCTGTCGCGCAGCGCTAGCTCCGACAGATTAGCCGGCGACGCCCGGGACGATGGAGAGTTACGGAGTCGTGAGGATGGCGGGAAGACTCGGGTGGCGGGAGTGATGGCGCTCGGCTGGATGACTCAGCAAGAAGAGAAACTCGTGGAATTTTCGCTGTAATGGGATTGGGGTTTCTTCAGTGGCCTCACTGGAGTCTTCATCTCACCTCACAGCAGCTCAGAAGGTGAGCTAGCCACGCCACGTTAGCATCGAGATTTGGACGAGTCTTTCTCGTACCGAGTGAACCAGCGAGAGACAGAGAGAGAGGTGGGGGAAGGAGAGAGGGAAGGAGAGTACCTCAGGCTCTACAGGGGGCGCTGTTTCCAAACTCTACAACAGAGTATCAGCAAGTCAAAGGGGCTTGAAACAGCTTCCCAACAGTGAACCTTTGCCTAAACTGTGCTTTGCTTTGGTACAGTATGTAAGAGACTTCTGTCTGGAAATGGTTATTACATTTATTATAACGTTTGTTTTATGTTTCGTCTGTATTCTCCTCCAGTCGGCTTCAGGTTCAGGGTCGCACGTTTATTTACATCCTCAGAACATTTTCCTTTAAGCTTTTTACATTTTAATATAGATCTTTTATGAGTGTATTATTGCTATTCTGCAATTATGGCTTTTGCCTTCATTTTGGACCCTGCTCCCGAAGGTCGGAGCGGCTTCGGTCTCTTGTGTTTTCGCATGAATGGATGAAATGATGTCATAGTGCGTGATGATGCCACTCACTGGTCTTCTTCTTCTTCTCCTCTTTTCCTGGAAGACAAAGCAAAGCCGTCGTCAGACACCAAGTGTCAGCTGACGCTAACGGTGGAGTTTCCAAACCTTCAGTGGCAGAAGCTGTTCCCTCCCTGGCTGCTTTCCCTGCGACAACAGACCTGGTGAGTGTTTCACCCGGTGGAGTGACATTTTCAAAACAAGTGTTGAAAGGAGGGTGAGGTGTCGCGGGCCACGCTGGAGAGACCGGCCCCAGCCGCTGCCCCCGCCACCACTTACTTCGCTGCTCCGTCACGGGCTTGGGCCTGGTCTGGGCTGAAGAACAAAGACAGGGTCAGCCTGGCTCAGAGACTCTCCAGCGCCGGGGCCCACCTGCTTGTCTGGCCGCGGCCGTCACGTTGGCTCTCATCAGGGCTTCCGGTCTCCTCCTGGCCCGGAGCGGCTGAGCTGGAGCCTCTGGCTCTGTGACCCAGAGCAAGCGTTTCCTTCAGAGACCCGTCAGACGTGACACCTGTCCTCTTACCTTTCCTGCTCGTCCTGGCTGCTCTCCTCGCCGGAGCAGCTGAGGCGGAGACAGCATGATCACCACCTGCGTCACGAGCCTTCGGCTGTTATCCATACCTGACTTCTCGGTGGCTGACTTCCGTTTCTGTGGTGCAACTGCAGGCACTGCTGAGACAAAAGGGAGACGTGTCATGAAAGGCTCCGAGCGCCCCCTGGTGGTCCCCTACTGTTGACTCAGTACCTTTCTTTGCGGCTGCAGAACGTTTGGTCTTCTCTTTTCTCCCTGCGGCTTCTAGAGCAAGTGGAATATAGACGTAGATAAATGATGGAGGGGTGAGGTGATGGATGGATGGATGAGAGGTGAAGTGCAAGAGGACATGGTGAGAAAGAGAGAAAAGAAAGGATGGAATAATGGACAGTTGAAAGAAAGACGGCTGTCACCTCTCCTCCCGGCCCGCTCTCGTCCCTCCCTCTTGTCATCTAGAGGAAGAGAAAATCCCTCGTTCAGGTGCGAGCAGGTCCTCAGATGTCGCCGCCAGTTACCTGCTTTTGTCTTGGGCTTGTCCACGGCCGACGCTGAGGAGAGAAGCAAGTCCGCTGTTGAACTTTGACCTCGCCACAAAGCAGTTTGACCTCACCTTTAGCGGCGGTTTTCCTCTTGGAGGCTGGAAGATTCAGAATGTCGTCAGCAACTGAAGGTTTGAGGGAAAGCAAACGGGATGACTCACCTGTCTTTGTGGGCGCAGGCTTCACTTCCTGTGTGGCGTTCTTGGGTTCTTCAGGACAGACCGGATCAAGCGTTACTGAGGCGGCAAAAACCAGAACCCACCACGAGCTCAAGCGGACTTTGGACCCGGGTCTGTCTCACCCTCAGCTGGAGCTGCACTCAGTGGTTCCTCAGGAGTCGCAGACTGGGGTCCAGCAGACGGTTCCGGTCCAGGAGGTGGCACTTCAGGCTCCTGTGGTGGTTGTGGTTCTGTGGAAGGCTCAGGCCTGGGCTGCGCTGGTTCCGCTGGTGTCTGGGGAGTGTGCTGGGCGGGTTCCGGTGGAGGCTGCATCATGGGCGGGTACGGCTGGTACTGGGCGAAGAGCTGCTGCTGCGGGTAGAAGGGCTGCAGCGGTGGAGCACCCGGGTGCACAGGGTGGGCGGTCAGCACCGGAGCAGGCGGCGCTGCCAAGTGAAACAACAGGGTCACGGACAGGGACACGGCAGGTGTGCGGCGCGTGTGGTGAGGGACATGTGCAGGTGCAGGTGTGAGGGTCAGTGCCGGACTGGACTGGGACCAATCACTGGCCTGGGGTGGCCAACCTTGATGCGCGGAGATACACGCCAGGTGTTTTCCCAACGGTCGTCCTGCGGACCCGCTTGCTTGCCTTTCACGGTCTCGCTTCAGGGCAGTGACCTGTTCAGATCCACTTTCGATTGGACCACCGCGCTGACAGTTTGCTGTTTGTTTGTGGTGACAGCGAACAGCTAAGAAGGCAGCCCATTGGCTGGCAAGACTCCGAGAACGCCTTCTTTGTTTGTGGCGCGGGTGCCACCTGTCGGGCACAGCCTCCACGCGCTTCACTGGACTCACGTGCTGTCCATCAAAACGACCAGTGGCGAGTGAACCTATAAATCACATCGGGCCCAAATGTGCGAGGGGCCACCAGCATCTCCAGTCCAGGGACGTGGAGGCTTGTTAGGATGGTGGTGAGAGGTGCGTGGCGCTGTGGACAGTGGGAGCAGTCACCTGACATGGTGGGCGGGGGGTAGGGGTTGTCCGTCACGATGTGGTGAACTGAAAGACGGAGGCAGACTCAGACCAAGGGCAGGCTGGGACTCGTCTCTGCTGTGGTGTTGCAGTACTCACCGTACCAGCCAGGGGGCGACGGGCAGTAGACGGGGGCCGGCCTGCACGGACCCACTGAGACACAGCAATAACAACAACGGTCAGAAGTGGCACATGAACCTGCAGCAGTTTGGGCTTTTCCTCGCCGCACCTTCCTGCGCTGGCTCCGGCGTCTGGGCCTGTGTTTTGGGTTCTTTCTCCGGAGCTGGAGGAGAGCAAACCAAGTATTAGCTGAGCAAATCAGAGGAGCACTTCAGAGGGAGGAGATGAAAGGAGTTGGAAAAGCCAACGTTGGTGAATCATCACTGCTGCGGTGACTCACCTGGTTTGGAGGTCTTGCTCTTCTCTTCTCTCTTACCTTCAGTTCAAAGCAAAGTTCTGGTCACTGTGGATCACACAAGCTGCTGTGCACAGCGGCGCAGTTCACATCACCTCGGAGGAAAGCAGGGAACCTCCTGATCCTGCGGACGGGCGTCTCCAGAGCCGCGACCCTGGGCAGCGCTGCAACACAGCAGAGTTACTTCAGACCTCCTGGTTCCAGGCGACCGACGTCCTCCCACCTTGTTTCCTTGGCCTGACGTCTGACGGCGCCGTGGTTTTGCTCGGTTCTGAAACACATGCCGCTGTCACTCCTTAATCACCGAACACACCTGGACCTCGGTACCTTTTCTTCTGGACCTCAGGGCTGACACTCTCCTCGGAGGATCTGAACACAAGATCAGAACTGAGACATTTGGAGACAACGTTAGGGAAGACAGGTGTTTGGTCCGGTGGAGGGGAGAGTCGGTGTTGGACCAGCCACGTTGGCGATGATGAAGGCAGCAACTCACCTTTCTTCCCTGCAGCTTTCACATCAGTCTCTGTGGTCTTGGATGAGTGCATGCAAGGACACACTGGTGCTGGAGGGACAGCAAAGTCAAGTCCTCCTCTTCATCATCATCATCATCTCCATCTCTCACCGTCCTTGCTCTTGGGAGTCTCCTCTTCAGGCAGAGGTTTCACCGTCACCCTCTCTTCATCATCTTCAGGTTCGTACGCGGACTTCAGCGGTTCAGCTGGCGGCCGCTCTTCCTCCTCCTCCTCCTCCTCCTCCTCCTCCCCTGGAGAGCAGGTCCACACATGAGTGCCGGGTCACACTTCCATTTGAGGATTTCACACACCGGCTGGTTCAGAGTCGTCCTGCGCAGCCTTGTCCTCTTCTGTCTGCTCCAACTCTGAATCTTCCGCTTCATCGGCGGCAGCATCAGCAGGTGCCTCCTGCTGGACAGTTGATGCTGCTGCAGCGGAGGCTGCACAGGTGAATTTCACCAGTCAGTGTTCAACTGCATCTAAACGCTGTTGCACTATTGCTTTGATTCCATGACGGTGTGTTGAAATGAAGCTTTCCTTTGCTGCCAAACCAGGAATTCTCATTGTTTATTAGTTAATTATCATCATGATCATCACAAATGTATTCCATAATGTGGCAGCAATGGCAGGCGTCGGTGGGAGTGAGGGCTCCTGTGTAGCAGCGTACCTCTGAGTGAGACCTCCTCCTCGTCCTCCTGGTCCTCGGGAGCTTTGCTCTCTGGCCAGGCCTCTTCACCCTCCTCATGGTCACTAGCTGTCTCTGCTGACGCTCCATCCAGCATCAGCTCCACATCTTCATCACCGTCATCGTCAGTCACATCCAGGGTGACGTCGTCTGTCTCGGATTCTGTTCTGTGCTCTTCATCGTCATCGTCGTCGTCCGCCATGACACCACTGTCAGTGTCCTCGATGGCGGGAAGGTCTTTGTCCTCATGGTCTTCGTCATCATCATCATGTTCATCTTGAGGTAACTGGACTTCATCTTCATCGTGGTCTTCATCAGGTCGTTTCTCCAAATCAGAGTCCTCGTCATCATCTTCATCGTCTGCAAAGTTGTCTGACGATGCCATAGGAACATCCAGATCTGATTGGTCCAGATCATCTCTGTCTTCATCTTCATCATCGTCGTCAGTGGATTCTTCAAGCAGATCTTCCTCTGCTAGTTTGTGGTCATCATCCTCAGCAGGAAGAAGATCATCATCATCTTCAGCTGTAAAAGGCCGGAGCTCTTCATCATCGTCATCATCATCTTCCAAAGAGTCAGTGAGCTCTTTCAAGTGGATCTCATGGACGTCTTCATCAGCAGGCAGAGGAGGGAGCTCCTCCTCCTCCTCTGCACCTTCATCATCCTCATCAGTGACGTCAACACTCTCTGAAGTGGTGGCATCATCAGCCAGAGCATCATCTTCATCATCCTCATCAGTGACGTCAACACTCTCTGAAGTGGTGGCATCATCAGCCAGAGCATCATCTTCATCATCCTCATCAGTGGGGAGGCCTGCAGTCGCCGTCGAGTCCGTAGAGTCAGTGAACGCCTCGTCGCTGCTGTCGTCATCTTCATCCTCCTCAGAGGTGGAACTGGGCTCAGGAGATTCTTCCTCTTCCTCCTCATCTTCATCAGCAGCCGCCACTCTATCCTCATCCTCTTCATCATCAAGAGCGTCTTCATCGCTTTCGAGTGAAGCTGCTTTGGGTTTCCTCTCAACTTCCTCACCTTCATCCTCTTCAAGCTCCTCCTCAGCAGCTTCTTCCTCCTCACCTTCATCCTCTTCAGCTTCTGCTTCCTCCTCTTCCACTTCAACTGCCTCATCCTCCTCTTCCTCCTCCTCTTCCTCCTCCTCTTCCTCCTCATCCTCCTCTTCCTCCTCCTCCTCCTCCTCTTCCTCTTCCTCCTCATCCTCCTCTTCCTCCTCCGCCTCCTCCTCCTCCTCTTCCTCTTCCTCCTCCACTGCTGCTCCCTCATCTTCCTCTTCTTCCTCCTCATCCTCCCCCTCTTCCTCCTCATAGTCCTCTTCCTCCTCCTCATAATATCTCTCATAGTCTTCATCATACTCCTCCTCCCCTAGTTCCTCCTCCTCGTCCTCCTCTTGTTCCTCCTCCTCCAGATCCCCCTCTTCATCTTCACCCTCCTCCCGCTCCTCCTCCTCAGCAGCCTCCTCTTCTTCTCCTTCCTCCTCCTCCTCCTCTTCCTCCTCCACCATCTCCACGGCTGGTCGACTCTTCTTGACCTGCATCTCTACAACTACAGAACAAACAAACTTAAACGTGCTCAAGCTCCTCTGAGAGTTTCAGTGCAGCCATGCTGTCACCACCCAACATCCTGGTTGAACCACCGCTCGTCATGTGACACCGTCACGTGTGTGATCTCAAAAGCGCACAGCTATACGTACACACGTTGCAGTGTGGTCACAGGACCACAGCCATTAGCTCATGCACAGCCACACGCAGACGAACACGGATGCATACGTGTCTGCAGTCATCCACCCGGTTCCGATCCACTCACTCACAAGTCCGTTAGAGAGGAGCGTGTGCAGCGTTAAGGTGATGAGAGACGAACATGTGGGCAGGCAGCGTCACACGAGCAAGACTCAGTGGCTGCTACACAGCTGTGAGCACAGGCAGCACGGACCTTTACTCCTGGACGGCAGGAACTCTCCTGAAAGAGAGACGCGCGTCAGCAGCAGACACACATCGGTCTGATCCACCCGCCTCAGGTTTAGTGGACGGTTAGCGGGAAGAAGTCATCGTGGTTAACAACACGCCGGCTGGAGGCATTAGTTTTTAAACAGGGGGAGAGAAACACCGCAACAAGTACCTTTCTCTCTCTTAATCTTCACTTCCTCCTCCTGCTCCTCCTCCACCCATCGTAAATCTTTGAGACGGTTGACACAGTCAGCTTAAAGTCTGTCCTTTCACCGTCACATCACAGCACTTTCAACAGGAAGTTACAGGAAGCCAGAGACCGGATGCCCAAGCCACCACCGGCTCTGGAGTCACTGCTCCGAGTGTGAGGCAGAGTTGGCACAGCTACCGCTTCTTTACTTTCCGCTCCAGAACCTCAATCTCTGAGGTGCCGAACCTCATTCCTGCAGCCTGGCACTCAGATAAGACCTGTTCCGAAGGGCCCTGACGTTCTTGATGAGGCGAGGCCAAAATGTCACCCTCTAAACTCAGTGTTGTCACAGTGAGGAGCTCAGCATGAGGCTGTGGACCATCTCAGAAGGAGCACCAGCAGAGCACCAGGTGAGGTCCATTCTACAGAAGAAGCAGCCGCGCTCTGGTGGCGCATAGTGCTCAGCATGATCGGAGCTTTTGTCTTGACGGATGGTTTGATGATCAGGAGGTCAGCAGCAAGCAAGCTCCTCAGGTGTGTGGCTGCACTACAGGACACAGAGGGAGGGGAGTACAAACCTTTCTTCCGGACGGCGTAGAGGTTTCCTGTGGATGAGAGAGCAGGAGTCAGACGCTTCCCCCAGGGGCAAATCTCTGGATTCACAAGTGTACTCTGGTCTGTGGCGCCTCAGCATCTTCTCTGAAGCTTCATCAGCCGACACTCGACTAGCTCGTCTCCCACGACGCGTGTCAATCAGGTGCAAAGTCATATTTTCATTATACGTTTTCAATCAGCAAAAAAAACAAGGAAAAAAAGGTTTTAAAAACGTGTTCAAGAATGTTTGGAGTTTTTTGAGGGACTCAAAACGTTTATGGGGTTTTAAAAGTTTTTTATGTTTTTCCTTTTTTTAAGTTCAAATCCATGACCTTTGACCCTCTCGACTCATTCCACTCTGAGTCGAGAGGCTCCTGAAGGAACTTGCTGAGAGTTCACGACCTCGGTGGAGGTGGGGCCGACTGGACCTCCACCAACCAACAGAGCCAGTAACTGTTGCCTAAGTCCCTGAGATTGAAGACTTCCCACTCTCCAGACGGTCTGTGAACCCGAGATCACGGACTCCAGCCTGTACTGGCTTCTCCACGACCTTCAAGCTCTAACCGCAGAGGACGGCAGACGGCCTTCACCTCCGCTTCACCCTCATGATCCATGTTCCTGTCCCAGAGATGAGACTCACCGTCGTCTTCCTCGGGTGCCACCAGGTTGGCTGCAAACTTGAGTACAGAGCTGAAGACGCTGGACGACTCCTCCACCACATCGCTCACCGCCTTCATGGGGTCAGAGCCGATTCTGCTGAGGCCGCCTGGTGCGACAGGTCAGAGGTCACGGAGGATCATGAAGAGAACAACAACAGCCTTGAGGTCCAAACTTCAAGTCCAGCACAAGACTAAGAGTGCAGCTGACCTCTGACCCTCACTTATTCAACTGCACCGGTGTCAAGCAAATCAACCAGCTGGAGTCACTTTGGTGGCATCAGCTGGATGAGTGAGGGTCATCAAGACACGAACACTGGACGGAACCAACAGAGTCGTGCACACATTCCCACAGGAACCACGTCCACATTCCCGTTTGAGCCAGCGACACTCCCGAACAGAAACATTCAAGCACATGAAAGGTGTCTCGGACGGAACCGCTGGACCCAGACGCCGACACCCAGCCAGAGCGCACGGACACAGCTCGACTGTTAGTCGCTCGGACGGTGCAGGGGTTAGTGGCGAGTCTTGCCTCGGCGGCCCGAGTCCTTTAAGACCTTCCTGACCAGAGGAGGCGGGCGACCTGGATGAGAAGCAGTTCAGGAGAGGAGGTGAGGCACAAAGACGAGTCATGTCGACACAGCACTCTCTCACAGCAGCCCATGTGTGTCACCACCACTTTAACACAACTAAACCACCACCAGTTCTACCCGTTGCTGCCGCTAGCGCAGCTCAAAACAAACAGTTTTAACCACAGGTGTCGTGAGGTAGCATTGCTAAGATGCTAACGCTGTACCACTGCTCAACTGGAACTCCATGATCGCAAGTGTAATTACAAGCAACTACCTGAGTCATATCAGGTGCAGAAGTTTAATGTTCGACGATGTTAATACTGAGTGAGTGTTTTATTGTGTATGCATTAGAAACTTCGCAGTAGTTGAGCAGCACTCTGTGGAGCTACATCAGGGTCCAAGTTTCGGATTAAAAGAACGGGGGGAAAAATGTCTGAATTGAAACTGCCCAAGGTTTGAATGAGAAAAACACGCTTTTGAATGTAAAAAAACAAACTTGTTTTTTGGAATTCAAAACCATTGAGCTCCACAGCCAAGCCACCGCGCCGCAGCTGCATCCGCTCCATCCGATGCAAACCCCGCCCCCGAAACACCCTTCCACCGGCTAGCTGGGAGGTGTGGCTGCTGGAGACGACTGTGGTGCAAAATAAAGGAGGGAAATCTGATTCTGAATCATTGATTTCCTGCCATGACGCCACCAGAGTTCACGGTGGAACAGAGGCGGGGCTGAAAGTCTGGGATATTGGGGAGCAGTTTTGAAAACTTGATTCCAGAAGAGGAGGTGAAACGGAGATGAGACTCATCGACTCTGAAGACCCACCTGAGATGGTCTTGTAGTCCGTCAGGTCGAACAAGATAACAAACACACAGGTCCACGTCACGATGAGGGCCAGAACCAAGATCCAGGCCAGCGGCGAGCTGAAGGTGGAGTAGAGGTCGTCTGTGAAGGTCTTCTTGGGAACCCGTGCCACCGAGCCGGCGTCTCCGTTCTTCCCCTCAATGACCATTGTGGTTGTGGTTGAAGACCTCACTGAGAGACAAACGTGAAGGTTAGAATCAGAGCTCAGGAATGGAGGTCCAGAGAGAGACCACCAGACGTCGCTCTCAAGTTCTCTGAGTTGAGCAGGTCTGGGTTCCCTCAGATCTGTCAGTGGCTGAAAACGTGAAGAGAAAAACCTCTGGACCACAACTGGAACCCGCCCAGTGGCAGGCCGTATTTGGCCCCTTGACCTGGCGTGTGACACCACAGTGGGCTGGATCACACAAGTCTAGATAGAGTTTATCATGTGCTGGACACCAAAGGCCCCGCCCATCCGCTGGATTGTCTGGTTAACCTGCGACATGCCGATGAAGATTCCATTCTTTGGTTTCAAGTGTGCACGAGTGAACACCAGAGTGTGTGTCACAGGAGCTCTCCACCTGTTGAGCCACTTCAGCTCCGTCCTGGCTGGGAGTTTCTGTTACTGCTGAGTCAAGCAGCTCCGCGGACCTTCGCGGCTCATCTGACGGGCCGACGCCACTGCGCCTGACTTGCAGGCCCTCCAGACCCTGCCCCACACTCATGCAGCTCAGCCCTCTGGGTGGTGACGTCCTGCCTCTCAGATCACATCCAGAGCCCCCATGTCCTCCTGCAGGGCCTTTACTCGGCCCTCGTCTGTTCTCACGCCACACAAACTCTCCTCCCGCTTCTCCTCTGGCATCTTCTCAGCCTGAAGTGTCTCAGGTCACTCTGAGGCTCCTCCCAGCCTGAAGAAAGCTGGACACCGACAGCTCCGACACCGACTCCATCATGCAGGTTAATGTGCCACAGAAGCCAACACAAGTTCTGGTCCTCTACAGACTACCGCGGCTGCTCTGCCTGTCGGTACCATCGGACCTCCCAGCTCGTCCAAATCCAACCCCCTGGCAGGACCTGGTTACACTGGCCAGAGAACATTCCAGTGGAGAGGATTCATGACTCTTTGTTGTCTTGGTTCCCGAATAATGGAGCTAGAGCCCCAAAAGAAGACCAGGCGGTAGCTCAGGGCTTTCAAAGCAGAGCCTCTAAATCTAAAGCTCTAAATGGTGGGATTCTTCCTTTTACGGCTGACTTCTCTCTCTCTGTTGACGTTCTACTCAGTGTCCAAGGCAGCTCTTCCTTCAGTGGCGGAACTTGGAGCCGGCTCTTTGAAACAAAACATGGCGCTAATGAGTGTGCGGGGCAGAACTCTTGGGAGACCTTTACGCTGCGGCTGCTGGAGCTTGACAGCGTTATTAATAATCCGTACGAGACTCGTGTTTCCACATCTGAGACCCCACTGTTGTTGGAGTACCCATGATGCATCTTGTCAGGGAGTCTGAACTTGACTGTGCCGGCCAGGTCCATAGTTAAATAACAGTTTAGGATATGATAAGTCATTTTATCCTCGTGGGATGTAACCTGACCTGCCTCCTAATGGGACACCGTGGGGTCATGGGGGGGACCAGCGACAAAAGAAAGCAGAAGCTTTTGGGTGAGACAGGCCAGTGCTATCTGTGTCTGAGGTTACCCTCTCGCAGGAAGGGGTTTGTGTGAGCGCAGCGGCTCAGCACAGCTAGCTCCAGATTCTGAGGGTCCCTCTCCACCAACAAGCTCTAGATATCACCCCGTCACGATCCTGGTGAGTCCTGGACTCAAGGGTCGTGAGGCTGAGGGAGTGGAATTAGTGTCCATGGAACGACTCCGCTGCCATGGCCAGACCGGTCAGCGCTCCCTACCAGGATACACCCTCATTCATCCACCCACTGCCACAGAGGGCTCAAGTCAATCTGATCCTGATCCTGATACAAGCTGCCTCGGGACCAGGGTGAAGAACGTTGTCTTCCACTTGGTGGCTGCAAGTGTAGTCGTGCTGCTGTATGACTGCCAGCCTCCATTCACCTACATGTTTGGGTTGTGGGGGCAGCAGGTGCGGCAGGAGGCCCATGCCCGGCAACTCTCCCAAAGCCTTGAGCAGATTGTCTGACTACACCTGATCCTCAGAGCATGACCTTCTCAGACTCCCCTGGTTCTCTATTCCTGCTCAGCTCAGTGTTCACCATCACTCGTGCGCAGCTGCCACACCTGGGACACCATCCTTCACTCGTGAACCAGAGCCTTGAACTTGGGGAGGCACTGTGGCCGACACCCACCCACGAGATCGTGAGTCCTGCGTTGTCACATCACAACTCAGCCATGCCATCAGTTGAGCTCGGTGACGGTGGTCTCAACCCGCAGTGATGTCAAAGCTCAACTGCCGATACATGATACGGCATATATTTTTAGACTCTTCCCATCATGAAATTCCCAGACGCATGAACACCAATCTGCGTCCAAAACAAAGCTCAGGACCCGAGGCTCTAAAAGAAGCGATACCGTACCGTCTGCTTCTGTCATTGTTGGCGAGCATTAAATCCAGTCCGGAGCTCACAGTGCCATGAAGAGGACCAACTGGGTGGATCCTTATAATCCTGGTGTGAAGTTCCAGGCCAGCTCCCTCCACTGGACCCGTGAAGACCGCTCGCGCAAAGTGGTCGGCAAAAGTTGCAAGCTGCGCTCCAGCAGTGATTCTCGTCCAGCTGGTGAGGGCAGGAGACCAGAGAGATCCACTTGAGGTGGTCACAGTCTTTGCCCTTTGCCTGCTCGAGGCTGCAGATCCTGCCCCCCCCCCTCGCTCCCTTCCCCTCCCCACCAGCCCCCCACCTCTGACAGAATTAGATCAGGGACGACAGGCAGATCGGTCACTGCATCCTCCCACCTACAGCCCGGCGCCTAGACTCACGTGTGCGCGCTTTGAGCGACCTGATCGCAAGTCGTGGTTCCTTACCCGCCGTTCCACACACTTTGAGAAAACATGGGTTTTCTGGCTGTGATTAGGCGCAGCCACATTCACGTCATGTTTCAGAGTTATTCTTAGAGCAGCTTGCTGCCATTCTGCCTCTCCTTATTAGGCCAGAGGCGTGACCTCGACACCCCTGCTCCGGCTGACCCCCTCCCTCGCACAAACGAAGCCCCTTCCTTCAGGGTGTTCTGCTGCTGCCTGCAGCAAAGCTGTCATCAGGCGGAGAGAGGGAGAGAGAGAGGCAAGTCCATTGGGCTTCCATTTAAAGGTGCGGCCCGTCATACTGTTTCCAACAGGACCACGGAGAACACTCATGAAACGACTCTGACAACGTGCTCTGCTTACAAATGTTTGAATACACATGAGAATAATTGTGCAAATGCGCACTTTCAAAATAATCAAACAGAAACATCATGGATGTTCTGAAAGGTACAATTCAAATTCTTATCTCAAGTCACAGTAAACAAAAACTGGAAATAAACCGCAATGCTTTAGATTATTTAGCATCATATTTAGCATCAACAACCATATAATATAATAACCTACGCACATTGATAACAGTGACACAAAGAGTGAAGGTTCTAATGAGGAACATGAAAGTACAGTACTCATTAATACAATGCTTGTTCTTCAGAATCAGAATGTAATTTATTGCCAGGGTCAGTGGGGAGCCCACCAACGAGGGAGGTGTTTTGGAATAAAGTGCTGACAGAAAAAATCAAATCAAATAAAAAGACTCCAACCGTCTGAGGGGAAGAAGCTGTTGCTGTGACGGGAGCTTCTGGTCTGGATGGAGCGCAGCCTCCGGCCAGAGGGAAGAGGGACAAACAGTCCGTGTCTCCAGGGTGAGAAGGGTGGAAGGCTCCGATCCTCATTCTCATTGGCTTATCTAGTTTTTACCGCTGCCTTGGCTCAGGTGCGTCCCTCTCCTTGTCAGCAACATTGTCATGGTTTTATCACATGATAAGGAACAATAATAACAACATTTGGTGTGTGTTTACAAACGTTTTGAAGAGTTGCTGATGAATATCTATTACTTCCTGTCACGTGACCAAATAGAAAAACAAACCGGAAGTCCTGACTTTACAAAACTTAACGTCCAAATGAATCAACCTTCCTGTAGCTGTAGTGACAAAATGTTGAAGCTTTTCTCCTTCAGCCATTGCTGCTGCTGGCAGAGTGAGTGTTGACAGAGCGCCTAGCGCCACCTGCTGTCGAGTGGAGCCTCGTAATATGCTGACCACCTAAAGTTCACCTGGAGCAACAAACACTGAGTCAGTTTGGGTGAAAATAAGGTGCGATGTGCCGCTACCGAGTGGCTTTCTAGACAACCCTTTCACTGAGAATCTGTCGTGTCCAAAATCGCCAAGTGAAATGCAACAATAATGAAGGAGATATTCGCGGCGCCAGCATGTTTTCTCAGCAGGTTCATACCACTGACGTGTGTTTTAGACCGTTCAGACACACATTTATATTTTCGTCGTAGTTTACTGATTTGTTATAATAACACTGTGTTGTGTTGTTCAGTGAACCACACTTTAACCAAAATTTTCATTTCGATTGTTATCCATTTAATACATATTTTTTAGCCTTGGCATTTCCCGCCTGAAGTGCCAGCGCCCATCGTTTCCCGCTGCACGTGAACGCCGCAGCAGATGCGGCGCCGTGTGCTGGCTCCATCCAGAGGGCGTTCCTCCTCCGAAGGTCCAGGAGCAGAGGACAGCGAGCCGTGGCGGGCGGACTCGCTTTTCCCAGACGCTTCGCAGAGCTCCGCTTCTTCTTCCCTTCGCGGTGCTCTCACCGGAGCCGCGGCGGCAGCGGAGGCCGGGCCGGCGGCCATGGACGCCCGCTGTCCCCGCACAGAGCGAGTACGGTAGGATTTTCTGCCTCTGCTGACGGCCAGAACCCCGCTCGGCCTCCGGTCCTGCGGTGAAATCATCGTTTAACACGCCAACGCAAACGTTTGAGCTCGTGTTTTCCGCATCCAGACGTGTTTCTTGTCTGTCGTCATTTATCTTTCATGGTGCGTTCGAGGTCCTCACCGAGACTGTTTCCACCCAAACTTCTGTTACCTGTTCAATCGCTGCTCACCGTGTCTTCTCTGCTCCATGTCGTGTATGCAGCCGTGGTTAAAGGAGATGTAGTGAAACGTGATTCTTCAGATGATGAGTCAGTATGAAGCTTTCATTTCTCCAGTCATTTTCATTCATTCTGCTGTTGTCTGGCCACTAGAGATGGAAGTAGAACATTAAAAATGGCCACCAAAACACGGCATGTCAATCACATTCAGAAACATACACGGTATATGAA
The DNA here is from genome assembly GCF_027744825.2 of Synchiropus splendidus. Taxonomy (NCBI): domain Eukaryota; kingdom Metazoa; phylum Chordata; class Actinopteri; order Syngnathiformes; family Callionymidae; genus Synchiropus; species Synchiropus splendidus. Next base: position 848,279 of record NC_071345.1, read on the forward strand.
ACTCTTTTATTTCATGAAAACTTTCTTTCTTTTTTGTCTGTCATACTAAATATATTGAATCGCATCATTAAATCACAGCAGACCCTCGTCGTACAGGTTAGGAAGTTCATGATTTTGATTCAATTGTTTTAGTTATGTAATCAAGATTTTATTGAAATTTCTATATTACATTTCAGTTCTATGAATTAAATCAGCACATAACTGTATTGCTTAAGTCATACGAACTTCTAAATCAGATTAGATCATGAGCTGAAGTGCTGCTAGTAAATGGCTGGCCATTCTGAGCATTGTTCATTATTTTGTAATACATGAAGGTATTTTATTTGACTCATACATATTGTCCGTTCACTGGTGAGAATGGCTATCCCAGAAACGTCCTTCCTGACAGAGGAGTCGAACACATGCGCAGGATTCTGGCTCAGCAGCTTCACCTGACTGAGCCTGAGCAGTAGTCCGGTAGAGCGACTGAGGTCTTGACCCCTCGTCACCATGGCAACAATCACAAGGCACGCTCCCCTCCTCCGGACCCAGGTGGCTCTTATCAGGACCATCTCCATCCAGCCCTGGAGAAGATGGTTCCTCTGACCTTGGAGCCTCTGATGAGTTACAGTGTCTGCGCAGGCCTCCAGGGTCTGCTTCACTCCTGCCATTGAACCCCACCTGTAACTTCTCTCTTTCTCACGCACACCCAACCACACTCTCTTCACTCACCACTCCTCCATCTGTAAACAGCTTCTTTATTAGCAGCGCAAGCAATTCCAACATGATTAATATTGTCTAATACATGCAGAATTCCCATTCATATCAATGAGTACAGCAGTATATTGTAACGTGTGTTTTCAGGTATTCTTTCTGGGCTTGAACAGAAGGTTTAAGGAAGAGTTTGCGCGTCGCTGATGCTGCGCAGAGTTCAGCCGAGTCAGAGGGGACATGTCACCTCTGTACGTGCCCAGGAGGAGAAAGGTCGTGCAGCACCACAGTAAAGGTGAGCCCTTCACTCTCTGCACCTTTGTCTTCATCTCATTGTGTTCTTGGCCTTCAGTTTTCCAGCAGATGCCAGAAGCAAGTTGTGATTTAAACCCAGTGGGATTCATGAAGGTGAGTCTATCGCAGACCTGGGCAAAGTGCGGCCCGCGGGCCACATGCGGATCAATGCCTGTACTGTCGTGGCCCGTTTGACGTCAGACTAAAACTACAAATATGTCCTAATTTTCTGCCTTTTTTTGTTCTTTCCCTTTTTGTCACCACCACCACTTCAGCAGTAAATGTATCATGTTCTTGTTTTATGCCATTTTTGTGTGTTTTCTTTGAAATACATTGAAGGAATACTGAAAATATAATTTGAAATAAATTGCCTTGATATCTTGAACGTCTAGTCCATAGTTGATTTATATTCAAATCAAGTGCAAATAAAATGAAATATTTCAATAGGTTTCATGGCATATTTACACTTCTTAATATCCTGAATTACATTTCTTCTTCTAAGGTTCACTTTGTCATTGTCACGTAAGTATATATAATGGATGTTTTTCCATCATGTGCTGTAGTCATTGCTGTCTTTCTTTTGGCATGTGGCCCCTCTCAACCGTTGCAGTTTCTAATGTGGCCCTTTGGGAAACTGAATTGTGACGGATCAGTCCACCATGACGGTCCTCGCGTGTCTCTGCTCCTCCATGGCAGCAGCGTTAAGTGTCTCATTTCCTTCAGCTGCTTCTCATCTCTTGTAGACTGAGGAGTCCGTCTCCCGAGACTCTCACGAGCTGAACCAAAACTGTGATGGAAAGAGGTGAAGAGATGTGAATCTCAGATCATTCCAAACTGTAGATCTGAGATGAGATGTTCTTCAGGTACGGCGAGCTCCAGAGTGTCTCCATGAAAACTGCAGATCTCCCTGTCATCTGTTCTGTGATGACATCATCTGGTCTGGCCAACGGAACCGAGCTGGTGCCTGCTTCAGATCGGCTCTCCCCGCCCCTGGTTGTGAAGGAGGTCTGGTCTCAGAACCCCGACTCGGGCTGGACCTCAGGGAGGGGCTCGGAAGCTTGGGAGCCAGTCAGGGACGGACGGCAGGAGCTCTGGAACTCCGGCCGCGCCAGAGCCGGACACGAGCCGGCCTGGGTGCAGGGCAGAGAGTCTTCTGCTTTGGACCAGACCTGGAGTCCTCATGAGCAGGGCTGGGCCTCTGACAGAGATGTGGGAGAGGATGTGTGGCACTCGGGACGAGGGTCGGCGCCACACCAGTCCACCACAGCTCCAGGGCAGATGTGGGGGAGCGACCTGGGTCCAGGTGTGGAGTGGAGCAGCGAGAGCGGAGACCGAGGAAACGTCTGGAGACCCGGTATTTATTCTCTTCTGACTCAGGGATGGGACACAGCCGCTGGGCGGACCAACACCAGATACCTCACTGTGGATGTAAATGTGCATTTGATTTTGAAAGGTCAGAATGGATTTCTGTTTTTCTTCAGAGATGAACATGAAGAAGGTGGAGCAAGTGCAGATGCAGCCAAGAGCCTTCCACTCTCACCCGGACAGACGAGATTCACGTGAGTCCATTTGAGATTTTAACGTGCAGTGTTGCCACGGTTACTTTGATAAAGTAATCGGATTACAGATTACTCCCTGAAAAGTAACTGAGTTACTTTACCAATTACAAGTAACACCCGACTTACGACCAGGATCGGTTCCGACGAACCGGTCGTAAGTGGGCCTTGGTCGTAGTTGGATATTGGACGGCGCTCCGCTCCAGTATTGGCGGCGGCGTCCTCTTCCGTGTCCCCTTTAGGGGGACTAATGAGTTTCATCATAAAACAACATAAAGAGTGTCGGAAATTATGCCCCATTATTCTCATTATTATGATTATAATTATACTTTTTTTGCTTGTTAAACTACGAGGCAAAAGTTTAGTGAGTCTCGGTTTGTCCTCAATGGTCCCCCTCAGCCAGCAAATCTGGGTCACCTGTGACTGAATTTCTTGTGTTCATGCTGCATTTGTGATTGCGTCTTGGATCATCGCTCGGTGACCTCGCCTCTCCTCAGGTTCTGGTGGTCTTACTAACATCTCGCAGCCATCGACGTCTCAGCTGGATCTCAAACCTCTGATCTTCTCCGTGAAGAAGGAGCCGCCCAGCTACCCACCTGGTGAGTCGTGACTCTCGTGCTCTCGTGTCAAAGGAAGTCACTTGTTTACTTACAGGAAGTGAGGAAGAGCGCTGGCAGCTCCAGATCACAGCCAAGGGCAGAGTCTCCTGTCCGAAGTGTAAGAGTGTGAGCAGGAAGACGGTGGAGGGTTTGAAGAAGCACATGGAGAACTGCAGGCTGGTGAGATGATCTTCATGTTTGGTCTGCTGGCTCTCCTCACAAGGGAGGTCAGTCTTTGTTCTCTGAGTGAGAAAGACAGGACACGAGAGTGCTGCTCCAGCATGCCAGTGCAGAGGCTCTGTACAACACTGGGCTTTGGTTTGGACCCTGAAGACTCTTGAGCCTAGTGGAGGCCTGACCGAGCCCTGTGTTGTGTGCAGGAGCCCTACACGTGTCCCCACTGTGGGAAGCAGCTCAAGTCATCGACAGGAATGAAGTATCACATCATGGCGGACCACAGTCACCTGGTGCGTGAGCGGCTCGGGGCAACTCGCTCCTTCAGTCTGTCTCATCTCATCTTGTTCCGCAGCCCACTGCAGACGACGCCAGGGAACTGGACGAGCGAGCGATCAAGGAAAAACTCCGCAAAATCCTGAAGAAGCTGGGAAAGTTGAAGTGTTCCAAAGAGGTGGGCTGGCTTCCATCCCAACCCCTGTCTGTGGTTACCATGGCGATCTCAGTGCTGTTATTGCCTCCATCATGTTTTTGTTCCTGACCTCTTCAGTGAAGTGTAGTGAAGGTCAGACTCAGTTGGAGTCAAGCACCTCCTAGTGGCCTGTGAGGATATCATAGCTCACATTAAGTTTTACTTTGTATTTTTTTGTCATTGAAAAAGCCTCATCAAAGCACTGACTCATGAGATGATACGACGTGACTGACACATGGTGCTGTGATTTGTGTTCAGGGCTGCAGCGCTGCCTTCACCAGTATTATGGGATATCTGTACCACATGAGGAAGTGTGGGAAGGAGGAGTCTGAGCTCGAGAAGCTGCTGCTCAACTGTTCTCACTGTGGGAAAACCTACAGGTCCAAGGCGGGTCTGGAGTACCACCTGAAGTCTGAGCACGCTCCTGTGAGTGGCACCGTGCTCGTGCAAGTGGCCTCACCTCAGTCAAAGTCTCACTCATGTCTTCACGGCACAGACCACGCTGAAGCTGGAGGAGGACCAGGTGCAGAAGTCGCTGGACGAGGCCAAGCTGGAGCGGACGGCGAGCGGGCGCGTGCAGCGAGCTTCGGCTCAGGTGGCCAACTTCCACCTGGCGGAGATTGCCAGCAACGAGCTGCCCAAAGACTGGCCCAAGAGGAAGTTTCAGTCGGACCTGGTGCCGGACGACAAGAAGGTGAGACCCTCTGACGGAGAAGGCTGCAGAAGCGGAACTGACCCGCGGTCTGTCACAGCTGAAGTACTCCCGGCCCGGGCTGCCCTCCTTCAGCCAGGAGGTTCTGAGGAAGTGGAAGAACGAAGTGAAGCTGCAGAAGAAAGTGCACTGTCCCAACCAGGTACGACGTGACGCTGCTCACATTAGACGGAGGTGAGGCGTCCGGCTGATCTTCACTGACCCACATCTCCGGTTCTCAGGGTTGTGGCAGCACCTACACCAGCGTGTCGGGGCTCAAGGCTCATCTGGGGCTCTGCACTAAAGTATGAACACACCTCCTCTCTGTTGACGCCCTTTCACTCTGTCTGTAAACGTCATTCCGCAGAGTGGACTTTAGCTTTGAGCCAACAATGCCACTGACCTCATAAAATAAGGGTCTTAGGTTTAGCACAGGTGTTTCTATTCTTGTGTGGACCAATTTTTGAGAAGGCACTGATCTTATGAGGACATTTTGGCCAGTCCACATAGAGTTTTGAGGGTGAAAACTGCAGGATAACTGGGTCATCATCATCATCATAGGTTCCAGGGGGGAGGCTGGGGAAAGGGTGATGGCAAGGGAGAGGGAGACACGCGTGTGTGTGAGTGTGAGGTGAGACGCAGTCGAACTAATTGAAGTGTCATTTAACCCTGATTAACCGTCAGTCTACTCATCAGTTGAGTGGTGAAGTATAAAACTGACTTTTAAAGCAGTTCAGTGCAAAAAATAAAGCTCTTATTCCAGTGTTTGTGGAAGGGTCTATGACGACAACGCACAACAGATTTTGTTCCTTTCAGGGCGACTTTGAAGCAGGAAAATACAGATGTTTGATCTGCAGCAAAGAGTTCAACTCTGAGAGCGGCGTGAAGTATCACATCAACTCGGTCCACTCGCAGGTAGGCGCCTGTCTCACACTCACGTCCTCCGTGGGAAAGCCGTTTAACACGGGAGTAACTGTCTCGCAGGACTGGTTTGTGACCAACAAGAAAGCTTCCAAGAAGTTCGAGCAGTTCCTCAAGAGTCAGTCCAAGCTGGTCCACCACATGGACAAGCAGGTGGTCAACCAGTACCACTACCACCACTTCCAGCAGCACCACCACCACCACTACCACCACCACCACTACCACCACCTGCAGCAGCACGCCGCTCTGCTCCAGCCAGACCAGCAGGACCTCCTGATGGAGGAGCAGCCGGCGGCACTGCACTACACTCAGCTGGAGCCTCCGCCGGGTCACATGTGGGTGGAGGCCGGAGCGGAGGAGATGATGGAGAAGCCTGGCATCGGGATGATCAAGGTGGAGGTGGGAGGAGACGGCGACGACTCCTTCTGCTTCGGTGGCTCTGGAGTGGAGCACGACAAGCGGAGACTAGAAGACTGGGGCCTGGAGTCAGATGTGGTGGAGGTCCAGGTGGAGCTCGAGAACGATCCCATCGACTCTTAAATCTCTTCACGCTGCATTTCTAAAAGAGATGGTTTGAGAGGAGGCCTGGTGATCTTCTGCACGGGCAGCAGGTGAGATGGCAGCTACGTGGAGGGTGTGACAGCGTGTGGCGTCACCACCTGCGTCTTGGGACGTCATACTTCTGAGGAGGACGGCGTTGAGAGCAGAGTGCTCGACTGCAACTGAGAGGCTGCTGGTTCCATCCCAGCTTCTGACACGCTTGAGCTAGACCCTGGTTTGCTCCTGGCGGTTCAGACGCCGTCCTGCGTCGCAGCCTACTGCCGCCAGTGTCTGAGTGTTGGTCGGATCTGTGACCCCAAAACTGAGGTGTGTATCCAGCTGTTGCACCCCGAAAAGTCAGAGTTCCTGATCCATGGCTGTTGGGGACATTTGAAACTTGTCACTGTTCCTGTGCTTGTCCTGAGAACTTTCTTTTCTACTCACTTTTCTAACCTTCATCTTCAGTTTTTCTCTTCGAGCGTCAGCAGTCGCCTGTTCTGATTCTAACGCGTCAACCATTAGCCAAATGGTTCTCGTCTTAGGTCGAGCTTCTCCTTTGTGCCGATCCAAGATCAGCAGTTATTAAGGTTCCTCAACATCTCTCTTTCATTTGTCGCCAGGCTACGGCACCTTTGAGGCCCGTCTTAGTCTCGTTAACGTTGACGTGTTTGCACTTTACCAACACTTGTGGCTTTGTTTCCTCACGCAGCACCTTCCGTTTTAGATTAGCTCACGGTTGTTCAGCAGCAGATCAGACATTAAAGACATCATACAATGCTGTAAAATAGAATCTTCAGACAAATAAATTATTATTAACAAACAAGCAATTTCACCTTTTGATTCTCTGTTTTCACACCGCTGAATTGAAGTTTGATATTTTGATACTTTTTACTGTCAAAGTTCTCTCCCTCGTTAACAATCCCAGTAACGAATGTATCGATCACAAATGCACTTAGAGCTGCAGAATCCGGAACCTTCTTTTGAGACGCGAAATGTTCCGTCAATCGCCTTCATCTGTCTTCCTCTCGTTGCTGTGATGTAGGAGGTTCTGTGCTGCTGCTCTCCAGTGTTAGCAACTGAAAATTAAAACCCTGATGTTGATGCTTGCTGCTGTGCTTGTGTCCTGTGCCCCTGGTTTCCTGCCACACGTCTTCTCTGACCCCCGCTTGGAGGAGCCCGTCTTCATATGCCACCCTCAATAACGTGCCATGTCCTGTGCAGCCACAGGAGCAGAACCCTGATTTCTGCTTATCAATCCCAAACAGATATTTCTGACCCATTTGTTGGTTGCCACTTGGCCAGGTCCAGTCACGTGAGCCATGTAAGGTGTTCCTGCCCAGCTTCCACAGCAGTTTCAGACCCCTAACCTCAGATGTTGAGGCGCTGATCTTGACCCGTTGTTTTTGCTCGACAGTTAAGTCTTCACACGAAAATATTAAACAGCTGGACTATATTTGTTTGAACATTTACGTGTGGTATGACAATCGAAATGATCATTCATTGTATTATGCACTTGCACATCCAGCAGATAGTGGGCGCTGTGAAGGTCCACGAAGATCCGGCAACATGGCGGACTGGTGTGAGCCGAGCACTGTTTACTGACGTCATACGCAGCAGAAAGCACGATTTTCTACAGTTTAAGAAAAAGTGAAGACGGAAGCTGGGCTCCACAATGATGTCGCAGCCGTCCTGATGCGTCCAGGGCGGAGTTGGAGAGCGCAGGTTCGGGTCTCGATCCCGTGAGTCCGGTTCCTGTGGAGGGTGCTGGTGTCGAGGCGCTTCGCCCTCCGCCACCGCGGAAGAAGCCCGCTGGACTCGGCTGGAGAGCTTTTAAGTGGCGTGGTTCCACCCCGGTGAGTTCATCTACAGGTGCTAGTTCTCAAGTGACCCACTTTCAACAGCCATAACACATCAAACCGCAGCAAGTTAGCATTAGCCCCTGCCGCCAAAATGAACGTTTGAATGATAAATAGATAATACAGTTTAAATATCAAATGTGCTTTTCAAACACACATGCCGAATTAAAGTCTGAATTTAAACAACTAGGTAACGTCACTCATATTTTCTGTAATGTGCTATAATTATGGGAAAACAGCTGTAGAAGGTTAAATACTGATGATTCTGAAGGAGATTCGGTGCGCGCTCACTGTTTCATCATCCGGATATAATGATGCTGCACGTATTCGGTCTAAGCAACAGTCAACGAGGAAAAAAATTATTTTCCTGCTGAATATCCAGGAGTGGACATTTTATTAATATCACCTATCAATTCATATTCAACAGTTGCATTGTTCGCTTCAACCAAAGTGTTCCCTCTAATTGCATTCGGAATTTGGGTAAGAAAGACTTTCAGTTGTGTCTCATCACTCTTCATTAAAATCCTGAGCAAAGAGGCGACACTTGATTTGAAAGGTGTCATTTTTGCCGTCTTCTGGAATAAAGGGGAGCAGCTTCCTTTGGCTGTTGAAGAAGCCACCGTTACATATGAGGTGACATCCAGCGTGACGAGTACTGTGGAGGACCATGGAGCCTGCAGAGGAAGACCAGCCGGCCCAAAAGGCTGCACATCGACCAGAGAAACAGTCTGAGGAAGCCCACGCAAGTATGTGAATCTGAAGAAATGTCTGGTGTCCTCTTCTCTTTTGTTTGTCCCTTCTTCACTCTTACTCCACTGATGTGGAAAAACTCATCACAAGGCCCATTGTTTATGTCGCACCACAGATTCTCTTCTTCTCTCTTCCTGCAGATGAAGAAAAGCCTGTGATGCAGCATTGGGATTTAACGCCCAGCTCCAGGGGTCGCCTGCGCAGGACGAACCCCAAATATTCTGCCTATGAAACAAAGGAGATGGACGATGAAGAACTAGATAAACGTTCAACCAAAAGCCCTCCGAAAAAAGAGACTCCTGCAAAGACTCCGAAGAGGCGAGGGCAGCGCAACAAGTCCATGCATGTGGCTGCAGATGGGGACCAGACATCTGCGAGTGTCCCGGTGACACCCGGATCAGATGGCTCGACGGCAGATGGTGCTGTGCAGGAGACCAACGGTACACCGAAGCCCAAGAGGAAGTACGTTCGTAGGAAAACTTTGCCAAAGGATGAGGTGGTTTTACCGCCAGAAAGTGACGTAGTGAAGGAGGAGGACGACGAGGTCGAAACCGGGTGTCGGCGCAGGAGGGGAGCGGCCAAAAAGTAAGTGAATGACCCTGAGGTCCCAGACGAGACTGAGGGAGTCAGGATGGTTTGTCAAGGAGGGATGGGAAGTTAGGACAAGAGGTAGAAGATGGAAGGAGTTGAGATAAAGCTGGTATCTTCCAGAGCGATGCAGTATCTTCGCACGCTGGCGAGCGACGAGTTGGACATCCCTCAGGTGGAGTCCACGGTTGACGGTGAAGCTTCCGCAGCAGAGGAGGAAAAGAAATGTCCAGGTGGGTGTTGGAAGACAGTGCAAAGGTGGAGAACCGCCAAAGACGTCAATGCCCCGTACTTCCAGCACGACGAAGAGGTCGAAAGAGCAAACATAGTGAGGATGAAAATGCAGACGACGACTTCATCCCCGAAGCAGATGAAGAGGAAGGCGAGGAAGAGGAGGACGACGATGACTTCAACGAAGAAGAGGAGGAGGAGGAGGAAGCTGACCAGGACTTGGAGTTGTGGTCGAGTCGCAGGAAGACAGCAGTGTTCCATGGCAGCTCTGGTACCTCTGTGAGTAGGATTTCACAGGGATCTGATTTTCTTCCGTGAGTCAGAGGTTCAGCTCACGTCTCTCCTGCAGGAGTCCAATCCCAAGTTTGTTCAGCAGGTGAAGAAAATTGTCCTGGAGAACTTCACTGTCACCAAAAAGTTGTAAGTAACAACTCTTCCCTGGGTTTCCCCCAGGCACTCTGGTTTCCTCTCCTAAACACACCGGCTTTCTCTGTGTTACTGACGGACGCGCGTCACACATGACAGAACTGACATGTTGGTGTAATGAACCGACGAAGACGAAGTAACTGAAGTGCAACTGTTTTGTTTCTCAGCCGCAAGGTGCATCACAGCGACTGGGTCTTCCCGGACTGGCTCCCCTCCACCCACAGCTGGACCCTCGTCCCACAGAGGTGAGGATTCTCTTCTCATCTGCTTTGTTGCTCCTCTGCTTTAATCTCATTGTGGACGTGGACGTGCACGAGGTCAGGTCCAGAAACTTCCTTCAGTTCTTCCAGCTGAGTTCCGAGGTGTTTCCAGGTCAACTGAGAGACATTCTCCCCATTGATGCTGAAACCACCTCACTGATGCCACTCTGAGTCTCTCCTGGATGACTGAGCTTCTCTCTCTAAGAGTCAAGACAAACTCTTCTTCTTTGGGGAGAAACCCACCCAGAGCTTTGTCTTCTGCCTCAGCTTCTCACTGGAGACCTTCTTCCCTTCGTTCTCGCTCCCCTCAACAGCAGTCCTAGATATTTGAACTCCTCCCCCAGGAGCAGATCTCATCTCCAACGTGGAGGAAATATTCCACCCTTTACCACCCGAGATGCATTGTCTCTGACTTAAGCAAAGACCTGATCTTTGACCAAAGACCTAATGGATGAGAGTGTTGTACTATTTAAAGGAGATGGACCATTAAAATCTCTTCACTGCTTGTTAATCTTAAAACAATTTTGTATTTTCTGACCAGCGATGTGAAGAACTACCTCCCCGAGGAGCTTCAGTCGGCTGCGTTCAAAGTGTCCCGAGAGGGAATTCAACAGGAGTCGGCTCCGGAAACTCTGAGGCGGTGAGCCGAGCTCAACCTCGCAGAACTCGGAGCCCAGGGTGAATGGGGGGAAAACTGTATGTGCTCTGCCGAACAGGTTCGGTTCTGTCCCGCCGAACATGGATCGCTGGGACATGCATTTGTTCACCGGGGGGCCGGTGTGGGCAATGGAGTGGTGTCCAACACCAGATGGCGCTGTTGCCTCTCAGTTCCTCGCTATCGCCTCACACATGAAGATGGAGGAGCGACACATGTACCACAGAACCTACTCTGGAGTGGGACTGGTCCAACTGTGGGACCTGGGACATGTTCAGTACAACCACAGGTCAGTACTCCCGAGCTCTCATGTGAATGATGCAACATCAGGCTGTTGTTTCATGCTTTCATTGCAGTGTAAATTATCAACAAATACACATTCAAGACATGAATCTGTTCTATTTGATGCATTTAAAATGTTAATTTATTAAGCTGTAAAACTAATAATGATCAGGAAAATAATCTTCTTCTACTAGCAAAGTAATAAATACTCATGACATGACAATATTGTTTCATGTCATGAGTTGAATAGTGAACAAATGTGAACAATAACGGAATAGTGAATGTCAATAATAACTTTGTAGATTTATCTAAAAAAAATTTTTTTTTTATCACAATTCTGTAAAACAATTCATTTCAGGCCAGAGTCCCAGCCAGTGCTGGCCTATGGTTTGGCCCAGGACAAAGGCTTCATCTGGCAGATCAAGTGGTGTCCGTCTGGCTGCTGGGAGGCTCCACACTGCAGCAAGAAGGTGAGGCGGGAGGTTGGAAACTCTGGTTTGGTCGCTGTCTGACGGGAACTTGGCTCCTCTGCAGGCTCCTCTCCTGCCCAGACTGGGTCTCCTGGCCGTGGCCTCATCCAACTGCGTGGTGACCATCTACAGCCTCCCTCACCCCAACACTGGGCTCCAGAGTCACACGGTCACAGGTAAGAACTTCCAAGTTCAGTCCGGGCCGAGGAGACAATCATGGCAGCTGAGGAAAGTGTAATGCGAATTTAGCCTTGCAGGGGTGAGCTTCTCCAGCAGAGGTCAGTGTTGCCTCCACAAACTTCACTGCAGTACTTGTCCTGTTCTGAAGTCTCAGTGTTGATGATCATCTAGAGCTGCTCACACTCCACTGACCCCCCTAACCACGTGCTCGCACCACATTCTCTCCTTCACTTCTGTTGCTTAATCACAGCAATAAAACGACACAGTAAACCCAGAATGAATCGATCCTTGTTTCCCTGCTCTCTCTCCTTCTCTCCTGATCCACGGTTGAGTCTTGAGCTGCGGAGCGAGACCAGGTTGGAATTAATTGAATTCCGAGGGAAACAGAAGATTGATGCGCTGCTCGGAATTCATGCAGCGACCGTGTCACTGACCAGTGAATGTGGCTAATAGATCCACAGAGTGCAGATTAGATGCAGACACACGCTGCGCTCACACTCTCCCTTGGTTTTGGGAATAGTCTTTTCGTCGGCCTCCTCCACCGGCCTTCGTCATCCTCCAGTCATACCTTCATCATGAACCTCATTGGTTGTTGGCTTCTCTTCTTCATCTTGGTCCATCACTGTCCCTCCTCTCCACATGTCCAAAGCTCCCTGACTCTCTCCTCTGATGCCTCTGATAGACTGACTAGCTTGTCCTTCTCCCAACAATAACCTCAGTATCTCCATCTGTGACTCTTCTGATTTTGACTCGGTAGTGCAAGTGATTATTCCTCCACTGACTCTGCTGTGGGAGAGAAGTGGGTTTGAGGGTTTTAAAGTTGGACTCTGGAATTTTCTTAATCAAAGGTTGAGGAGAGGAATCATAATCTGTTTTGCTAGAAATGTCACAAAAGTCCCACCCAGTTGTGTTGTCTTGGTCCTCTGTTGTTACTTGACTTGAAGAAATTGAGATGAAGTCACAGGAAAGGTTGCGCTGCCATTATGAAGAGTGTAGTACTTTGAATATATAATTGTCATAAAGTACAGACAGTTAGTCTGAACCAAAGCACTGGCAGATGAGTCATCACAGTGAAGGGAGGAAGAACAGTGGCAAAATAATGTTGAATTACCTAACTGTAAAGTGTAGAGGGAAATAAACACTTGACTGTTGGAAGAATACCCATATTCTTGAACAAAGTGGAAGACTAATGAGAAAAACTAAGCAAAACAGCACAGAGTTTGTGTCAAGCTGAAACAGATCTATAACTTGAGATTAATGTTGAAAATAAAAAAGCTCACACACAGTCATCACAGCCACAAAGATCTGAGCCAAAGGACAAACACATCCACCTGATCACAAATAACCGCAGCTGTCCCAAAAAACAAAGGCATTTTGCATGAACATAAGTGCCTTTTGTGTGTGATTTGTATTAGTGTGTTGAATGTATATGTGTGTGTAAATAGCTTAAAATGTAATAGAAACATGAAAGGATTCACAACGTCGTGGCTCCATCACCACTGTAGTGTGTTGATGGACTGTGAAGCCAGATGAACAGCAGCAGTTTGCACACACACATACCTCAGCGTGTTATGGATGGCGGCGCCGTCAGTCCGGTCTATTCAGATCAGCGTGTCAGCTGCTGATAGAAAACTGCATGAGGAGATTAATGGTGAGGTGAGGCGCCACATCCATCATGCAGGGAACCCGGGCTGCGTGTGTGTGTGTCTGCCCAACAGAGGATCTGATAGAACACGTGAGATCACAGGAGGCATGACATGGTGTTATCTTGTCATGATGCTGTAAACATGGCTCCTGCCTCTGAAGGTCCCACTGAGTTAAACGGTTTGTCATGCTGAGGAGGAACTTGGTCCCATATGGTGATGCCTACTGCAATATGCAGCTCCAGAGTCAAGTCCAGCCTTGAGACCTGGAGCTGAGCGCCACACACTGGTTGAGTCAAGAGAAACAATCAAGACTACTGCCGATACAGCTGGTCTCATGCTACCGAAGGGCCACATTTGTATGGGCCAGGCGGCTGTGGAACACCATCAATGCCAGTCGATGCTGGAAGCGTAATGTTTTTCTCTGACCATAACTTTATTTAAACGGTGAAAACATACGGACGGACAGTGCCAGCAGAAAGGTCCAGTAGTGGCATGCTGGGCCATAGACCGGGGCAGTCTTCCCTCTAAGCTGCGCACGAAGAGCAACTAGAAGAGCTGCCATCTGAAGTGAACTATTGGAGCAGGCTGATGTTGAGGAGCTGGTTTCTCTTCAAGTGGCTGGTGCTCGCTCCAAATGTTGGGGGGCGCAGAGGAGAGAGAATGGTTGCAGAGCAGGTTTCAGACCACAATACACAGAGAGCTAGTCAGGTGAGGAAATGAAGTGTGGAGTCAGTGAAAGAAACCTGTTCCTTCTTCACTGGAGCCTGATCCACACAGGCTCACAGAAGACGGTGGCGTCAAGTGGACAAAATTCACGGTCACAACCGACTGATTCACGAGCCTCACCAGTTTGAGAAGAGTCAAAGTTTGTCAAAGTTGCTTGAAGTTCTTTGATATACAGCGCCCTCAATTGTGTCATGTGACTTCAATGACTAGAGGTAGTTTACTTATTGTATTGGAAGATTCTTGTGAGTATAGTGAATATATTACATTAACATTCAGTTGAACAAATATATAAAGAATCGATACAAGTCAAAGACAACTGAAAGCTTTTATTTATTTTTTTCACACAGGTTCCATTCCTCAATGAGAATTATGCAAATTGTACATATTTATTTTTAATATTTTTGAAATATAAACTATAACAGCAGTCACCACTGCTGACAATGACAGATCGCTCACAGTGGTCCAGGCAGCTGCTCAGAGAGTTTGTGTGTTTGCTCAGACACGTGAAACGTTAGAGGGAACTTTGGAACGGGGGGCACACGAGCCTGCTGGGTGACACGAGTTGCCATACAGACATGGATAAGAAGGGTTTCAGGACTTGATGTGTCCATCCCGAAGTGGCCTACAACTGATGAATCACATTCAGCCTCACTATACTCCTGTGTTGTTCTGTGTTTTGGAAAATGCTTTTTAATAGCGTCTTCCATCTGTGCTAGCGTAGAGGAAAAACTGCTGACTGCACCTTTAATATCTGCGACTGCAAGGCAAACAGAAACACATTAACTTGGCCTTGCTGTGACCCTCAACCCCTCCCAGCCCTCCAGTGTCTTTTGAGCCCAGTCCCAAGAGACTGGCGATGATTGACAGAGTGGCGATTCAAGTGGTGTCAGCTACTCCAGCTGAAATTCATAGCTTCCAACACTAACAACTGGCCTGGCGATGCATCTTCTTTGTCATTTCAATTATAGATCCTTGTCTGATGGAGAACGCCGCTGTAAATTATGTGTGTTCACCACGCAGTCGGCGCTCTCTGCTTTTGTGTGTGTTTTTGCTGGGACTTTCACTCATGGCCTCCTCTTTTCAGTCACTTACTCATTCATCCCGACGCCCGGACAGGCGAGAGTCATTTATAATTATCTGTCGTGAGGAGCGTGCGGCGCTCGCTCAGACGCTGAGAACATGCTGTGTAAGACACTCGACCATTCCAGCGTCTCTCTTATCACCCCCATTCTCATGTCAGCAGACATGAGAATGGGGGTGTTTATGTGGACACCATGGAGTCCGAGTGAAATGATCAAACTTAAAACGGTTGGAGAATTTTTAAAAATGTTAGTGGCATTTTCTGTGTTGGTCATTCCCTGCAGTTCTAACACTTCATGTCTCATTAAATTGTGTACTTTAAAGTGTTTTCACCTAGTTGAAATCCTTATTTCTTGACCCTAATCAAGTTGATAGAAAAAACGAATTCATAGAAATAAACATTTCTATGTTGCCATAGCTCTTCTCAAATAATGGAGATGGCCACCAAGGACTGTATTTCTGACATATATTGTGAGTATTATAGAAGGTGAGCGTGATTTCTTGCTTGAAATCTTCCCTAGCTATTTTTTCCCCAGGCCATTTTTGGCTGGACAGCGACCTACCACAGTCACAGGGTAAGATGTGGCCCATAGAGAATTCAGTTGCCCACCTCTACTGTGGGAGGTTGGAGGAGTGGATGGGTCCCACCTCAGATCCGTCAGACTGGATGGGGGAAACTGGCAGGATTAGAGGGTGCTCTGTGTTCTGTGGGTCTCTGCTGGGGTTCTCCCACAGAATGGCCTGGTCAGTGTGGGACAAATGGTGTCAGAAGTGGGATATGAGAGGGGTGCTGGAAAGAGGAAAGAAAATGGCCAGCAGGAGTGTGAGGCTTGTGTGGGTGGGATGGGGTTTCCTGAAGCTTGAGTCCAGTGCAAGGATTTCTTCATGGAAGAGCAGGATCAAACCTCTGGTCTGAACCCCAGTGTCACATCCACTGCTGTTAAACCCACTCATGCTCATTCAGGGTTCATCTCCCGATGGTTACATTGTCCTGGAGGAGGTGAAGAAGGTCAAGCTCTTTGTAGCTGATGGTATCAGGAAGTTGGATGAGGGTCAGACCTTCGTATTGGAGTAACCCAGTCAGTGTTCTGGACAAACACCCGCAGATGTGACCGCTCTCTAACCTTTCCCATCCAATACCAATAACCTGAGGTTCAGCACGGGGGGCTGATGGCGCCGCGCTCGCCAAGGTAAAGCCAACGACCCGTGGCTGCGAAATAAAATAGAAAGTGGCGAGCGTGAAGCGACGGGAAACTGTGAAGAGAAAGAATAGAAATGTCAGGCTTTATGTGCGTTTTAAGTGGATTTTTTTCTTTTCTTAATCATGAAAGTGAGTGGAGTGTGAGAGAGCAGCTGCATGGCTGAGGAGAAGCGCTCGGGAAAGGTCCGGTGTCAGGTAGTTCTGCTGAAGACTCGCCTCGCTTCTGCGGAAAATATGCTTCTAAAGATGAAGGGAAACGTTTGGTTGCAGGCTTCGGAAGAAGAATGGAGTGTTTATCTTGTGAAAATACGACCGGTGTAGTCTCAACAGAACAATGGTCTTTACGAGGGTCGTAAATCCCAAACTGGAGGTGCCAGCGAGAGAGACTGGAAGGAAGGGAGCTTGTTAAAAACAACTGGAACTCTGAAAATTGTCAGAGAACACCAAGTGTAAGTGTACGACAAAATATCCATTTGTTGTACAAGTGAGAGAAAAACTTGATCCAAAGCATCCAATCCATTGGAATTATTATTGAAATTATTCAAACAAAATGGCGAGAACCTGCCAATCTTTCGTCCCACTGTCCCTTTAATAATGTGCAAACCACTGCCCTAACAGTGTAGCATTTCACTTAGCAGTTTACAAGCAGCACCAGCCTTTCCAGGGTGTCCTACCAGTTATAGATCCAAATTCACATACCCAAGAGTGGAGTTGAAGGTTGCGCCGCCAAGTTTAGGTTTAACCGTCACAAAGATTTGGGATACTCGGCTGATGGCTGTTGGTCTGAGGTGGTAGCCAAGTGTTTCCTCCACGTGTGCAGTAGCACACGGCAGTTGTCAGTGTGTGTTTACTGGGATTCAGTGGAGGTTGTTGTTGGAGTTGTGATTTAAAGCTGAAGATATAACCTGTTTTCTGAGCCGGAGGCGTTGATGGAGGAGGCGCAGAGGACTTTATTGATCCGGCCCATCTAAACTGCAGGTGGAGAGCAACCTAATGATGGGGAACCATCGCACACCCTTCTTCCTTATTGGATTTGGAATCTATTAAACACAAGAGTGGTCGTCAAGCAAAACAGAACAGCTCTTTAGTGCTACTTATTCTGATCCTGATGAGGAGGGGGGCGGAGTTTAGGGACGGCGCTGTCGCCCGCTCCGTCAGTTCGGAGGTGTGATCTTGGGACCTTGTGTGAGTGAGTTCACCGTGACAAGGTGCAGCCAGTGATGCATCACCTGCTGCTGGACTTCAGACATCGTTCCTCACACACTGGAGAGCTTCCTACTTTGCGTACAGCAGTCCTGGGAAGGTTATGGGTTTGAACCCCAACTACCTCCTTCAATATAGACCAGGTTATTCTGTTCATATCTTCTTTGGTTTTGAGCTGATTGATAAAAGAGATTAGGTTCTCGATCCTGAGCCGTCCAGAGAGTCACATGACTGACACAGGAGGAGAGAAATAAGCAGCTGGGATTGAAGGTGAAACCACTCACTCAGGTGATGCTATGCTAATGGCTTCATTCAGAAAAGCCACCTGTTGTTGCATATATATATATCTATATCTATATATATATAAGCTCATGCTCTAATTTAACAGGATGTACCAAGGTCACCACATTTATAAATGAACCGTGTCTAAGAACTTCACACTCCACACCCCACCAGGAATGGAACCCACAACCCTCTGATAGTGTTGCTGTTCATTAAAATACAGATCAGGACATTATAGATTATTTTAACCCGGAGAGCTGGTTATTTTAGGGTGTGTGAGGCTTAGGGATGCTTGCATTTCTGAAGTTCACCTGAGACTTCATCAGACCGGTGGTGCCTTCAGGACTGAGCTCAAGAGAACAGCTCCAGAGTAGTGCGAGAGACTGGAAGTAGAACTGTGAGGGAAGGTGGTCAGCTCATCGCTTGTGATGGTCCTCACGTCTGACCAGGACCACGAGTCACTCAGAAGTTGAGCTACCTTCAGTGGCCGATCGAAGTCAAGCCTGTGAGGCTAGACCTTCAACCTTACTGCTTCCATCCATTCATTTTCTTCCCCAAAACCACCAACACGAGCCTCTCAAGAGTCTGCATCACGTCTCTGATCACCAAAATCACTCTGGGGTTTGCTCTCTCCTCAGATGACAGCAGTCCTCCCATATTTAAGGTGAGCTCCTTTCTTCATGTTCCTCAGTAAAAAGCTCACTGTACCTCTGGTTTGGGGGCACACAGGCCGAGGGCATAGTGACCCTGAAGCTGGGCTCTCTGAAATCCCCTCGCCTGGAACAGAGCGGCCAGGTCCTGTCCATGGACTGGCTGAACACCAAGCCTCATGACATCATGGCTATTGGATTCTATGACGGTGAGAATTGATTTCCCGGGCTGATGAATGGTGTGAGAGTTCTGTGGGAGCAAACAAAAGTCCGCGCTGTTGTGCGCGATGACGGCCAGCATGTTTGATTCACGCGCCTCTCCTCAGGCACCGTGGGTCTGTGGAGCCTCACCAGCGCGTCGGCACTGCTGAGGGTGCGAGAGCCGGACAACTCGCTGAGCCTGCTGCCGTACCGATGCTTCCTGGCTCACGACCGGGCCGTGCGGGCGCTCAGCTTCTGTCCCGCCAGCAGGTAGATGTGAAATGCTTTCCTTCCATCGCTATCAATCTCTCATCGGCACGACTGTGTTCCTCACAAGTGTTTGAATTGCCATCTACTACCTTCAGACCCTCTGATTTCCTCTCACGCTGAGGTGACCTGTCCGGGGTGGCCCTCCCCTCCCCACTCACAGTCGACTCCACGTGGAAGAATATAAATAGATGAAATGTTCAGTCAATAGCTGTGTGACTGTAGAAACTGCTGAGTCATATATATAATCCTCGGAACACAGCAGATACAAGACGTCAAACCTTTGGAGTGAGAATTTACACTCGCATCCAGAATCCCTGTGTTGGCTGCCTAGTTAAATTTTATCCTCAACATTTCTCCTCAACTCCTTTTATTGCTCTTAAATGATGTCCTGCGCTCGGCTGCTCCGCTGATGTGCACGTGACGACCCAGATTGAAGGTCGTCACATCTCCTGCACCCGCTGACTCTGCAGCAGAGGAATATCTGCAGATGGAGTTGTGATTTTATCGCCGTGTTGCGTCCTTCTTTAATCGCACCATGAACCTCAGTGCCTCCTCTCCTGTTCTGGTTCTTCTGATGCACGGCAGCAGAACCTCGGTCGTCCCTCACTGACCGTCTCTCCATATTCCTGTCGGCAGGAATCTGTTGGCGACAGCCGGAGAAGACCGCTACATGAAAACCTGGGACCTGAACAGACTGTACAATCCTGTCACAGCCACCAAGAGATGCCTCTCCAACGAAATACACTGGCCTTTGAACGCACCAGGGATCATGTTCTCCCAGGAAAACGGCTACAGCCCGTAAGAAAACATGGCGTCTTGCACACATCTGCTGCCATAACTGAGCTGTGACGTGTTCCTCAGGGTGAGCTCTCATGGGGTTCATTATTACGACCATCTGATGGGGTCCCTCTTCCCCATTCCTCGCTCGGGCACCGTGTGGGTGAGTACAAGTCTCAAGTCTGTGCTCTACTCAGATTCCTTCAAGCAACAGTGGGGCAAATTACAACTGGGTTTCAGTTTGGTCCAGAGTCCTGGTTCAGATAAGCCATGTGTCCCCGGGGAGAGGCTGGGGAAAGGGTGATGGTACAACCAACCTGTGCGTGTGTGATCGTGCGTGCGTGTTTGTTAAAGATGCAATATTGATTGACAGTCATGAGTGTTTTGCCTTGCTCAAGGGCACTTGAGTGACTCCTGTCTCAGCTGCTGACCACTGACCTCGGTGTTCTCCTGCAGTCGATATCGTTCAGTGACTGGCTGAATTCTCTGGTGACGTCTGACGTCCTGGGCGAAGTCATCCTGGCCATCCTCCCGCCGATCAGCATCTCCCCCCCCAACATCAAGCGCACCATCGAGCGGCGTGTTGTGAGTTTCCCCTCATGATGCTTGATGTGTGAGCTGCCTGGCGTTAATGGAACACGCCTTAACTTCTAATGTTGGTCCAGCCGCTCTACCTCTCCTCCATGGTTCCTCACCACGCACCCCGAGGGGAGAATGGAGAGGAGAGCGAAGCAAACCGCAACCATGCGGAAGAGACATCGTGGAAGCTGCCGTCCTACAGAGAAGCAGCGCAGAAGTTCTACCTGCATCTGACGGACGTCAACATGGTGGGTTTGAGATGCTGCACTCCAGTGACTCTCTTCCCCACACGATGGCACTCTGCTTTCCTCCCACAGTCAAAGCATGCTGAGGTTAACTGATGGCTCTGAGTTGTGATGACTGTCCCCCAGACAGTGATGGATAGGCATCAGAGACAGACTGTTGCCATCTCTTTCAGGAAACTCTGACCAAAATCACCAAACGCCCTCTGTGGACTCGCAT
Source organism: Synchiropus splendidus (assembly GCF_027744825.2). Classification (NCBI taxonomy): domain Eukaryota; kingdom Metazoa; phylum Chordata; class Actinopteri; order Syngnathiformes; family Callionymidae; genus Synchiropus; species Synchiropus splendidus. Next base: position 868,991 of record NC_071345.1, read on the forward strand.
GAAGCAGACAGAGATAAGGGGGAAGATGGAGCCAGACCAGTTTCCTCTGTCGGCCTTGCACAAGGTTTGTGCGCGCACACACATACACGTTTGTTTCGCTATCCTTGTGAGGACCACTCATGGCCATCACCCTTTCCCCGGCCTCTCCCTTTAAACCTAACCCTCCACATGGCTCAGCTGAACCAGGACTCGGAACCAAACTGGAACCCAATTAAAATGACCCAGTTATTCTGAAGCCCTCATCCTCAAATTGAGGCTTAACCTTGTGGGCTCATTTGACAGTACCCTTTCCCCTGCCTCTCACTCTAACGTAACCATCCAAAACAAGTGACTGAAAAACTAATCATAATAAGCTAAACCACTCCTTCTCAAATCGTGGGGCCGTGGAGCAATGCCGGGGGGAGCATGTGACCTCAGAACATACTTTTTTTGCCATTCTAGAATAAAGTGTATTCCAGTCATAATTTTAGTTTTTTAATTTCAGGCAAATGGATGCACTTGAAGTCTTTTATGTTACAGACAAAAACATGTCCTGGATCAATTTGATTTCTTTTCTTCAATGCTGACAAGGATACAATGTTATGCAGGGGTGTACTTATGATAATTTTAAGACAAATGATACTATTTACAGAGGCGGCGGAGAGTCGTGGAGCGCAAAACGTTTAGTTCTTCCTGGGGGTGCACGAGTGCAAGAGAAAATAACTGAGAAGCACTTGCATAAAATCAGATAAAATACAGCAGCTGGTATAGTGGCTTACTAAGGTGAACAGTGAGATATGAATAGAGACTTGGTTCTGGGTGGAAGATCTTCACTGCTCCTGGGCCGTCTGGAGAGTCTCCCGACAATAATGGACTGATGCGCACATTTTGTCCAGCCTTGGACTCACACGCACACGGCTTCAGCGGTCCTGCGACACCAACGCCAGCGATAAACAAGCGGGAGGAAGAGGAAGCCGCCTCCTCTCCTCCTGGGCTGCTGTGCCGCTATAAAGACGCTCTGAACGTAATGATGTGTAAAATGAGAAAAATGTGGGTGCGCGTCGGAGGAGGGGGCGCAGAGATGGAAAACCACCATTTGAGGATTTGATGTGTTTAATTTTAAGAGCGCTGGCGTGTCGTGCGCCCTTCGGGATGAGATGACAAATGACCACTCGAATCAGAAAAATAAACGCCGGCGGCCATTTTTCTCTCCAAATGGATTAGAGAGGGAGCCGGGGATGAGTGGAGGCTCAGTGGATGAGAGGATGAATGAGTGCATTGATGGACAACGGTGTCAGTGAGTCTTACACAGGCTGTTAGCTTACAATAGCTCACCTCAGCAGGTAGCTACTGATGACATGGATGAGTGGATTGTTGAAAGGTGGGATAAGTAGATGAGTGAAGGAGTCTGCGTGGCTGGACATGTGGTAGTTCAGATGAATGAATGAGTGAGAGGCGGGGGGAATCCATGAATGGGGAGATAGCAGCTTGGGTGGATGGATGAGAGGGTTAATGATTTGGAAGAGGATGAACAGGTAGGTGAAAAAGAAGACACAGATGAGTTGATGGATCAGATGAGTCAATAGCTGGATGAATGGATGAATAGGTGGATGTTTTGATGTGCGAGTCTGGTTGGTTGAGTGAGTGAAGATTGCATGGATGATGGTATAATGTGTTGGATGTGGTTAAATGGGTGAAATGATGATGTGGATGAAATCACAGAGGATCAGGGGATATATGGATAAATGAATGAACGAGTTGGCGGAAGAATGGATGGATGAGTAGACTGATCAATAACGGCGCCGTGTTCTGCTTGGAGTGGACGACAAACCTGGCACTGTGGATGGATGGATGACAAAGGGTTTGATGAGTGAATGGTGAAAGAATGAGTGGATCTGTGGCGCTGCAATGGCTGGGTGTGTTTGTATCTTGACTGTTGTCGATATGAACAGGTGTGTGAAACATGAGCCGATCAGTTCCGGCACCAGAGCGCCACCCCACACCTACACACACTCACCACGACAGAGGCCAGTGTGTTGTTGAAGGGCGGCCGACACACACAGGAGCCTCGCCGACAGCACAAACACAGTCACTGGTCAGAGCCTCACAAAGCTGCCTCACCCCCTCCTCTTGCTGTCCTCAGGTGCGCTTCAGTCCCAATATGGCGTCCCATCTCTGGCTGGCTTCTGGCGGACAGGCTGGGCTGGTGAGGCTCAACTGCCTGAGGAGCATGTGCCACCCCGAGATCTTGGCCGTGATCCGGGGGAGCCAGGTCCACCGTGGGTCGCCCTTGCCTCCAGAAGCTGAGCAGCTATAGCAGCAGGAGACCCACACTGACGCCCACAAACAAACCCGCACCTGCCACGCGAGGACGCCGTCGATCATGCACTGACTCATGACCTTTGACCCTGGAGGAGGATCTTGTTTTGGCGTCACTGACAGTTCTAATCAGGTGGTCGGGTAAGGTGAGGTGATTCCTGCGGCTTCATGTCTCCACGTCCAGATACTTGAATGTATAAATGCAGTGATTCATCTGACATATTGTTTTCGGGTTTTAAAAGTCAAATGTTGTGGGTTTGTTATTTTAAAGAGAAATAAAGTTGATACAGCGCTCTTCTTAAATGCTGCAGGTCATGTTGATTTCAGGAGCAGCTTCTGTGCTCAAACCTGCTCAGCAGGTGTGTCCGCCAGGACTCACTCAGATGTGTTGGATTCAGCGAGTCCCTCAGTCTGAGCCACACCGGCCTGGCGGAGTCACGCAGTTCTCAACTGAAAGTTTGGCCAAACCACATGAGCAGACTTTTATTTCACTCTGGGACACCACAGGTGTGAGGAGGAAGCGACATCACGATCAGACAGACAGGCCGCAACACTTCACAGACATATTTACGACACGACGACACGAGGCATTCTCAGACTTCCAGAGTGGACGAGCAGACTTCAGACGACACGTCGTCTTTACATTCACCGTGTTGACAGATATTCAAATATACAGACTTTTCTTTACAAATGTGTGAAAATATAGTACTTTAAAAGGTCTGTGATTCATCCTCCGCAGAGTGTCGTGATTGGCAGTCGAACACAAATTCCACTTAACAGCTAACAACCATGCAACGACTCGGATCGCTCTGGAGGGCCGCCATTTTATCAGAACAGTAGCAGTGAAGTATGACGGTGTGGGGCCGTGCCGCCGGCTCTGTGGCTTCTCAGAAGACTCTTGGGTTCAGGTGGTTGTGGTCCCCAGATGTGGATTCTTCTCCTACGATGGTGAGTGTTCTGCATTTTTCTGAATGTTGGGCTCAACAGCAGAGTGACTTCATCGTCCATGTCATACGATGGTTCTGTGACACGTGTGTGAGGATCACACTCTGTTTAGGAAGACACCTGAACTTGGGGACAAACACTACACCTGCACTTGTGGGGCGACTTGTCTATCTGGGTACAGGTTTAATCTTATGTTCCTGGAACTACAGGTTGAGGTCCAACATTGACCATCATTTTAGGATATGTACTGGAATATTTGTGAATTTCTTCTTTGGTTTTTGGGTTGTTAATACATTTGTGTTTCAAGGTTCACATCATAATTGTCCTGACTGGTAAATTATTCTGCATCTGTGGTTGAGGGTTCAGATACACTTGAAGGATCAGGCAGATGGGAGGAATGTTCTGCTACATACTGGAGGATCACTATTCACGTTTGAGGAGTGCTTCAGATTCAGTTCTGCTTACAAGGATCAGATACATCTGAGAGTATCTGTGGCTTTGGCTGGTGTGACTCAGCATGGTGATGACAGCATGATTCACTTGGCCAACACGAGAATCAAACGCACCCCTCAGTTCCAGGCAGCTTTGTGGAGAGGATGAAGAGGTCTGAGTGGGCCTCAGTCAGTGGGGTCCTGGCACTGTGAGCAGTGACTCATGTCCTCACTGTAGAGCTCCACTTGGATGGTGACGCTGTGGAAACCGAACTTGGTGTGGAGGAGATCGGTGGCTTCGTGGAGGACGGACTGGGAGTCAGCTCCTTCTTCTGGAGAGAGAGAGCGAGAGACACATCAGTTGGAGAAGGCTCACCTGCTGTTCCTGAATTGTGGGGATCAGATTTAGAGCATTTGGATCCACGATCCTTCAGGTTGAAGCTTGTCTTTACATTGACCATTCCTGTGTCTCCAGGCCGGTTCCAGCTGCTCCACCAGGAATTCCCTCTGGAGTGAAGTCCTGAAGCCTTCTCAGCCTCCCACATGGATGAGTTCCCCCAACAAAGCCCAAACGAGGGACACGCAAGGTCTACGTTCTTTAAACAAGCCTTCTCCGTCACACATCTACAGAACGCAAGGACCTTTGTGTTCCCCATCCGTCTGGAACCATCTGGGTGAAACCCTGGTAAGATACCCTGAAGGTCCACCTTGCTGACGACCTCAACGCCTTCCCACTAGTATGCAATTTGAGAGGCACATTAGAGGACCCGACTGGTCACATTCCCACGGGGCGTCCTGGATAGCTTCCTCATGATCTTGTGGACGAAGAGTTTCGTCAAGTGTCCCAAACTGAGGGAGTGAAGGTTACCTATGGCAAGGTGGACGGAGACCAGCGACTGCCCCAGGGTCAGAGCCCAGAGTTGCAGACAGTGGATGGACTTGACCGCCTTCACCGACATCAGCACTTCCTTCACCGAGTTGAACTCGATTCCCTTCGGAGAACCTGGTTGGGAACAGGACAGATGAGTCAGTCAGGGAATGGAAGTGTCCTCATGTATCGTCCATAAATACTGCAAAGAGCCTCAGGTGGTGCGTTTGTGGAGTCTGTCTGGTTCACTGATCAGAGGAAAAGCTTGAAATGTCCCGATTATCCTCAGGATTGCTGAGTGGGGCACTTCCTGAAATCTTGGCCCAGACTCAACCATCTGTGCTCCGATTTGCCTCCCGGTTGTTGAACAGCCAGCTGACGCCGGAGTGGAAGTCCTCGGTGCGCGTGTGCGCGTGAGCGCGTGAGCGCGTGAGCGGAGCAAGGCTGGAGCCGGGAATTCTCAGTGAGGCTTTGGTGTGTTTCATTTGGAGGTACGCTCCGATGATTGCCTCAAACTTCCCTCAATGTTCCACGGAACATAATCGGACCCCGGGGAGCGCGGTGGAGGAAAAGAGCTTTTATGGCTCTTTTATACGCCATGAGAGGTCGGCCCTCCTGTAACTTCCCCAAAATCACTCAACAATCACTCCTCCGTTACCTTCCATGAGTATCCTGAAGACGTCTCTGAGAATGGTGATGGTCGTGCAGAGGACAAACACGGAGAACAGGAAGGTGCAAATGGGATCAGCCACTTTGTACTCTGGCTGCAAAAGGGAAGCCGTGCTGTCACGCCCAGGTCCAACCACCTGATCGCCATTTTCGACGCATGTGGTCGTACCCGAAAGTAGATGATGATGGCCGCCACCATGACGCCAACGCTCTGCAGGAGGTCCCCGACCACGTGGATGAAGGCGGCGCGGACGCTGGTGTTGCCGTGGCCCCCTAGTAGCGTGTGTGAGTGTCCGTGAGCCACGGGGCTCTGGCCGTCCTCGTCGATCTGGTGGTAGCCGCTGCCGTGGGCGTGGAAGGTGGTGGAGTGGTGCAGGATGTAGGCCATGCTGGGAAACATGGAGTCACTCAGAGATGCAGCGAAGCTCCTCTCAAATACTCAAAGACTCACATGATGTTGACGATGACGGCGCATCCAGAGGTGACCAGCATGACGTGACCGTCGATCTCATAGTCGTTGCGCACGATTCTCTCGATGGCCAGGTAGACCAGGACTCCCGTGACGATCCAGATGGACATGACGGAGATGAAGGCCCCAAGGATCTCTGCGGAAGACCGGCATTAATCACCTTGTTAAGGCGGGACGCTTCATTGCACACAGCAGACGATGGGTTCCAGGCCAAGGCAGGGACGTTCGGGATGTTAAGGTTCCTGAGAAAGCTCTTCCCATTTTCCTGAAACTGTCAGGGCTTTGGCTTTTGCCCCAGCTGCTGAACGTTGGCAGCAACGCTCACCTGATCTGTGCCAGCCGAAGTTCATGGTCTTGGTCGGGGGCCTGGAGGAGATCCACAGGGAGAACAGGCTCACCATCATGCTGCCGAAGTCAGTGAGGAGGTGGGCTGCGTCGGTCATGATGGCCAGGCTGTGAGCCAGGTAGCCCCCTGGTGGGTGACAGGCACACGTCTGTTGTACATGTTCATTCAGAGAGACTCGAATCAAGTTGTGGACCTCATCTGTGGCAGGAACTCCTAAATGAGGAACCGAAACACAATCGCAGTTGATAAAGATTTATAACCTGGGTTAACGTAAAGAGCCAGATTCGGATGGACAGATGAGTTGGGGCGTCTCTTGGCGCTTCTCGTTCCCCAATGCTCACTTCTGTGTTCTCAGATTTCTAGTCGAAATAATGCAAGTGGAGCGCTGGACTGCAGGTCCGGTCCCGGCGCTGTTGATCCAGTTGAGTGGTCAGTAAACTCTTCCTTCATTTGTTTCCATCGCTAATGTCCCAATCGATGGAGGGCTGGTGTTGAAAGAGAGTCGAGGTTCCGTTTGGACCGGGTTCAGACCAGAGATCAATTCTATCAATACAATAACAGTTCAGACATGGAGGAGATCCAGTTGGCCCGGGATCAAGCCAAGGATCAGTACTGAGGTGTCACGGTTCTGCTGGAGAGGCCGGGGAGCGAAGAACCCCTGGGTCTGCTGAGGCTTGATGGGAAGACAGAAGAGACGTGTTTCATCTAAAGGCTTCTGAGACGACGCCTGCAGCCGATTGAAATTGAACCTGTGACTCCCGCCAACCAGACTGAAGCGACAGAGTCATGTGACCGGGTCTTTAAGAACCGTACCTATGACCTCCCCGATCATGAAGATGAGGCAGACGCCAGACGCGATGTAGAGTTTCTTCTTAGCCAGCAGCTTGTCCACGCCATCCTCGCACGCCGGCGCCCTGGTCCGGTGACAGTGGAGACCGGTGGGACGCTTCAGCTCAATAGCACCTGACATGCTGCCGTTCTTCAACGGGTAGTCCACATCTTTGGAGTCCAGGACGGAGCTGCCGGAGAGTCAAGGCCAAAGATTAGTCCCCGCATCAGATATTCTTTTCAGTCTTTTCTTATTCATTCTAAAAGTTCTGCTGTGGATGTGAGGAGGTCCAGACGTCCCTCTTCTGTGGTGTTCCAGGTCTGCCTCAGGACGTCCTCCCTGTTGAACACCTCACTGGTCCGGGAAGCCCCCGAACGCCCCCAGTTCACTTCCAAAGAGAAGATATAAAAATGAAACTGTCTTTAAAAAAGGAAATCGATCATCACGACTGAAGGTGGGAGTAAGAGAAAATAAGGTCCCTCAAGTGAATAAAGAGACAAACGTTTTGGAAAAGGTGTTGAGAAGAAAGTGGATTAAATGCACAGGAGAAAAACAAAACGCTGACTTCTGTTTCACACAAACACACACACCCGAGGTGCAGTGAGGGGGAGCAGCGATGATGTGGCTAATGAGGCGGAAGAAAACTCATTTAGTCTCAGTTGAGATAACAGACCGGACAGATCTCTCTCGCCGCTCGCTCTGACACACACACACACACACACACACTGAGAGCGCCATAGTCCCACACATCACCAGGGCTCCGTTTCCAACACTGGGAAGTCACATCTCTGTGTGTGTGTTGCTCTCCAAAGCCTGGTGACCACCTGATCGGCTCCTCCCGACTGGACAGGAAGTCAGCCGCTGTAGAGTGGACTCACTCAGACTTTTGACCAGGTTTAACTTCCAGCACCGACACACGAAGGAACCTCTGCTGGGTTGCGTTGACTCACATCCAGGATCAGGAAGTGATGTCATCATTTCATTGCCGTTCTACTGGTGAAGTGGTGCAGGGGTGGTGAGTCAGTGACGTCATGACAGTTCTGACACCACGTGGCTGTATTTTCATCACCCTCACATCAGTGACGGCTGGAGGGGAAGTTCACTCGTCTGTGAAATGATCCCACACCAAAGAGCTCGTAAAAAGAAGATGGCCGTCGCCCCGTCAGAGGACTTGGTTAGGGAATCGTGTTGGACTTCACAGCCAGAGATTTAACCAGACCAGCGGCGCCAGACGGACCTGTGTTCCCACAGACGGTGCTGTGTGAGGGGAGCGGGACGCTCCGCGTGGTCTGGTGCATGACGCCACTAACATGAGCGCTTGCGCATGACGAGGGCAACAGTTCTAGAAAACAGTGATCTAAGGATCGTTATGACTATTATGTACATATTATTTAAAAAATACATTTATGGAAGTCATTTTAGTTGAATATCATTGTAAAAAAAACAAGACGTTAGATTCAATTGAAATAATGAAATACGTCTATATTATTCAGTTTTTAAGAGAAAGATCAATTAGCATTGCAAGCAAAAATCTGTGCTTTGCTTTCAGGATTTAAAGGGCATGAAAACATGCGTGACACAAACGGAACACCGCTGTCGAACAAGATTGCAGGCCTCCCGCTCAGCTGGATCGAGTTCAGGGATGAGGGGTCTTCTCACTGTCGAAACAGTCATCTGAAGGTAATCACAAACGGAACCTGCTGTTTGCTGATGATGGAGTGGATGTTTGGGTCCACAACGATACACACGCTATTTGAAGCGAGGTTTTTAGAGGATGCTGACGTTATGGTTTTGTGCGTGTTGCGCGAGTGTTATCGACGTGTTTCTTTGTCCACTCTTGTTCATTGTATTTTAATTTCATCGTTCATTGGAGATTTGGGTGATTGGCAGTGCGTTTGAAGACGGTCCCGACTCCGAACCTGCTGATGCCGTGTTACCTTGCCAGCTGGGACACACACACACACACCGGGTCACTAAATGGCGCATGAAATGTAGCGCCATGTGATCACTCATTCATTCTTCCTGCATTTATTCACTCACGCGACCTCACTTGTCTGACGCGTTTTCATTAACATGACTCGCATTTCCCCCGATAATTATGTCGGAATTCTCCCGCGGTCTTTTACGGCTTCTGTTAAATAGTCGCATTTTTTTGTATATTTGTGACGTCAACATTGCACACCATTCTCTAAGCTTGCGAATATTCTTGTTTGGCTCGTTTTACGAAGCAGAAGGAAACAGATGTGTCGCAAAGTGTCACAATATTAACGGCCCTTTTTCGACGCGCCTTCGTTTCCGACAGTGAAATGTCTGTTAAATGTCCTTAAAAGTTGCTCCTGTGAAACTGACGGAAATAACCCTTAAATATTGAAACTCAAAAGTAGCGGAACGGTTGGGTGTTTTTCTTTTGTTGACGACATGTGTTTGCAGTCACATTTATTTCATTATTTCATCATTGTATTGTTTACTCGCGGGCGGGCTCGAGCGGCTTTTCCACGCGGCGCGGCCGTGGATGGTGGACATCCGCTCTCTGAAGACAAATGACGAGGTTCTAGCTCAGTGGACCGGTCCCGGGGCCATTTGTCACGGGCTGTCCACGAACAAGCCAAGCATGGAAATGGATTTGTTCATTCACACAGACCCGCTTCAGCGGCTCCACGGTAACGACCGCCCCGCGCTCCGTGGGCGCCCGGCCGCACGCGCGCGCCACTGCCAAGTCCCTGCTTTTGCTTTGAGCATCTAACGAACGTTTAACGGGCACGTGTTCTTACCTCGGCTGCTTTAAAGAATACATCTTGGCGTTCCTTTCCTCAATCAGGTGCGATTTCTCCGTGTTGACTATGTTTTTATCCATCGATGCTCCAGTGGCTGATGTGGTCCGCGGTGTTCGGGCAAGACGCTGATGAGTCCTCGGTGGTCACTGGTGCCGTGGAGAAGTCGCTGGCGAGCTCATGGTGGACTTCAGGAGAAATTCCTTCATTGCGGCGTGAAGCTGCTGAGAACTCACGCACTCTCACACACACACGCACTGGAGGAGAGAATCTTTGCTCTGAGTTGGAGCCTCGGAGGCGAAACTGCAGCCTCAAGAAGCTGCTCCAGACTGCAGATGCTGGTGGAGAACACACACACTTACACACGCACACACACACCTCCATTCAAGCCTGACTGATCACCTGCGCGCGCGCGCGCGCACACACACTCACACAGCGACTCCTCTCCAACAGTCATGAAAACCGACATGAATTTTCCATCTATCATTTCTATTTTCCGTTTCTAATGCGCAATGAACCGCAGAAAGGCCGCAGCATTTAAAGCCACGTCACTCGCTGATTTTAAATAAACAGCCGTAATATAGAATGTCATCTGACATATTGAATTTAAAACAGCTCAGTCAATCGCTACATAGTTATCACGCTTTCCAAAATTATTACAATCATTTTTGTTGTCATCGTGTATTTCCTTTTTCGTGTTTTATTCTTATACATTTTAGCGCGAAATCTTCCGATAAATGTGTTATTGGAAATAGATGCCTCGCATGTTGAGATTCAACTGCGTCTGAACCTGTTATTTTTGCTCACGATTACGGCTGATTTAGTTAGAATTAGAGCTTGTCCAGCACTGGCTCTCAGCTTTGTCCATTTTGCCTTCAGTGGCCGCTTGTTAAGTTGCATTACTAAAGGCACATTTCAATATTCTTTGCATGAATATGATCGAAATGCGTTTTTTAACGGGTGTATATAAAGAAATAAAGAATAGGGGCGTTCAAGGTCAGTGTGAAAAAACTTTAAATGTGAAATTAAAACGTTCAGAAGTAACGTTTAGATGCGAGGGCAGGTGTCAAATTCAGCAACGTTTTAATCATATTGTCGCATCATTTGTGATCAAATTTGTTTTATGTTCATCTGGCCCGCCATTAGGATTATGGAAAAAAAACTTCGTAACTAACGTTCCGTCAATCATGTGCGTTTTTGGATTGATGATGAATTACTAATTAATAACGTTAATTTGACGGGTTTTTTTTTTTTTTTCAACCTTGCGTGAAGGTAGGCCAACGTTCCCTTTTCGGGTGACTGTGAACGCAGCACCGCGTCACGCCCTCTGACGTCATGACGCTCGCCGTGTTTGTTTTCCGCGCCGCTGCGGTTCGACATGGAAGCCTCCAGCGCGGAGCGAAATGCAGACAAGCGGCCCGACAACGGCGCCGAGACGGAGCGGTCCGTCTCCAGATCCGACAGGTACTGAGTGTTGCTCCCGCCGGTGCTGCCGTGTCACGCCGCGCCGCTGGGAGGGCCAGAATGTGAGGAGAGGCAGGTTGCTACTGCGGCTAGCTGGTTAGCTCCGGTTAGCATCGCTTCACATAAACACAACACAAAAGCGACTGGTGTTTTCCCTTCTTCCCTCCGTCACCTGCTCTGACACTTGCTGTCGGTCCTTCGCTTTTTCTTGTGTAATGAACGAAGAATCACGCCGTCTCTTTTATAGTCATCGTTTTGAGGCTTCATTTCAGTAACTATCGCGCTTATGAATCGAATCCAAATGCATTCGTGTGGTCGGCGAACCTCGGTGTACTACCGGCGTGTTTCTTGCATCACATGCTAATGTTCGCCTCGGCTTGAACACGTGAAGAAGCTTATTGCGCAACTAATGTTCTCATGTCACTTATGATCGCGTGCTCTTCGCACCAAAAGCACTACGTGTCTGTGAGGGCCGGCCAGGGGGAGACGTTGCCAAGTGATGAGGCCTTACTCATGCGAGCCCCCTCAGTCCTGTCGTGCTGCAGCCACGGGCATCGGTGTGTTTTCCTGGGGAGGCTCGAAGAGTTCACCTCACCTCCCCCTCAACAGCACCGACAGTAAGAGGTGTGGAGGACTCGGGGGGGAGTCAGGAGGAGCTGCTCTTTCTCCGTCCTCCACACAACATCTGCAGGAAGTGGGTTTCCACTCCAGTCTTGGCGTTGACTCTCGCTTCCTTGCTGATGGTGATTTAAATGCCGTTGCTGGGGCAGCAGCAGGGTGGACTCTGAGCTAACAGGCATCTCTGATGGTCCCTGTAAAGAAGCATGACGTGAACCTCACGCAGTGATTTTGTTCAAGTTTCTTCTGTGTCTCTGGCGCAGTGGGAGTGGAGAGGATTCACTGGACGGCCTTTCCAGCCATGTCCCGTGTTGCCCTCTGACCCCTTCACTGACCCCACGCAAACGAACCACCAGCCAGTCGAAGACGGAACCGCCGCTGCTGCGGACCAACAAGAGGACCATCTACACAGCCGGCAGGCCTCCGTGGTACAATGTGACCGGGACCACCTTCAAAGAGGCCTTTGTTATCGGTGAGTGGATGCTACATCCTCTGAGCGATCTGAGGCAGGGCTCTCACACGCTTGCAATTCTGCGACCGGCCACCGGGTGTCCAGTTTTGGCCCCAACAGGAGTGTCCCTCAGCCAGCTTGAAGTCAGAAGTACATCCCTATCCTGTACGCAGCAGACACGTCTGCTGTTTTGATGCTTCAGTGGTGGCTGTTGCTACTGTAGCACTGGTGCTCATGACTCCAGTGTCCATCAATGCTCCTCATTCCAAGCCACTCTTGCTTTGTGCATTGCTGGCTGGCCAGGTCACCATGGCAACCATAATCAGATGAGGTGCTTCTGTCATCAGAACGCTGGGGTTATCGCTGAATGTGATGTCATCCTTCTGATTTATTCTTTCTCAAACTGATTGATGAACCTCATGTCTATTGTGAGGCCTAACTTTTGTCATAATTAGGGATGCTCTGATCAATCGGTCACTGATCATGATCGGCCGATTTCAGCCTAATTGGTGAATGCCGATCTCTACCTGTCACTCCCGATCACATCAACCCATCAGGTGCGACAGCCGGTGCTCTGATGAAGCAGCACCGGCTGTGATGCGTCCGCTCCTCCCTCCTCGCTGCTCACTGGGCTGCGGCGTGTCTGCTGTGGAGCTTCTTTCATTCTGTCATGTCAAGTTAGCATCCTGCAGCACATGCACGGGACAATGCTGCGCAGGGAAGCGCCTTCAAATGTAACACGCCATTCAAAGCTCCAGCACGTGACGGAGCACGGAGAGTTTTCTGGGCTCGTGAGAGCGCTGGTTCCCCAGCAGCTGTTAGTGCAACTAACACTTGGCAACACCCACCGCTCCCAGCGTGACGTTCGGAACAATAAGAAATAATCATTCATTTCACCGAGCTGGATGAGCAGCCTTTTTCTGGTGTGGAGGCAGAAATGACCGGATCCCTCACCGTTTTGGAGTCGGGTGCAGCGTTTGTCAGCCACCTGACTCTGAAACGTTTGAAAACATCCGGTGGAAACTTTCATAACTGCATTGCTCTCTGTCTCCAAGTCCTGCTACAAGTGGCCAGGATGGAACTATTTCACAGACACAGCACCGTCTCTAGAGACTCACCAAACTGTGATGTCATCAAATTATTCTTCTTTTGTCAGAATAGTTGCTGTGTTCTGCAAAGTTTTTTCTTCTATTTTTTGCTTCTTGAAGAGGGATATAAAATGTATCTGAATTAAAATGATTTATTGGTTCATGTTTTCACATCATGTACACAGAAGGTCTCATCATTTTGATCAAAAATCAATCTGGATGCCCCCTGGACGCCTCCCTGGGGAGGTGTTCCGGGCATGTCCTAGCGGGAGGAGACCCCGGGGAAGACCCAGGACTGGCTGGAGAGATGATGTCTCCGCTCTGGCCTGGGAACGCCTCGGGATCCCCCGGGAGGAGCTGGAGGAGGTTTGTGTGGACCGGGAAGTTTGGGCTTCCCTGCTCCGAATGCTGCCTCCGCGACCCGACCCCGGATAAGCGGTAGAAGAAGGTGAATCAATCCATGTGATCGGTATCTGTGATCGGCTGCAAAAATCCATAGTCATGACATTGCAAACGTTGATCTGAGACTGAACTCGTCCGATGCATTTGCACATCAGATTGAGTGCATGAGGGTTGGCTTCAGAGGGCTGGATGGAAATGTGGTTCAGAACATGCGTGTGAGAACATTTTCCTCTGACCTATAATCCTGCAGTTTGCTGCCTCAAATGAAAATGTTCTGTGTCTGCAGCTGTTGCAGATCTGTTCAAAAGTGAGTCGCGGTTTCTCAGGACACGCAGTGACAGTGAAAAAACCAAGTCAGTCCCTGGTGTGGGTGGATTGACTTGGGAAAGCAGCAGCAGCAAGTCACTGAGGAGCGGAGTGAGACTCGACCCTGTGATTTATGAAACAACTGGCTGACTGCTGAGCTCAGCATGTCTGTGACTCGTGAGTGACTCGGCCTTCATTTGTTCTGATCCCAGCACAAACCGACTTAAAGACTTGACTGGAAATCATTAATTCCACTGAGGCAGCTCCGGAGGCTGTTTGTGTTGGCGCACGCACAGTGTTGGGGCTGGCTGTCGTCCCGCAGCAGCTCTCCTCTCTGTAACTTGTGAGGTCAGGTGAGGTGAGGTGAGGCAGGGCTCCACCTTTCCTCCGCCTGTCGAATCTCTTGAACACACACACACGTCATCAATCATCGTATTTTGGAGCTGAGCACGTTTTTCCAAGGGCTCCAAAAGATGAATAATTTTTTCAGAAGAACAATGTTGATATTATTTTAAAAGTATGAGGCTTCTGACTGATTTTCCAATCATTCATTCTAGACAGAAATTCTGGTTCAATTTGTGTATTGCTGATGAAAATTGAAATGAAAAGCACTTCAGGATTGTGTTCACGCTGAAGTTTAAGTTCAGATTCAACTCAAATTGAATCATTCTGGTGGCAAACATTGGTTAAGTCACAACTACAATAATAATGTATTTATTGCTGTTTATTTGAAATTGATTCATTTTAAATCGGCATCATTTATAATGAGTCTTTTTCACCAACAAGGCCTTCCATTTCCCTTGCATCATCTTGAATTTCCCCTCTCTGAGACTGAGGCCATCTAATATCCAACTAACACTCATGTATTAAGTGTTGAAACACTCTAAAACAGACACATAAACACACACCCTGTCAGCCATGCAAACAAAAACACTGCGGAATGTGGACACCGTTTTAATGATGAACCAAATGCACCACTCCTCCTCGTCTCCAAATCCTTGATCTCCACTGCTCTGAAACCCTCCAGCTGAAGCACTGCTTGTGAAGTGTGTTGCTTCCTTGTGCTCTAACCCGGGAGAATAAGACTGTGCTCCTGCGCAGGTCTGTGTGGAGGCAGCGCGTCCGGGAAAACCACGGTGGCCAACAAGATCATCGAAGCTCTGGATGTTCCCTGGGTGGTTCTGCTCTCCATGGACTCCTTCTACAAGGTACCTGGTGGCTCTGTCCGAGGTCAGAAACACACGAGTTGTGGATTCTCCTTTGTGAGTCCCTTGATGTATGTGAAGGTGCTGAACAAGGAGGAGCAGGAGCTGGCGGCCAGGAACGAGTACAACTTTGACCACCCGGATGCGTTCGACTTTGAGCTGCTGGTCACCGTCCTGAGGAAGCTGAAGAAAGGGAAGAGCATCAAAGTGCCGGTGTACGACTTCACCTCCCACTGCAGGCGCAAGGAGTGGGTGAGACGTGCAACACGCTCCCTGCGGACGCTGTTGGGGGAGGGTCACTCCGGGGGGCGTAACTCTGTGTTGCTGGTGACGAAGGATGTCACTGGTTCAACAATATTCACTTGTTTAGGATTACTACTGAGGTTTGAACTTGTGGGGACCACCGAAAATGCAAGGCTGTGTCCCATCTCCCCCCCTGACACTGGGCTCAGTGTGGTGTGTCCCACTCCTCCTCACTGGCCGTTCACCACTTGAAATGACATGGATGTTCAACAGTAGGTTTGGATTTCTTCTGAACAAACAACAGTGGGCTAGCATCCAGGCTAACGTTAGCATCCTCATACCTCTCACACATCTATCGCCGCAACATAGGCTCCGCCCATTTCTTCTGAGAAAAGCGCCGATGCAAGAGGTTGCAAAAACGTCTCCAACACTGGATATGAAGGAGACAAAACACAGCCAATGACACGCTGTCTTTACGCGTGACGTCATCAGGTGTGGTCCCAATTCTGAGGGACGTCAGTCACTTCACTTGGTGGTCGGAGGGAGCTTCAAGGTGGAGGGCGCTCACAACCAAGTGCTGCTGTTAGAGGGAGGAGTGGGACACAGCCCGAGTCCTCGCAAGGATCGCACACAGACGCAGGAATAGACCCACAAGGTTGCAGCCTGGAGAAAGTGTGTTTGTCCTCTCCTAATGAAATATCAGTCCCAGTCCTGTGATGCTCTGGATCTGGAACCCCCGAACGCCACTCCCCCCCTGCTGCCGCCGCCACCGTCCTCTGCTCCTGTGGCTTAAATAATGAACTGCTGATCTCTCCCGGAGGAGTCTCGAGTGAGTGGGCCGCCGCTCAATGAGATCCCACCTAATGAGGTCATTCTTAAAGCGTTAGTGTCCGGGACACGTTTGTCCCCCGAGTTTTCTCCCAGCAACAAGTCTGCGTGGAATCAATCAGGCCGTGTTGCTCTCTGACAGCTGCTCTCTGTTTCCGTGTCGTGTAATTTCATGGCTGAGCGCCGCGGCCGTGCACGGACGGCGGGAGAGTCCAGACCGCAGCAGTGGTTCCAGAGAGGGCGTGTGGTTTCAGTCAGGACGGGCCCAGCGTCCGTGCCGTGGTCCGCCGCTCCTGCTGGGGTTAATAGCTTCTGACTTCAATTAAAACTGTGATTGAAGAGTGGCAGACGAGGTGCTGTGGACTTGGAAGCTTCTTGTCCACCTAGATGAGGAGCTTTGCTGGGGTCTTGCTCCTGTTCTGGAAGGTTCTGAAGACGGGAAGTGGCTCGGCCACACCAGCTCATTTGTGTTCTGCTGCTGACTGAGACCCTCGGAGGGAGTCAGGTGGAGCAGATCTGACTCCATGTGCAGCCTGTGTCCGGTCTGGTGTCAGCTGCCGGCTCCAGTGTGTGCACACATCCAGAGGTCAGACTTCCTCACACCACTTTCCTCTTCCAGAAAATAGTCTACGGCGCCAACGTGGTCATATTCGAGGGAATTCTGGCGTTTGCAAACAAAGAACTACTCAAGGTGAGAATGAGAACTAAACCTTGACTGCTTTAAATACTGGCTTTAACTTTGATGTCTTTGGAAAGTTCAAAGGTCACCCCCACCTCTTTCCTGACAAACCACCCCCAAACCCTCCTGACTGTGTTTCTGTGGTACACAACTCCGCACAACAGTGTTTGAGCAGGCCTCCTCCTGGTGGTTGGCAACTAAAACACCACATGGATTGGGGTCTGGTGAGCGGAAGAAAGTGGGGATGACGTCAGCTAGTCTGGACCATTTGTTCTGGCCTGTTTGTCTACTTTGTGAGTTAAGTTGTTGTTGTTGTCATACTTGTATGTCTGCACTAACTCTGGCCTCACTAAGTGGAGCGTGACAGCAGAACCATGGTGCAGGACAGACTCTTGCATGAGGACTGGTCCGTCTGTATCGTGAGTTACGTCCGGGGAACGTCTCTGTCCAGAGGCTCCATGAGTATTGTATGTTGGAGCGGCTCGTTTTTTCTGACTGATCACTGCGTAAGTGTTGAAATGAAATGAATTAAGAGTCCATTTTATCGCAGTTTATGCTCCCGTGTATTTCTCATTAAAATCACAAGCGTGCGTTTTAAATAAAGAATGGAGCCGATACATCAGCCGGAAATTAATGATCACACTTTCATCACACGGTTGTGATGGGTCTGAGAAAATCCATGCGGCAGTGTTCTGTGTGTGTGCGTGTGAGTGCTGGACCGTGGCGATAAGACGCGCCAGCTCCCCGGGGACTCAACCCTGGCTCTGTTAATAACCGCTGTTGTCCACAGTGATTCATGTGTCCATCCTGGGAGCGGGAGTCGATGACTGCTGTAAATCTGATATGTTAATGAAGAGCTGCGCCGCCGTCTGTGGAAATATATCCCTGAAGATAAGAGCCGACCGATCCGGGGTGTGAGTGTGTGCAGTGTGTATAGTGTAGCTGGGAACCGGGGGCCAGGGTCCCGTGTTGACGTCCTGTTCCAACTGATAATGGCGAGTGTCGTTTCTCTTCATCGTCCTCTCATCTTTGGCGACATCTCACTGCTGGTCACCGTCTGATTTATGCCGACATGAACAGCCAGCTCATTGTGGACCTGAGTTATACCCGGGCACCTGCTCTAAATCAGCTCACGCGCGGGACGCCTCCCTGTGCGCCGCTCCTCCTGTGTTGTGATGCGCCGTCATTGATTTTTCTTGGTTTTGCTGACTTGAAGCTCGGTGTAATGGAGCCTGTTGGACTGCGGGTTCTGTCTCAGTGGCCTGAGTCCGGCTCTTAATTGTTATTACTCAGCAGGGTTGGAGTAGTGAATCAAACATGGAGGTGAAGGGATGAACCTGTGTTTGCCTTCTGTTCCCAGCTGCTGGACATGAAGGTGTTTGTGGACACCGACTCGGACATCCGTCTCATACGAAGGTTGAAGAGAGACGTCGCCCACCGTGGGCGGGACATCGGCGGCATCATCAAGCAGTACAACAAGTTTGTCAAGCCCGCCTTTGAGCAGTACATCGAGCCGACAGTGCAGGTGGCCGACATCGTGGTGCCCAGAGGTCAGTGGAGGTCGTTGCCCAACACTCATGAGTTCCCACTGAACGCGTCTGCGTCACAGCTGCGCAGCTGATGAGCAGAGTTTCGACCTGGCGTAATCGACGGGAAGCCGGATGAAAAGTGAAAAGTGAAGAAGTGGTTTTCAAATTAAAGCCACCACACACTTGGTTCTTTGAAAAAATCTCAAGGCTCACCACTGAAGGAACCTCGGCCAAATGTGCTTAGTCGAAACTCCTGCAGAAAATCCCTTTTCACTTGTGAAATTGTAGCTACTGACACTCAATATTTGTTGTGGAGTTATTTGCAGAAATGAATTTCAGAAAATGTATTTGTTTAAAATGTCTCCAGAAAGGGGCGGACAATGTGGCAAAATATATCAGGATTTATTTATTTGCCTTAAATAACAGTTTTGATTTTATCACATTATTGTGGTTTGGAGAGTTTACAGACAAACCCCTTACATTCTTTGCCTCAAATAGCTTCACACCAACATTTATCTCCCTCTGTTTGCAGGAGGAGACAACTTTGTGGCGCTGGATCTGATCGTGCAGCACGTTCACAGTCAGCTGGAGAAGGTAAGACTTCTGCAGTGTGTTGTGCAATGGCAGAACCGTAGGCAACACTGTCGATGGTGGGTGTCTTCCGGGGGCACTCCAGGTCGGCTGGGTGTTGTTCTGATAAGCACGGCTCCTGTTGACCTTGGTCTCTCACCGGAGCTGACTGTGTGAACACGACCTGTCTGTCACTAAACCAAACAAGAGGGTTGCTCCAGAGGTGACATCATGTCTGGAACCTGTCCTCTCACCTCATGTCCGCCTTAAATTGATCCTGGGAAAGTTAGTTTGAGCAAGAAATCATTTCCCCAGAGCCTCTCTGCCGTCGTTTCTCCTCGAGTCCATGAAGGTTGCAGAGCTGGAGGCCACTGCAGGTGGCTCCCACCTAATGAACAGAAGCAGGTCTGCTGAAGTGCCACGTGATGACTGTGAAGCAAACGTCATTCCTGTGATTGTGTGTTCTCACCTTTGTTCTCTTCTGTTCCTCACTGCTTGAACACACACACACACACGCACGTTGCTGTGCCTGCGTGTCTCCTTGTGCGTGCACGACCCCCACCCTGCCCCCTGCCTGGCTGAATGCTGTCCTCCCATTCCAGCGTGAGATCAATGTGAGGTACGGACGGTTTGGGCTTATTTCACCTCTGTCCCTTTGTTTCCCTCCCTACTCTGTCATCACGCTCCCGCTCGACCCATGTCCTCCACCCTTCCTCATTACCTTCGGATGCTGTTGCAGTGGTGCGGATCACATGATCAGAGGCAAAGAACTATGTCATAGTTCATGATTCCACATCAAACACCATGACAGACCGTCCGGTCAGAGCACACAGAACTTCAGTGAAGAAGCATAAGCATTTTATTGGAGCCTTCCTCATCATCATCATCATCACCACCTACCTTTATCTGCTTGTTTCATAGGGTCTTCTTTAGTTCTTTCCTTTGGAAGGCAGCGGTCGGAACTGTCCTCAGCTGTGCTCCTCACAGCTCACGTGTTCCTCCGCTGCCTTCAGGCGCTAGTTTGTGCACTAAATACACAAGTGTGGCACACAGCAGTCAGGCTTCTGCTTCTGGATGTGACGGAAAACCACAAAAGGAGCCTGTCGCCGGCTTGAATTGTTTCTCACAGGAGATACGAGGCCCCACTTCTTCTGCTGCGCCGTTACACACAGGTTGTGTTAACGCTCCGCTGAGTTTCCTCCTGAAACCTTCTTGTCTCTGCGTGAACGTCAAAGCTGCAACATGTTGCTCTGCTCTTTTTCTCTCTCTCTCCCTCATTCACTCCCTCACTCACATCATTTCCTTTTTCCCACCGCTGAACCAGAGGAAGCTGCGCTGGGACATGTGAGGCTCCACTTTTACCCGCCCATCATTTCAGCGCACCTCAGTTTTGGCTGCCTCTCTGTGCTGCTCTTGTCGCAGTGTTGGTATTGATGTGAAGCATGTTGGTCCTAGCTGCAGTCAGGTGAAGTGACCCTCTTCACTCTGATGCCTCAGACACCTCCTCCTCCTCCTCATGTGAGGGATCCCCTGTCGTGCTGCTCAGGACTGATGAAGGGGAAGCCAGTTCTGTCGTGGCCCTCACCTCAGCAAGCTGCCACTGTAGCAAAGCCCTGTCTTTACTCTTCCCACCCGCACCGCAGTATGTTTCAGAGCTTCCACGGCAGGTGCATGTCTCCAAGTGCACGCTGAAGCTAAGGCCTGCTGGAGCGGCATGACTTGCTTCTCTGAGGCGAATATTTCCTCCTTCAGTTAAAGCAGCACTTCTCTGTGGAACCATCCATCGAGGCTCCCACCACTCCGACCTCTGACCTTGATCCAGCAAGGTCCTGGTTTCCTCTTTCTTTAGGTCCTTTAGCACCATCTCTACCTCAACACAGTCCAACCCCAGACCCGGTCACCCAGGCCCGACCGGACTGGACACTGTAAGTCTAATGGAGCTGAGGTCTGGTTTCCATGACGACACAGTTTCATCTGTGTCAGTCGCTCAGTGCTGCTGTGACTTGAAGGAGAATATTCTGGAGCCGTTTGGTTCCTGTCTCCTGCCTCGCCCTGCTTCTGGCAGCCTCCTGTTGGAGAAGCTGGTCGTCAGCGCCCCCTGCTGGTGAAAGACCAGAGCAGCGTGTTGGTGTGGACGTCAGCAGCGTCATGCTTTGTTTTGTCGACCCCAGATCAGCGCTGGCCTCGGCCCACCAGGGGCAGCCGTTACCCACGACCCTCAGCGTGATGGAGAGCACGCCGCAGGTCCGGGGCATGCACACCATCATCAGGTCAGTGATGATGGCGGGGGGGTGTTGGTCCGAGCGCGGCGCCGTCTCACCTGCCTCGTGTTGGTGCGCAGGAACAAGGAGACCAACCGCGATGAGTTCATCTTCTACTCCAAGAGATTAATGCGGCTGCTGATCGAACACGCCCTCTCCTTCCTGCCGCTCAAGGTGGACAGCACTTGGCGAGTCTCTGAACCTCTGGCTGCGTTTCATCCTCTTCTGCTTCCAGCCCGTCTCCGTGGAGACGCCGCAGGGTGGCATCTACCAGGGCCGGCGGCTGAGCGGTAAAAGAGTAAGGCCACCGCTCCGGCTTCAGCTGCCTTCTTCAGGGCTCTGCCTCTAGAGCTCCGCCCTCTCTGCAGATCACAGGTGTGTCCATCCTGAGGGCAGGAGAGACCATGGAGCAGGCTCTGACGGCCGTCTGTAAAGACATCCGCCTGGGGAAGATCCTCATCCAGACCAACCACGACACCGGAGAGCCAGAGGTGAGACGGCACCCGGCCAACCGCTCAGTCCAGGTTTGCGCTGAAACTCGGCTCTTCTCCAGCTTCACTACCTCCGTCTGCCTAAAGAGATCAGTGAGGACTACGTGATCCTGATGGACAGCACCGTGTCCACAGGAGCAGCCGCGCTCATGGCGGTCAGAGTCCTGCTGGTAGGTCTGCACGTGCGAGCCGTACGGTCCCACCCGCTCTGCTCACCCTCCGCCTGCGCAGGACCACGACGTGGCCGAGGACAAGATCTTCCTGCTCTCCCTGCTCATGGCAGAGATGGGCGTCCACTCGGTGGCCTACGCCTTCCCCAAGGTGCGGATCATCACCACCGCGGTGGACAAGGAGGTCAACGACCAGTTCCACATCATCCCAGGCATCGGTGAGTCCGTCTGTGCTCAGTTTCAGAGCTTGAACATGAGCTGCTCTAGTCACCGTGACGGGTGTGAGGCCGGTCTCAGAGCAGCTCATGGTGCTTGCATGTTTTATGTCTATTTCTCAATTTAAAGTTTTCTGAGATCTTCATTTTTGCTTTTTGCTCTGAAAGTTCACACCAAATATAATGATTATTACTTGTAGTCTGGTTTTTCTCATCTTTATGGCACCTTCTCCTGCAACTCTCCAAACAGAAATGTAGGTTTCATTTTTGATTCCATCCAACTGTGATGTTAAAGGTCATGGTTTTATTGGTTGAACGGCTTCACCTTGTCCTGCGCTGCGTCAGATGTGGGACCTGCTCATGTGTTGCTTCTTCAGTGTTATGCCGGTGACCTTCAGGTGTAGCTCACTCAGCGATGATCTTCTGAGGTTGTGGTGTCGCTTCCTCCTGCGACACCTGCTCCTCCTCGTCTCATATTCCGTCTCTGGCTGAAGGTAATTTTGGGGATCGATACTTTGGCACGGACGCGCCTTCAGACTGGTGCGAGAGCGATGAAGGGATGGACTTCTGAAGACCAGCCTGGCCAGGAGACTGGCCGACGTCCCCGCGGCTCTCACTCGCTCTGGACCCTCTCACAGAGACGCTGTCTCTCTCTCTCTCTCGCTCGCTGCTGCTCCGCCACCAAAACGTAGTCCTGAAGAAAGCTTGACGCCGACCACACTTTTCAGTTCGTCTGCTTCGTCAGGACTTTGCACTTTTGCTTCTTTTTTTGTAAAGAAATGAATTCAATAATGTTGTCGTCGTCTGTTACCATAGCAACACTGGCAAAAACAAAAAGGCGCTGTTTTAACAACAAAATCCAGTCCTTCCTCACCATTGAATGTTTATTTCAATAAATATGGAGGAGTAGAGGTGAGGAAGCTGGCGTACAGGAACATTGTGGGAAAACACAAGGACAGTGATTTTTGGGGAACAAAGAGCCGAACTCATGCAGACTGTGGAGTAACTGCTGTACAATAATGGGCTCCTTCTTATTCAGGTTTAAAGGTGAATGAAACGGTTCATTCAAACACGGAAGCAGCGACTTTAATTCACCGTTCCAGACCAAACTGCTGTGTGTATTGTTCCACGATTCTTTACCTCATCAGCTCAGTGAATCAACAACCGTCATCAGTGTGACGTTCCAGGCTCCAGTTTTTCTCCGTTGGTGAAGTCAGTGTGACGCAGCTCTGCAGTTACCAGCAGACAAAGCTACATTTACACGTTGCATTTGACAACGATTGGTTCCGTTAGTGCTTCAGCCATGTTCCTCGACCATTGTGAGTTATTGTTGTTTACAGTGAGGACGAGCTGATCCATGAAGCGCGTGTCTCAATACGACATCTCGATCAGACTGCAGATCCACACAAAGCACTTGCTGGACAATGACAACACGATCTACCGTGTCAAGCTGTGAAGCATTTGCGTCTTAGGTGCGGCCAATTTGTTTTGTGTTTACATTAATAAAACTTCCAAATAGCAGTTCGTACGTTTGTGCTTGGATTTTCCGTTGTTTTCCATGAAGATTGACGTCTCATGTTCATGATGCAATTACCCGAGTGTCCAGTGGGAGGCGGTCACTTGTGCGGACACATTTATACTGGCGGAAGTGACGGACCTGAAGCCGCTGGTGCGTTCACTTGCTCTTGGGGAGCTGGTTATCATTCAGACTTGGTAAGTTTGTGTTGAGCCGGGCTGTTCGGCGTGTTTAAAAGTCGACGTCTGCCTTTATTCCGCTGCTTTTGGCATCTCCTGTGTGGTAACCTAACTGTTGTTACATTCGCTGCAGCGTTCCTGATATCTGTCGTGCTAGCGTCCTTGAACGCACCAGCTCCATTCACTTGAGAAGGTAAGCTGCGTAAAAACATCACGAATTCAAATATCGACGGTTATTCATCGTTCACATTTGTCATCTGGAATATTTTCTGTCACTGTGGAGTTTCATAGACCCGCGAAATTGTATTTAAAAATGCGTGAAGCTGAACTGAATTTGAAAAATAATAAAAAGTGTAAAATAAGTTGCAGGGCTGACGGGTAATGGTTTGTTTTGTTCGGTGATGGTCGGTGTCTCTGAGCTTCAAACTAGGCTGGAGATGAGCTTCGTACACTCCATCAAGTATGTGACCATCAGTGCTCTTAGAGCGGGAGTCACGAGAAACACGACGCCACTTGTTAACCTCCATTTGAGTCACATTGTCAGGCGGCTTCCAACTTCTCTGAAGTTCCGACTCCAAACCAGCGGTTCTGGTACAGATGACTCAGTACCGACACACGCACCTGCACCTGCCTGGCGGGTTTAAACCCAGACAAAACTTGACTACGTCAGTTCAGGAGTCGTTTGTGTGTGTGTGTGCAGGGGGTGAGAATGGCGAACCTGTGGAGAACATACCAGGCCCTGATGACCAAATACCCCTGGACGGTGCAGATCGTAACAGCAGGTGGGAACATTCGATCACGGTTTCGGGGTCACCCACATCTGCAGGTCAACGTTCATCAGGGAGCAACTATGTCATGGACCTTTGGGTGTAGATTCAGTGTCAACATTGCAGATGAACTTTGAGCTCTTGAAGAACCATTTCAACTTCCAGCCGCTTGTATCCATTTGAAACACTAACTTTGAGAGTGAGCAGCCAGAAGTGATCGAACCCAACATACCCGGGTTCTGTCTCCGTCATGAGCTGATAATGAGACGCTCGCATTCCGTTTAGAAACTTCTCCTCTGCTGGATGTGATGGTGTCGATCACACATTGTGACATGATCTCTGAGCCCCTCGTGTATTGTGTTCATCGCCTTGGTGAAGCATGACTTTGACTGTTGCTATTTTCTTCTCTACTTCCACTGATGCTGGAGCGTTTCAAGCTCTCCTTCGTGCCCTTAGCTTTCAGCTGAGTCCATCAAAAGACCTTCCCCCGTCCATCAAATAGCGCCTGGTCTTTCTCTCTCTCGTTCTCCACTGATTGTGTTTGTGCTTTGCTGCCGACTTCTGCTTGTGTGGGGCCGGTGAGGGAATCACATGTAGGTGAGGTCTGATGAAACATTAGGTGGAGAGTGGACGGATGATTCCCAGTGAACACAAACACAGCGTCTTCTTCGTGGAGGAAGGAAACAGAAGGAAAAAAGACTGTTCCCACTGCAGTGTTGTTGGTCCAGACTTTACTGTTGAATTCTTTTCATTTTTCTTGCCTTTTTATCATGTATTATTTCCAATGTGAGTAGGGTTTGTGTGTAAGCTTTCAGGATAACTGGTTGCTGTAGATGTTTCAGTTTACTGGATACATATGTTATTTATTTATATATTTATTGTCTTTTTTTTTTTTTTCAAAAAGCATCTGTTGTAGGTTTGACCCGGCAGTTTTCCATTTTTAATTTTGGCCGACGTTTAAGAGCCGCAGTGCCTTGTAGTACCAGAGTTTTAACACTAGATGGAGGCAAAGAAGAAAAAAAACACGACTTACTAGCAAGGCGATAAGACGAAGTAATTTGAGGTTTAAACATTGATTTTCACGTCTTTCGAATAAAAATATAAATTAGGTGACTTTTGTTTTTCCCTTTAAACGTTGAGCACCAACAGACGGCGGGCCTCCTGTAACCTCCGTCTTTTCTAACTTTACACAGCGCGTGCTAGCTTTGTGTCCAGGTGACCCGGAAGCTGCGCTGCTCAGGTGCCAGTGACATTTGCCGCGCGCGCACGCGTGGCATTTCAGGGAAAGGTCGCGTCTCGCCGAGCCCGGTTGGCTCGCTCCACTGTCACTAGCTCTCACTGTTCTCTGTCGCGTTTGCTCTGGACCGCAGGTTCCCTAGTCGGTGTCGGTGACGTCATCTCCCAGCAGCTGATCGAGCGGCGAGGACTCGCGCAGCACAACGCTCCGAGGACGCTCAAGATGATGAGCATCGGCTTCTTCTTCGTGGTGAGCTGCAGAGCGAGTGTCGAACCGTCAGTGAGCCGCCGTCTTCACGCGCACGTGCCTTCACTTTCACTGGAGTTTCAACCGAGTCAGTGGCCCGACAACAGCAAGCCATGTGTCCGTGTCTGTCACAATTTACCTCGTTTCATTCAAGACATGCTTATTTTTAACCAAGAAAAGACATGGTAGCAGTCACCTGCGCAATTGTAATGCAATATATATAGTTCTTTTTCAAATGATTTACATCAAAACGATCATCTGAATTAGTCTTTTGTTCTCTTAAACCCGTCATGTTTGATCCAAAATCAGCTATGATTATTCCGTAATATTAATATTATATCTAAGTGCCATATTTGTATCGTAGAAAACATTGAGTTCTCAACTGCAACTATCCCTGCCATGTGTCATTTAGGAATGATTCTACGGATTGTCTCGTGCCAGTGGTCGTATGTTGGAAGGCTGAGTGGAACGGCGCTCTCGGCGCTGCTCAGGTTTCGTGTGGCGGCTTGACAGTTGTTTAGCTGCGGAGCGCCGCGCCTCTGTTGTGCAGCCGGTGGAAGGAGGACATGAACACAACCGTCCAACAATCCGTTTCTAAACACGGCGGCGTGACGACAAGCCGCCGCTCTCGCGCGTCTTTGTGTCTTCTCTTTCACACGCCGTTTATTTCTGTCTCTAATCGTCTTATGACACACACGTGTCAAGTCTTCATGCTTTGTGGGGACATTTTCACGGCTCACCTGAACCAAACTGGAGCCCAGTTATTTTCAAGTCTTCATCCTCCATTTGAGGCTTGACCTTGTGGGGTCTGGCACAAATGTCCCCACAGGTGATGTGTGTCCAAGAGTTGGTCCCCACACGTCAAACTAAACCTGGTACAGACGCACGGTGATAAAATATCTCCACTAACGTTGAGTGAGTTTTGACGGAACGGCTCGACCGACATCACACAGCTGGTCGTAATGTTTGGGACAAGGTCACTAAAGGTCATCTGTGCTCCGAAGGGTCCGGTGATCGGGAGCTGGTACCGGGTCCTGGACCGACTGGTGGTGGGAGGAAGCAAGAGCGCTGCCGTGAAGAAGATGCTGGTGGACCAGGTGAGGGTCCCTGAACCAGCAACCTCTGTCTGTGAAGTGGCGGCATTCTTCTTCTTCTTCATCTTCTTCTTCTCTCTCTGCTCTTCTTCTCCTGCACTGTCTGTCTCTCTGCTCTTCTTCTCCTCCTCCTGCTCTGTCTGTCTCTCTGCTCTTCTTCTCCTCCTCCTGCTCTGTCTGTCTCTCTGCTCTTCTTCTCCTCCTCCTGCACTGTCTGTCTCTCTGCTCTCCTTCTCCTCCTCCTGCACTGTCTGTCTCTCTGCTCTTCTTCTCCTCCTCCTGCTCTGTCTGTCTCTCTGCTCTTCTTCTCCTCCTCCTGCACTGTCTGTCTCTCTGTTCTTCTTCTCCTCCTCCTGCACTGTCTGTCTCTCTGCTCTCCTTCTCCTCCTTCTGTCTCTCTGCTCTTCTTCTCCTCCTCCCGCTCTCTGTCTCTCTGCTCCTCTTCTCCTCCTCCTGCACTGTCTGTCTCTCTGCTCTTCTTCTCCTCCTTCTGTCTCTCTGCTCTTCTTCTTCTGACTCTTCTCTTTTGTTCCTCTGCTTCCCCCTCTTTTCTCCTGTCTTGCTCCTGACTTTGTCTTGCTGTTTGTCCTTCTTCTCTCCGTTCCCACTAATCCTATTCTTCTTCTGCCCTCCTCCTTTTCTAACTTCTTCCCTCTCTTCCTCATCATCTTGCTCTTCCTCCATCCTTTTCTCTCTTTTCCACTTCCTCTACCTTTGCATTTGATGGGCCTCATCCTCAGCTCTCATCTTCTCCCTCTTCTTTTCCCTCTCGCTTCCTGTCTTCATTCATGTTTCCCCCGTGACTGACGGCTTGTCAGACGCTCGCTGACAGCCGCTGCTCCGACTGTCGAGGGAACACGTCGACCTCCATGTTTCCACTGACAAACAAAGGGACGTTAACTGACAAACTCGCCGCTTGCTTTTCTCTGACGCTGCGGGCCTGCAGCGCCCCCTGTGGGCCGGGGGTGTCTGAGCTTTCAGCTGTGACTGGTCTCATCTGCAGCTGGGTTTCGCCCCGTGCTTCCTGGCCGCGTTCCTCTGCGCCTCCGGAGCGCTCAACGGCCTGACGCCGGAGCAGAACGTGGCCAAGCTCAAGCGGGTGAGTGACCGGCAGAGGGCGCCGCTGCAGCCCTCAGGCTCACGTTGCTCTTCTTCTCTCCCTTCTTCTGTCAGTCTTCTTTGTCAGTCTTCTATTACCTGCCATGACTCTGGTCCCCACACCCGCACTTGTCAGCGGCCAGTGCTGTGAGACACAGTTCCCCCGGGTCCCTCCTCATGACCCTCTGTTGAGCAGCTGCAGCTCAAGGCAGCTCAGCCGTCGCTCCACGGGGGGGTGCCCGTCCCACGGGGGGGTGGGGGCGCCCGTCCCACTTTCAAAACCAATTACTTAACTGCTTTTCTGAGACTGAGACTTATTGCACTTTTTTCTGGATTAGTTTTTTCACTCATTTTAACAATGGTTTGCTTTTGAGCATATGTAATTTCTTTACCTACATTTCAGAGTTTTATCCATTTTGCATTCATATTTTAAACCTTTTGTGGAAATGACAGCAGCTTTTAAAGGTGTGTTCAAGAGGCAGAGAGTTGTCTTTTTCCTTTCATGGTCAAATAGCTAGAAACAGTAAAAAAACCGAGCACATTATTTTACTTTACTCACTGGTCATATTTCAGCCCCCAGTTTTATTCTTAACCATATCTCAAATGACATTTTTTCATATTTATTTATTTTCTTGATTCATGTTTTCACCCTTTCATATTGCTCTGATTGTGAGTAGTGGTACTGAATGTTTCTGAACGTAATCTCACTCAGGTTACGGCTCTCTTTTTTGGTGCTGACGTGTGTTTATTTTCTGCATCTGTGACTGTGGTGGCTGGGTCCTGCTGAGCTGGTGTCTCAGTGTTTCAGTCTCCAGCCGCCGCTCAGCCAGTCTGTGAGCTCCAGATATTTCTGGATCTGTCGACTGGGACTGGAGCGGAAGCTGCGTGAGGGAGGAGCCGCGGCCCTGCAGTCGGACCCGCAGATGGCAGTCGGCGTGACCTTTCGTCGGCGCCCGTGTTTAAATGCCGAGCCTCTGTCCGCCTGTCGCTTCCTGGCAGCCGCGGCAGGGACCTTGTTTCGGGAGCTGACACTGGTGCTGCGCCGTGACTCATCTGTCCGGCGGCTGATCAATTATTTACCCAGGCGCAGGCCAGATCCACACATCTCATCACACGGCGGCCAGGAAACACGGCGCCAAGCAAACAGCCGCCCTCCCGCAGCGCCGTCACATGACGTCCCGGGGTCGGCGGAGGTCGCCGGAGCTGGCAGGAGTCTTGTTGGTCCATAATTACAAACGTGTTTCTGAGTCGGTGGCGAGACAAGCGGGATGTTGTTTTATAATGCCTGACCTTTGGAGCGACCTTCAGTGAGACGCCGCCACTGTTTGATTTCACCGTAACCCGCCGGTTCTTGGTCCTGGGAGGGGAAGGTCAGAGTTACGCGAGCGGAGAGTCAAACCCAGGCTGTCTGAGCGAGTGTCTGAGCGACTCCAGTCGGGATCAGGACCCGGGGTCAAGAGGTCACCGCGAGCCGACTCAAACAAGTTGAGAGTGGTCAGGGGAAAGTGTCTTGCTCAAGGACACCCGGGAGCTGGGATTGAACCAGCGACCCTGCAGACACAGGCCGGCTGCTCTTCTGGTCCTGATGAGTGGGATTAGGCCCCGCCTCCTCCGCGCTCATCAACGCCAGCGTCTCTAACTCTGCGCTCTAAACTGCCGACTCGGCTGGAGCCTCCTGCCGCCGGCTCATCCGTCACCGGGCGGATTTGGAGCGGCTCCTGCTCTGGATCTCCTCAGGTGTCTCAGCCGCTGCGTCCAAACTTCGGATCATTACCCAACTTTTCAAAGTGGTGTGAAGGTTGGACTCCCGGGTGGGTTCTGCTGCTGATGGATGTGACTCTCTCCTGCAGGACTACGCCGACGCTCTGGTCTCCAACTACTGCGTGAGTGCAACCTGCAGGTGGCCCCCCGCCCTCCCGCTGGTAACACACCTGTCTTTGTGCCGCAGCTCTGGCCGCCCGTGCAGATCGCCAACTTCTACTTCGTTCCTCTGCAGCACCGGTAGGCTGGCCAGGTCATGTGACTCGCCAGAGTTCCGCCTGCAACGTGACCTTCCTTTTGTTTGTTTGAATGATCATTTTGTTTTCATTTTTAAATGTTTTTTTTTTAATCCAGAAGTTTGAAATATTTTCCATTTTTCTTTTTCTTTTCATGCTTTTTTGTTTTTTTTTTTATGTGAAAACCTATTTTACAGTCAGCATTTTAGTTGTTTTAATTGATTTTTTATTTTCGATAAGTGTTAATATTTCCACCAGTGCAGATCTTTAAATTTTTATATACATGTATATACATATATTAACATCGTTTTTTTATGTAGTTCTTTTTTCAACCCCAATACTTTCTATTTCCCAGTGT
Source organism: Synchiropus splendidus (assembly GCF_027744825.2). Classification (NCBI taxonomy): domain Eukaryota; kingdom Metazoa; phylum Chordata; class Actinopteri; order Syngnathiformes; family Callionymidae; genus Synchiropus; species Synchiropus splendidus. The sequence continues at coordinate 899,629 of NC_071345.1, forward strand.
TTTTTTATTGAATTGCGTGACTAAAAATACATGATTTCATTTACCTTACAATATTTTTTATGACTTTCATCTTTAAAAAAAAACTTCAACTGAAGCTTCTTTTGAGTCACTCTGTTGTCGTCTTTGAACAAACTGTCGATCAAGTTTCTCATCTGTTGCCGTAGACTGGCTGTGGTCCAGATCGTCGCCGTCATCTGGAACTCCTACCTGACCTGGAAGGCCAACAAGTTCTGATGATGGTGACGATGATGACGAGGATGATGAGGGTGGTGATGATGGTGATGAAGAAGAAGATGACGACGACAACGATGATGATGTTCCCGGGACTCTGATATTTTGGAGGTGTAAAAGTGACTCAGTCGTAAAGGTCGAGAGGAAAGTGCTCGTCCAGTCCCAGTGACACATTCACACTCGAAATGTCTCCCAAATCTCTCCACCTTTATTTATGGAGATGAAACACACACACAGTCGTTTGTAGACACTTGGAATAGGACCACTGGTTTGGTTCCATGAAGAACGTTTCATATTAAAATGTTGAAGTGTTGGCTCCGTCTGGCGCTCTGATTTCCTCCCTCCTGGCGGAGGACCAAGAGGTGGCGCTCTCGGGTCTTTCTTCACTCCGTCCGCAGCATCTCAGGTGCCTCAGCCTCCCTCCGCCTGATCATCCACCTTGTTCGCAGAAGTCGCATCCACCCGCTGACGTGTGAACGCGGCGCCAGAAACGCCGGGACAGTGCGGACAACTTGTCAGAATCCGACATGATTTGTTGACTTCCTCTGAGATGGTCGTGATTCTGCCACTTCGGTGACGTCACCGCAGCTCATATAACGGCCAGTCCTCCGCAGCCGCTCACTGGACCCGAGACGGACCCGAACTCTGCCTGGACCCCCGAGCTGACACGCACGTGAGTTTGCGATCCACGGAGGTGGAATTTCTTTTTTAAACATTATTATTATTGTTATTATGAACTGTTTTCTGTTTCTGTCGGAGCCACTTTACCGGACCAGGTTTGACAATATAACAAACGTTTGATCCAAATTCAATGTCTGCTTGGGTCTCCATGTTGAAGCTGTTTTGCCCCTTTATTCTTCTATTTTCATCACAACTTGGAGTCGCTTTTAAAAGTCATGGACAGTTTTGTAATTGGACGCTGCCTTCACGCACTTTCCACCCGTTATCTGGGGTCCAACTCTTCGCTCTGATCATGTGTTTTCAGGTCGTAATTGTGAACATTATTTAGCGAGAATTAACGCGGCCCCTTGAGCCCCGGGATTCTGGGGGGGGGGGTCACGTGACCTGCGCAGCCTCTAACCCGGCGCCCGTCTCTCTCCCGCGGCCAGGATGAAGGGCGCGCTGCTGCTGCTCGCCTCGCTCCTCCTCCTCGCCTCGCACCTGCGGCCGGTGGCCGGCAGACCTCGCGCGCTCCTGGGCTGGATGGACGACAGCGGCCGCGTGGAGGAGGAGCTGCTGCGCGCGGCCGCCGCGGGAGGCAACGCCGCCTCGCGCTTGCTGGGCGACAGGCTCGCGCACCGAGGAGCACCGGACCCGCTGCGGCTCCTGGACACGGAGGAGGAGGAGGTAGAGGAGGAGGTGAGGGATGCGGCCGCGGCGCTGCTGAAGCGCAGCCAGGAGCCGCCGCTCTCCATCGACCTGACCTTCCACCTGCTGCGGAACATGATCCACATGGCCCAGATGGAGAACCAGAGGGAGCAGGCGCACTTCAACCGCAAAGTTCTGGACGAGGTCGGCAAGTAGCGCCCCGGCTGGCCCGCGCCCACAGACTGTCCGCTCGCGTCCTGCCCGTTCACACCTCCGACTGGACTCTCGGAACCACCTCGGCTTTGGTTCCGAAGTGACCGCGCGCCTCGCCTGAGGAGCTCAGACGCGCGGGAAGAGGCAGCCGAGCCGAAGGCTGCGTTCCACTCTGCCTGTGGAGTCACACGGGCCCCAAAATACACGCCTATTTTAGGTCAGAAAAAGCTCCTTTTTATTTAAACATGTAGAGAAATGAAACCGCCAAATCTGCTATACACGTGGGGAGTGACCCGCGGTGCATGTAAGCGAGGTCAGAATTACTTGTTTATCCCGCTTGAACGCCTGTATCTTGGCGCCAGTGTGACTGAACTGAACGGAGCAGGACGCTGAGCAGACGTCACAGTCCACGGAGCGTGACCGCTCTCAGCCAAGCTCTGACGACAGTGGTGAACTTGAGCGCCCCCTACATCGACTGGCCTCTAGTGGCGGAGCAGCGACGCGTGCACCGGCTTCTATTTCTCGTCTTTATTTTGTCCTTTTCTAATAAAACGGCTGTCAAAACCAAACGGCTGTGTCCCTCCCAAGTGGCGCCCCCTGCAGGGCGGCGCGGGCCACTGACCTCCAGGGCGGGGGGTCACCAGCGGCTCCTCTTCATCACCTTCATCATCTGCGAGAGTCGGACACCCAGCGTCAGAGAGGGCGCTGCTGGTTCTGACCCGGGTCCGGACTCACCGCCGCAGAAGTCCGTGTTCCTCAGCAGCTGCGCCACGTCCTCCGTGTCGACCAGGACGGGGCTCAGGCTCAGGACGCCGGCGTCCAGACGCTCCGCGCTGGAGGAGCGCGCCGTCGCCGCCGCCATCCTGCCGAGGGTCAGAGGTTAAGCAGCGGCCGAGGGCTCCCGCCGCGGTCACGTGACTCACTTCTCCAGCAGCGCGCAGGTGTTCTGGAAGACAGAGACGCGGCGGCCCCTCACCTGGATGAAGACGGCCACGCGGGGCTCCTCCATGCTGCGCAGCGCCGTCTCCACCAGGTGGCGGCTGCCGATGTGCGACACCAGCCGCTGCTTCCTGTGGTCCAGGAGCCGCAGCAGAGCCGAGAAGCGAGAGTCCAGCTGCTGCCGCCGCTGCTGGCCGCCGTCCTGAGGGGGGTGGGGGGGGAGTGTGGTCCCGCAAGGGCTACGAGACCAGCGCGTGAGTGACACCTCGATAGAGCAGCAGACGTCCGCCATGTGAGAGATGACAGACTGGATCTGGTCATTACTGGCCACGATAGTGTCACTGAGCTCCACCTGCCATCAGCTCTCCAAACACACCTCCTCACTTCATCTTCACCACCTTCATCACCTTCACCATTACCTTCATCATCATCACCATCACCTTCATCATCATCATCTTTATCATTATCACCATCTTCATCACCTTCATCATCATCACCATCACCTTCATCATCATCACCATCATCATCATCTTCACCATCACCTTCATCATCTTCACCATCACCTTTATCATCATCACCATCACCTTCATCATCATCACCATCATCATCATCTTCACCATCACCTTCATCATCATCACCATCACCTTCATCATCATCACCATCATCATCATCTTCACCATCACCTTCATCATCTTCACCATCACCTTCATCATCATCACCATCACCTTCATCATCATCACCATCATCATCATCTTCACCATCACCTTCATCATCATCACCATCGTTGCCTTCATCATCATCATCACCTTCACCATCATCATCATCGTCGCCTTCATCATCATCATCATCGTCGCCTTCATCATCATCACCATCTTCGCCTTCATCAACATCATCTTCATCATCACCACTTCATCTTCATAATGTCATAAAGTGAATCAAAGTCCGTCACTCAAACGTCAGGCTGGGTGACACACTTGTCTCTCTCTAGCCTTGTGAGGACCATCGCCCTTTCCCCTGAACCAACCCCTCCAAAACACAGGACTCTGGACCAGACTGGAGCCCAGTGATGGTGCGTCCCACCCCCCCACGAGCCCCACCAGGAGCGGTCCCCACAAGTGTGGCTGAGGTGGAGAGCGGCGGCGCACCTTCTGCCTCTGGTAGACGCTGCGCAGCGGCGCCACGTCGCGCTGCGGTGTCGGCCGAACACCTTGCACATGGAGCAGGTGGGAGTCTGGCAGCGGAGGCAGTAGATGTTGACCTTCTCCTCCTGGTGCTCCTCACACGTCACGCGCCGCTCGGATGCTGCCCTCCAGCGGCCAAAGCGCAATATTACATCCTCATGTTTGACGGACACAAATTATTCCACACAATCTACAAATAACAACAAAATATCGGAATATGATTGTCATACAATTATATATTTTTAATCATTTTAAATCAATGTCGTATAAATTCATCTGAGAAACGTGGCCAAGATTATATTTAATCGACATTAAACCTTGAATAATTTCAGCCAAAATGATTCTCAACTATTTTAACTACGACGTTTGATCCGGAGACGCGATGCGGTGGCACTTCCGGTGGCTGTGCTAACCACGCTAGCTGTTAGTAAACGGTCACCGTGGAGATGTTTTTCCAGAAACAAAAGCGTGTCCAGCATCAGGTGGAGCGCGTCTCTACTTCGCACCGTCATTCGAACGTTCACCATCTCAACCTGAGCCGCTCGCGCATGGTGCGTCGACGTCAACAGTCCGTGTGGAAACGTTTGCCAACAGTTCCGATGCTGGTGCCGCACCGCGCGCGACACGCCCCAGCCACTGTCCGTGAGGACTCCTGGCTCCGGTAGATGTCTCCACCATGTTCTCCACCAGCAGGTTCCTCTGCAGGCCGAACACACCGTGGCGGTCCAGCGCCACCTGGTGGCGACATGACGGGCAGCGGAAGCGGTGCTGGACGGGTTCGCCTCCTGGATGACGAGAGCGAATGACGTCACACGCCAGTTCTCTGGTGAGCGACTTCAGAAGAAAAGACCAAACTTCCCAGTGATCGTCAAAGAAGCTCCACACTCAACTTGGTGTGAGACTTTATTGGGGTTTCCACGGTGCACACGGTGTCGGGCTGCTTCAGGCCCTGGGCTCACACGCCTGGCGCCTCTAGGACCTGGGGGCGGCGCCCCTCCTCCAGCTCAGGCTGTGCCAGACTCGCTCCCAGGCCGACAGGCCGGCCTTGGGCGGACCTGCCGCCTGCTGGGAGCCGTCCTCGGGGACCTCCGTCTCCGACCTCTTCAGATCTTCCAGCCGGATCTCGATGTGGAACTCGGGGTTCACGTGTTTGTCCACCAGCTTCCTGAGCGTCTGCACTTCAGAGATGAGGTGCTCCTGCATGTGGGCCACCTGCCGCGTCAGGGGTGACTCGTCCTCCATTCTCCGGGTCACCGCCTTCATCCCTTCCGCCAGGCCCTCCATCACCAGGTGGTCCTTCTCCACCTGCTCGGCCACAGACTTGATCTCGGTGTCCACTCTGTTGTGCAGGTGGCTGGTGGCCTCCTGCGCCATCTTGCACTTGAGCTTGATCTCCTCGTTTATGGCCCTCATGTTCTCCAGCTCCTCACTCAGCAGCAGGTTCTTCTCTTTCTCCGCGTGGAGCTCGTTGGAGAAGGAGTCGCAGACCTTCAGGGTGAAGGCCTCGTGCTCGGCGATCTTGGCCCTCAGGGCCTCGATGATCCTCCGGTCTTCCTTCATCCTCTGAAGGTTGCAGCGGACCTCCATGTCCAGGCGTTTCTGGTTGAAGGCCAGCTTCTGCTCCAGCCCCTGGTGGCAGGCTCTCATCTTCTCCAGCATCTGGATCAGGTAGAACCTCCTCTCTTTCTCCGTCAGCGGCTCCAGAGGAGGCAGCCTGTCGGCCTCAGCTGCGTCCGGCCTCGGCGCCTCCTTCGCCTGGGCGTCCTGCTCCTCCGGGTGGTTCATCTCTGGGCTCCTCCTGGTCTCTGCCTTTTATTCCAAGTCTTTGTGACGAGCAAATGTCTGCGGCTGGTCCCGCGACGCGGCGGCCTTAAATCACCTCCTTCCTCAGGACCGCCGTCATCACAGTGACACCAAAGATGCCAAACCAAAGCACACGGCGGCTTGGAGGCTCCGCCTGTGTGACCTCAGCACGGCTGGCTTTCATGTCCGCAACAGGTCGCACTCCATCAGGTCGTCCAGGGACGTGGCGTGGTGACGTCAGAGACGTGGCTTCTGAAGAAACCTCGCCTGTCTGAGATCTTATTCAGGCCCAAACAGAAGAAGTTTGTGGCGGCGCAGGAACAGGGTTGACGTGCTTTTTTTAAGCGACATTTAAAAGAGCGTTTTTGACCAGGCTGCTCTGGACCAGTGTTTAGCCGCGGCAGCCTTGGCTCACACCACCACAGCAGCCTGGGCCACTTGTGCTTCATGTCTTATAGAAACTCCCTCTTCACTGGTGAAACACTGAGGAGTGGAACTCAGAAGAAGCAAGACGCCATGGAAGAGGCGAGAGCGAGTGATACCTGCAGAATGTCGCTGGCACACTTGCGGCACAGGTTGTGCTGACGCGGCAGGATGACCACGGGCTTGGAGAAGACCTCCAGACAGGCCCAGGTTCTTCAGGGAAGCCCATCACCTCCAGAGAGCAGAAGCTTCCCGAAAATCCAAAGCAAGAAGCGAACCACCAAATCCCAACAGGAGCCGTCAGCTCTCCCAGCCGGGCGCTATTTTCAGCGCCGCCGTTTGTTCTGGCTTGAGTTACTGGATAAACTGAGTTCCACCAGTCAGATGAGCCCGATACTGCGGCGCCGTGTCGCGTCGGCCACAGCCAGTCTGTGACCATCTCCTGTCCCTCCACAGCCTTGGACTGCACTGGTCCCAGCCAGATGAAGCTTTCATCCTTCTGGACTCCACCACCAGAGACCTGAACCGTGGATGGATTCCTTCGTTGCACTTTGAAACACTCAACTTTCCCAGCTGGAGGATGAAGGTCAGAGGAGCACGTCCAATTGTGCCTCCAGTTTCACACCACGTTGTCTCACAACTGGGACGTCCCACAGCGGTGACTGCCCCTCAACACATCGCCGCCAGCCTCTGACCCACGTTGCTTCGTTCCAGAGAGGAAGATGGGACCACGCTTGGCTCGAGCATCGCCCTCTGACCCCTGACCTCCGCTGACTAGAGAGTCCCCCCCCCTCCCAACATCAACAGAATGAAGTCATCTAAGAAGACTGAGCTACTAACAGGATTAAGGCTCTATTTCTGGCGCGGTGTGTCCCAGTCTGCTGACACCACAGTTCCAGCATATTTACTGCTCCAACAGTGACCCGGCCCCGGGGCCCCACAGGAGTCCGCGAGCGTCTTAAAAAAAAAAAGTGGTTTATTATTTATTTGCAGATGAATTTTACAAAGAAGTGGAGGAAAAATAAACTTCTGTGGTTGGAATCAGGAGACGTTTGGCAAATGCTGTGAGACGAGTCTGAAGTGGCTGGGAAGAGAGGGGCCGGCCGCCGCTCTCCGGACGGGCCGAGCCCAGATATGCAACACTGACGGCGGAGCGGGCGAGGTGAACTGGACGACACAGGCGGCGGAGAGCTTCGCCGCCGGGGTGGCGGAGGCGGGTCACCGCAGGAGACCGGACTCGGCCCCTGCCTCATGCAGTCATTTCTGACCCGCCTCCTCTACAGGAAGTCTAAAATCCAGGAAGTTCCACGGAGGATCGGAGGAGCTCCACGCACGGCCCAGACGCAGGGGACCTGAAGAGATGGGGTCCTGGATGACGGATGGTCTGGTGCAGCCGGATCTTCCTCGGGCGCCACTGTGGAGCTAACAGGAAGTGTGGCTGACCTGCTTCCTCCCGGCGAGTCACGTCGCGGCGTCAGCGTCCTGTCGGGAGAGAGCACTCGGTCAGCGCCGCACCTCAGACACGGGCGCAGGCGGGTGTTAGTCAGGCGGCCGTGATGTCATCACCGAGTCAGTCCCACCAACACGCACGCACGCACAACACACCTCCTCCCCGACTCCTTCAAGCAAACCAACGCAGCCACAAGCATGATCACATGACGGCGAGTGCGGCGAGGACAGACAAGACACGCTGGCTCTTACGAGTCACTTGGACTCTGGCAAGGTCTCCCCGGGGTTCTCCTCCCCGGCCGGGCTGGCGGGAGCACAGGGCGCCGGCATGGGCAGCGGGATGGGCGGGGCCGGGCCCTCGGGGGACTGGTTGCTGTTAGAAGTGGGCTGGCCTATGATTACTGTGTGACCTGTAGGGGGAGCATGAGAGCACCGCTGCGTCAGAGGTCACTGCGGGCGGACGGACGGCTCACATCCGGTCAGAGCTGAAGTCGCCCGCGGCGCGTCACCTCCTTCCTGCCCCCGCCCCGGCACCCCTCCCCACGTACCTCCTCCGTCCTGCTCCGCTCGGATCTGGGCCTCCAGGTCTTCAGGGTCCACGTACTGGTAGCTCTCGTCGTCGTCCGGAGGTTTGCACTTCCCGCAGCAGAAGCAGCAGCAGCAACAGCAGCAGCAGCAGCTGAAGACGGCGCAGCAGACCACCAGCCCCTGCGGGCACACACACACACAGGTCACTGCCTCCCGCCTGCTCTCCAGACCGGCGGGCACATCAGCGCCCCCCGGTGGTGAGGACGGCTGGACGCCTCTCAACAGACCAATAGACCTGAATGAATGAATGTCAATGGCAGCTGCTTCATCCATTTTGAATAACACAGGTCAGAACATGGTCATGTGACATGCTGAGCTAACCAATCAGGACCCGCGCCTCAACAGATCAGATCATCGGTGAGTCGCCGTCACTCCGGACGTCATGTCAAGCCTCGTCTTGAATCCGAGCTGTGCCTCAAACTAGGCTCAGGAAGTTCAACCCCGCACAGCGCGGGGTCTGGGTCGGTGTTGGGGTCACGATCAGACGACCGCGTGCCGTCTGCTGGGACATCAGAGCCACGCTGGAATGGACCGGCGCCGAGCGTGGGCTGATCACGTCAACACATGCTGTTTCATGGTGAACCTTTTCTCTCCACTGGAACTGGATCCTTGATCTGAAGCTCCGTCCCCGGGTCACCGTGACCCCCTAACCTCAGAGCCGACCCGACACAGCCGGCGCCAGGCCCGTCCATCTGCCGGCAGAACTCCTCTGTTTCTGCCTCGCCGCTTCAAGGCGCGGCTCATCTGCTCTTGCTCCTCCAGATCAGCCCACGGTGACACCACGGCTGGCTCTCCAGGCCGCCACCTTCCGCTCAGATTAAGATTCCCACGGCAACTCGGGCGGTAATCCACCAGAACAGATTAGAAATGTAGTGTGTGTTTTCCTCACCAATATATTGGGGGTTTACAGACGAGTCACAGGGAGAGCTGGAAAACCAGGATTAGAAAAAAAGAGCGAGAAGCGGCCGCCTCTAATCTGCCGCGGTCACGTGACCACTGTCAAGGAAACACTGGGCAGAGACACCGACCTTGAACCACCACTTGGACATGAGGAAGTAGTACTTGACGCTCTCCTCTCCAAACTGCTCGGACACGTAGAGGCCCATGGAGCCGTACTCGTCGTAGATCTTCCTCTTGTTCTCATCGTTCAAGATGGAGTTGGCGTTGTTGATCTCCTTGAACTTCTCTGCGGCCTCCGGGTTGTCCGGGTTCTTGTCGGGGTGATACTTCAGCGCGAGCTTCCTGTCGACACAGACACAGGGGAGGTGAAAACAGCACGGTCCCCGCAGTCCTGCGCTGGGAACCTTACAGTGACAGGACTTCAACTCAATACGGAGGATGGAACAGTTGAAGTTAGCAGGGTAACAACAGACGGAGCGAGGGGCTGCGAGTTCCAGGTGGAGAGGCAGTAACTCGCCTTGGCATTTTGTGGGACTGTGGGAGGAAATCTGAGCGCCCAGAGGAGCACATACGCGCTGGAATCAAACCCAGAACCCCCACCTGAACAAAGCGGCTCACGACCAGAGATGCGGTGGAGAAATCACCTGACGATGACACTTCAGGGCTCACGCTCACCTGTAGGCCTTCCTGATGTCCTCAGGCGACGCGCCCTTCTCCAGCCCCAGCACCTTGTAGATGCTCTCCCCCGCCGTGGACATCTTCCTCTGGGGACGGGCGGCGTTGGGTTCAGCCATGACTCACCGCTGTGGACAAGACAAACACCCGTCAGCGCCGCTGCTCGCCGGCGCGGCTCCACGCCTCCGCACACATCTGAACCTGGGAATGTGGGCCAGCCGGTTCTGCCCGGACATGTGGGGGGGGAGGCAGAGCAGAGCTGCATGGAGCTGGAAGAGTCTCCAAGTAAAGGCCGGCGGCAGCAAGAGTTCAGGAAGTTGCTGAACTGGCCATCGCAGCACCGACTCCACAACAATAGGAGCCGATGAGGGACAGTGAACACAACACGGGCGGTTAAGCTGCCGGCTTGTTGACCAAAGAAGATTATCTTCTGCTGATCTCACAGATTACACTTCCAAGTCTCAGCAGTCGGGCCGCTGTCCTCGACTCACACACGCACACACACACCAGGCCAGTGTCCAGGGACTGACCCCCGACTCAGCGCAATTACCAAAGTCCATCCCTCGGACCTCACATTCCCTTCACACACGGCGCCGCCTGAGCCCAGCAGAGGGCAGACCTGCTCCGGCGACACACGCATCTGACAGGTGTTCGAATCACAAGCTCCGGCATCAGCCGGCGTTCAGTGTGACAGTCTCATGCGGGTGGGTCCCACCTGGACCGGGGCTCGGCAGGTCATGGGTTCAGGGCGGACGTGACCACACAGATGGGAGCGAGGGGTCGCAGTCTAACCACTCACACCAGCGGCGAGTCACGACTCCTCTCCTGAGACGCTTCAAGTGAAGCACTTCACTTCCACTGACAGGCCAACAACAGAGGTGTTCTGACTCAAAGCAGTCGGCACGTCACCATCACAGGCACTCGACCGATGGTGAACTTAAGAACCAAGTGTGCAGGCGTGTCCAGCCAGGTCGGTCACGGTTCTCTCCTCTCCCTGAGGCCTGGTGCCAGGTCTGTGTTTGGACCGGAGCAGTCCTCCTGGCTGGAGAGGACGGCGTTGAAGCCGTCGTGTTTGCGTCCGCGATCTAAGAATGATTAACCAAAACTGACCTTCAGAGGAAAGCAAGTTGGGGTCAGAACTTCATCGCCTGTTGGTCCACAGAGCTCGGGCGGATCAGCTGCGGCGGCGGCCGGAGAGCAGACGCGGCGGCTGCAGGGAGTATTTGCTGCGTGACGCAGAGCTTGGCCCTGAGCTCAGACGGGAGTCGGCAGAGTTCCGGGATCGAGAAGCTCCCGACTGTGACATCAGTTACTGAGAGTCAGGTGCTTTCACTGGTTGAACTTTGGTCTGGCCAGCGAGCCACAGTCTTCCAGCTGATCACCGTCACATACTCCACCAAAGCGTATGGTATCTCACCAAATGACTCATGCTACCAGCAACAACTTGGACACAAAAAAACATCAAGGTCTTCACCCAAACTGCCACCCTTGCTCGAGGATCATCTGGAGACCCGGGAGGGCAGGACTGCTGGTCACATGATCAAGTGACGTTGGCTTTCTGCCAGAGAAGCGACACAGCGGCGACAAAAGTTCCAGTTTGCTCTGTACGTAAACGAAGGAGGTTGCATTATTTGCCGCGCAAATGTTTGTCAGCGTCTCAGTGACTCACACCTGGGTTCGAGCAGCTCCATGATTGTGACCGGACTCACAGCCCGATCCAAGTTCACTGGCATTAGAGTTTAGATTAGATATTCTTCATTGGTCCCACTGTGGGGAATTTGATGAGTCACGAACGGAAGACAAGGTTCAAAGGGTTGCATCACTTCTGAGAAGGAAAACAGCGAGTCAGAGTCACTGAACTGCTGCTGCCGATGGTGCAGAGACAGTCAGTGAGCCTTCTGCTCCTCAGGTTCTGAAGCTCGAGAGCGGCCTGCCACCTCGTCCCCGCGGGGTGTCAGGGTTCTAGCTGAGCGTCTCGGGTTCTGAGAAAGACCCGGCGGTCCAGATGGCGCTCACAAGAAGCAGATGTCTGTGCCTCTGACAGCGTCAGTGCTCAGGAACCTGAGAGACTCTATGAGGTTCTGATCTGGTCCAGCTGCCGCTCAGAGCCGGCACCGGCCTCCAGGAACTCATCTTTGTTTACCCCAGCCACGCAAACATGAGAAAAACCTGACGACAGCCTGGACTCCACCTCATTACCGGACCCAAAAATGAAGCCTCGGTAGATGTGAAAAGCTGTTACATTATGAGCAGCTTGTGCGGCAGCAGGTAGAGCTTGAATCCAGGTTCTGCCCGTTTCCCTTCACATCACCTTGTAGATGGCGGTGCACTGACCAGGCTATTAGGGAGGAGTTCGCTCGGACCATCTACGGCCGCAGGAAGTGACCACGTCCATACGCTCGCTTCATCCCGACCTCCACCGCGGCCGTGGGTGAGGACGGACAAACCCCTCCAGAACCAGCTGACCTTCAAGAGCTGATCCTGACATCAGGAAAAACATGGTGCGAAGAGGGACGGAAAAATATTGTGGCGGCGGTCCACCAGCATCACCAGCTCAACACACAACAATTACGCAGACGCCACTTTGACTCACATGACCTATTTGAGCGCTCTTTCATGGACACGCCGGTCCCTGACAGCGGTGACCTCCTTCTGCAGGACGCAGCCTCACAGAGGACGGAGGAACCGTGAAGAGAGGAGACGATTTCAAACCCAAAAAAAGACCACGTCTGAAGTGTAAAAATAAGTCACAGAAATGCGTCTAAACTCATCCACATTCCAAAGATATCTCGGTCACGTGGAGCCGAAACAGTGCCACAACACTGGGTCTAATTCTGCTGGAGGACGGCGCTTTGATCCGTCACACTTTGTACTCGCTGCAGATGGGTCGTCTGATTCCTTCCATTTCTGTAGCGCAGCTATCAGCTGAGCAACACGTGCTCGTGGAGTCGTAAGACTGTGGCGGGCGCAGACTCTGCAGAGCCTGTGGGGGTCCAGCGTTCCTGCCCGGGACAGGGAAGAACCCGGCATGTGGAGGGCGGTCTGAGGAGCTATGGAGGTGTCACTGCCCAGATAACCCCACCACTGGGGCTCAGGGCTGACGGAGAGGTCCCACGCAGCGTGAGGAGCTCCTCCTCCCTGAAGAACCTGGTCCTCATCCCTGCTGCTCCACAGCCAGATGCAGATGAATCTGTCAGTCAGATCAGAGCCTTCTGCTCATGAAAGCCCCGCCACAGTGACAAACAGCAGCGGGTGGTTAAACAGAAAAGGCCTCTGATCGGCAACCACCCAGCCTGACTGTGCTGCGCTCGTCCTTGTGGGGCGATAATCCCTGCTAATCTCTCGGCACGTGGAAAACTAGCTACTTTCAAACGATCACGCCTCCATTCATAAATGACAGCGGCAGGTTTGCACGCAGTGTGCCGCTGTCACGAGCCTGGTGTTGAAACAGAAGAGCCGCGCGCTCCCGGCGGCGTGCGCACTCGAGAGCCACACAGTCGTCAGACTCACTGGCCTCGCGCTGGTCTGGCATCCGGGACACTCGGGACCGCTCTACCGACACCAACCACGACACATGAGCGGGTTGATCCGCGGCCAGCGCCCAGTTCTGACAGACAGATGATGGCGAAGAGCGGTGTGTCTCCACACACACACACGCGCACACACACACACCGGTCCCCGGAACACACCCCGACGTGCGGGGCGGAGTGGGAACAACACCCGGAACGAGCTGGCATCCACGTACTCGGGGATATTAGCAGGAATTGGTCGCCACTCCGCCACGATTTGAACCGAGTTATTGCTCAACGGAGTTCGGCGCGAGTGCTAGCTCATGACGGGCGGCTAGCCGCATGCTAGCAGGCTTACAGGAGAGAAACGGCGTACCTGGAGGAAACCGAACTCTGTGTCCTGCGCTGTGGAGCTGGCTGGATCATAGAGGCATCCGGGCGCCAGCCGCAGTCTCCAGGCAAAGCTTGAATTCACGCCGAAATGGCCCTCGACGACAGAGAGTCCGCAGCCCGGTTCCGTCTTCCAGCCCGGGTTTCCCTGGCCGAGGAAGACGCGATCTGATTGGCTGCTGCCACTTCCTGTGCGGTGCGTTCAGTGTCACGCCGCTGTGTCCGTCCTCATGGCATCGGGATGTTGCCGATGATCGGAACTTTGCGGAAAGTCAGTCGTGAATCGTTCGCGTTAATAGGAAAAAACTCTGCTCTTAAGGTTCGAAACATTAAAAAAGGCAAAGCTATTTTGAAAGTTAAAGCGTATATTGACGGATACACCGCGACGTTTGGTCAATGAATGAACGCTTACCTGTCAACCATTTGCACACGCACTTTCCTTTCAAACACAACATCTGGACGTTTGAGACCGTCGTCCATATTATGCTCCATTTGTCCATGAGTGCAACTGTTGGGCCGCCTCTTTCGGTGCCATGAATCGGGGGAGAAACGTCTCCCAAATATCAATGTGCCCGATTAACTATGTCAGATTTGATTTCTCTTTGAATTCATCTCTCTGATCTTGACTTTGGGAGCGCAGATTGCGAAGACATGGACGGTTCGACTCGCTCGCGTCTCTTTTATCGCTCTGTGAGCCACTTCTGACCGTCAGGTACCCTTCAATGAGGATAACAGAAAAGCACCATGAGTCACACATTATCAATGAGCGCTGCAGGTACGGTCAATAGAATGACTCTTTTGACATGCCACACCAGGAATGAATCACGGTATACGACGCGCCACTTCGAAAGGCCCAACAGCAGGGTGGCAAACAAAGAGGCGGAGCTCACTACAAGTCAGAGGAGGACGCCAACAGCGGACCTGCAGGCGCTCCAGCGTCACTGCGCCAGCGCGTGAAGCGGCCCGGCTCGGAGGCTGACGCTCTCCTTCTCCCAACCCCACCCCCCCGCACCGACACGTCACAGACTGGCACCGGTGCCCCTCCCCGCCTCGCACGGCTGTGTGAAACTCTGACTCCGGAATGTCTCGCCAACCTCTAGAGACGGAGGAGACGGGGCCTGGGGTTCAGTTCTTTATTATAAATCACAGTAGAAAGCAAAAGACCATCACACAACTTGGTGAGTGATGCGGATTAAAGGTGGGAACAGAAGGCTGCGGTGGCCGTGGAGGACCGGCAGGGGGCGCCCCCGTCCTTGATCTCAATAAAACCAGCTGATGAGTCCAATACTGTTTTGGTCAAATCCAACAGAAACTTTCCACACAACCTTTTTTTCTTAAATAAAAAATGCTTAGAAATCATCTACAAAGGTTTTCTACAAACCAGTCGCTGTAGAAAACTCACAGGTGAAAAGTTAATAGAAAACAATCCTCCAAAGGTTGAGTGGAACCTGGTGCCAGACCCCGGCTGGACCCGGCTGGACCCGGCTGGACCCGGCTGGACCCGGCTGGACCCGGCTGGACCCGGCTGAGGCGGCGGGCGTCACGCCCGGGTCAGCCACTCCTGAGCCCAGGTCTTGATGGCCGCGGTGGTGTGCTGCAGCAGCTGCCAGGTGGAGTTGGTGAGGGAGACGGCGTGGTCCTGCAGGCAGGACACGGACACCTCGCCGCTGCAGGGGGACACAAGGGACCACGGTCAGAGTCAGGACCGATCACCTGGATGACTGCCTCCTAACGCAGTGTTTTTCAAACGTTTTAAAGCCACGGCACATTTCGTTGTGTTGTTAAAAACGTCTCCAGAAAGGGACGTGCAATATAGTCAAATAAACAATGATTCATTGACTTTAAATAACTATTTGGATTTTATCACAATCTCACAGGGATTTCTGAGACTAAAATGTTTATGACAATATAGGCCAGAGACCTCCCAGTCTGGAGAGTTTCCAGACAAATCTTACATTCTTTGCCTCAGTGTGCTTCAGAACTACAACCATTTTTTCCACTCTTCACATTCTGGAGCGCATTTGTTTGGTCCTGCTTTGAGTTTTTGGACTTGAACCATGAAGCAAACTTTGATGGTATATCAGTGTGAGACGTCACATTAGCTGTTAGCTCTGCGGTGCAGACTGTCTTTGGCGTCGCAGGTGCCACAAACAATACTCCATGCTTCTGTGGTGAAGGTATGTGGTCAGGTCAGAGGACCATCAGGTTTAAAAACAGTTGTGCATTTGAGCGGCGTCTCCTGTGTGAGTGGAGAGGGAAGCCAAGTAGATCTATAGCAGGGGTGACCAGCCAGTCCGAGGCCAAGAGCCACATTACGGTGTTGCTGAGAAGAGCCACATGCTACAAACATGTCAGGCTTCATCTGAGCAGGACGGGGAAGGACAAAGTCAAAGGCGGAACTGAGTGCTGTTGATGGTGGATCTGATGACGCTGCGAGGCTGAGGACCCACACTCACATCGCCATTGAACCTCACTGCTCCAAACCAGGGGTTCATTGTTTATGTTTCAAAGTTAAACGTGAGTCAAAGTCTTTAAACAATATTTTGACATTTTGCCAAACAGCTCTTACTTTTCTCTCATATTTCCAACAACTTGAACAAAAACGCAGCCGCATGAAACTGGGGAAAGAGCCGCGGGTCGTTGCAGGCCTGCTCTAAGGTGTATAGATAGAATGTGAGCGAACACCATGTGCTCTGCTCACATTGGTAGATCCTCAACACGCTCTGTGTCTCCGGACAAATGAGGTGGAACTGGCTCATTTCCCGCCTGACACACCAGTGGAACACGCAGCCCCCTGGAGGACAGCGGAGGCGCGGCACCACGACTCACCCGCACGAGTCCTGCAGCTGCAGCCAGGCCCGCTGCAGCAGCTCCGACACGAAGGCCAGCGCCGGCAGGATGTAGTTGTGATGGAGGAAGAGCAGCAGCTGCCTCAGGTAGGCCAACGCCTGGAAGACGCTGTCGGGCGTGTTGGCGATGACCTGGGACACACACACACACTCGTCAACACGTCGCCGTTGGCTCACACAGCGCCGCCTCAACAAGCCTACCCATTCCAGCACCAGCGGCGTGCTGTCTCTGACCCAGTGGAGCAGGTGTCTGGTGTTCTCGGCGACCACCACGGCGCCGGCTTTGGTCTTCTCAGAAGCCTTCTCCATCACAGGGCCCATGATGCGCACACACTCTGAGTAGTAGTGCGGCGTGTTGGTCTCCATCCAGCTGGAGGAGGACACGCATGTTCAAGTGTGACCGACTGCGCTCCAGCCACAGCACGTGCTCACCTGAAGCCTTGTTTGGAGTAGAGCACCACTCTGCCCCAGGCCTGCTGCGACGCCGCCATCAGCCCCGAGTGGCGCAGGTACCCGGCGGTGGTGGACTCTGGGGACACCACAGCCACTCAGCCAAAGCTCAGAAAGACCGAAACTAGGAGCGGGAGCCCACCTGTGAATGAGCCGTGAGATCGGACGTCGTGGGCCACAAAGGTCACCAGGAAGAGCAGCGCCACCATCAGCAGCTTGGACCACGGGAACCCTCGGCCCCGCATCTTCATCTGCAGGTTCTACAGCGCACTGGGGTCAGCGGGCGGGGTGGGGCTCGCGGCGCCGCTCGTTCGGAGGCGCTTACCTGGCACATGTGGTTGCACTCGTTCAGCTCGTGAGACTCGATGGCTTCCTTCATCTCCTCGTTGGTGACGCGGAAGGACTGGATGGTTTCTTCAAGGTTGGTCCTCAGCTGCAGAGGAAGAGCAGAGGTCAGGTGACCTGGGGCGCAGCAACATTACCACGTCAACGCAGCCACACCTGACAGAAACAAAAGTGAAATGTTTCAACTTGGTTTTATTTTTCACTCGTTCATAACCAACTGACTGGTCTGGACTCACCATCCTTTTTCTTTCCTTTCTACATGTTCTCCTGCACATTACCATACTGATACTGATACTGACTGTTCATATTATGACTTTGTCTCAGTAGCGCCACCTGCAGGTGGTATCTAACGTTCTCCTGGAGTCACAATTGAGCAGGAGTCACAGGACAAGAAGCTGAAATAGTGGCGAGGAGCATGACGTCTTGACTCCAGACGGCCACTAAACGGTGCCAAAGCCAAGTGATGTGGGACAGAGTTTCAGCGACCCGACACTGTAAAAAGTGAACGAGTTTCTCTTTCCATGTCCTTGGTGAGTGAAACACTCGGCTACACTGCGAGTCTCAGCCCCTCAGAGTCAATACTCGCACAGGTGAGTCAGTACCTTTGGTGGTAGGACGTTCCAGGTCTTGAACAGGTGATTCAGCAGCAGGCTGCGGAGCACAAGACCCGGTCAGATGAGGGTGGGACGAGTACCAGGCTCGGCCGGTGTCTCACCTGGACTGAGGCAGGTGTTTGGTGTAGAGCTGCCGCCACACGCCCAGACTCTGCACGTCCACGCACAGGCACTCGGTCATGCTGCTGAGGAGCTGCGGGGAGAGGACGCCCCCTGGTGGTCAGGCTGTGGAACTGGAAGACCTGTGAGGTAAGAGTCGGAGGCTCACCTCTCTCTTCATGTCGTCGGGACAGTGGGGCGTGGCTCTGGACAGGAAGGAGGGCAGGTACGTGTGCAGCGTGTTCTCAGGCTTGGATCCGAAGGCCAGAACCTTGAGCCGCGGGTAGAGGCGGCGCAGCTGGTCCTGCAGACTGGACGGAGCGTGAGGTCAGAGCGTGAGCCGCTCGGAGAGCAGCGGGGAGGCGGCGCTCACCTGGACGACAGCGCGTTCTTGGGCATGAAAGCAAAGTCCAGCAGAGGGAAGAACTCTTTGGGACCCATGATGCCGAAGCCCTTGGTCAGGTTTGCATGGAGGCTGAGCGCAGAGAAACCATCCATCAGCGCAAGATCAACAGCTCTCGTCACCTCGCTCTCACTTCAGCACCTCCTCAAGCTCCACTCTGAGTCTCTCACGGACGGACTCTCTACTGCACCTCTGCACTGTGCTAACAGCCCTTCCTCTCCATCTACGACTGGGGAGTCCTGGCCCTCCAGGTGAGTCCCACCTCTCTAGCAGATGTCCTGACTCTGACTCATATTTCGGAGTCCTACCGCTCCAGATGGTCGGGGGAACTCACAGCAGGAGGCGCTCCAGGTACGAGATGGCGTAGGCAGACAGAGACCTCATCCCCAGCACCGGCAGCATGATTCCCAGCCATACTAGGACACAAACACAGCACAGATGAGCAACAGTGAGCTCCAGCTCACCAGCGAGACAAACCGACGGCTGACGATCAGCACAGAGGTCAAAAGGTCAAAACAGTCAACGGCCTTTACATTACGAAATTTGTGATCCATTCATCACGAAGAGGAAAGTGGAAATGGAATATATTTCTACATATATATTTTCATTTTGACATTTTAGACAATAAAAAGAAGGATTCAATTGCTGGGGGAAAAAACTCATCTCTAGATTTTATGATCTTCTGGTAGATGGTTCCCCAGAGTCCTGTGAAGCTAAACTTCTATCTTGGAAGAATGATTTGCAAGAGGAGGTGTCACTGGATGAATGGCATTCAGCCTGTAAAAAAGCCCAAACTCGCACAATTAACAGTCGCCTCAGGATATTGCAATACAATTGGCTCATGCGTACATATGTCACTCCAGAAAAACTCAATAGATTCAATGGGAATATTCCTGATTTATGTTTTAAATGTGGTCAACATAAGGGAACTTTTTTTCATTGTGTCTGGCAATGTGCCCACATTAATAAGTTCTGGTTTGACATCAAATGTAAGACTGAAGAGATCCTATGTACACAAATCAAATTTGATGCTAAAATGTTTTTATTGGGTATTTATCCTGCAGGAAATAACTACACCAAATGTCAACGGATATGTATGGATCTTTGTTTTTCGGAAGCGAAGCGCATGATCGCACTGAAGTGGAAATGTGTAAATCCTCCAAGTATTCAAAACTGGTTAACTGAACTGAGCTCCTGTGTTGCCATGGAAAAGATGTCTTTTTTGATCAAAGGGAAGGAAAGTGTTTTCAAAGGGATCTGGGGTTCATTTCTTGAATATCTCAAACATGGAAATCTAGACTAATGTGGACTGATGTTAAAAGATCCTCTTGCCCTTTGCAACTTGATGCTTGTTACATGCAACTATATGTACAAGACGGACATTGTACGTTAAGTAAACAAATGATTGTTATTTACTGTTTTCTTTTTTTTTTTTTTTATTTAAATTCTGTATTTTGTTTTTTTCTTTTTTTTTATCCACGCTGGGTTTTTTTTGTAAATAGGTTACATAAATAATAGTTGGGTTTTGTTGTCACACAGCCAAGATCTTCAATGTGTATGTGCATTTATATGATTATTATTGTGGCTGATATAAATGAATAAAAATATTAAAAAAAAAAAAAAAAGAAGGATTCATCTTTTGAAAAACAATCTCCAAAGGCCAGAGAGCAGATGCTGCTCTAGTCACTCGAGTGAGAAATACTGATTCACTGTAGGGGATTTCATTAGGGCGTTATTAATGAAGAACTAAATTAACATGTGAATCGCTGACAAACATCCGTTCTAGAATGTCAAATGTGTATTTTTTTTCTGAGATATATATATATATAAGAGAATAGAAAATGAAGATAAAGCCATTGGATCCCCTCAACATCACGATCAAAAGAACAACAAAGGTTCAAACATCTGCTCCACGAGGTCAGAGGACACCCTGGACAGGTGGTCCCTCACACATCATTGACATGGTGGACTGACAGCAGGAAGGACCCGGGATCAGTCCAGCGCTGCGTCCAGTTGGACTGGCGCCCGCCCCCTTCTGGTGAGGCTGTGAGAGTGCAGCAGCCGTGTAGGTGGAGAGTCACCTTTGAGTCCCTGACTGAGGTCGTGGAATCCAGCCTGACCCAGGGCCCACATGATGGTCAGACACTTGACGGGACGGTTCTGCACCGAGCGCAGCAGCTCCAGGTACTGCAGAGACAGAGAGCAGGCGCATGACTTCAGCAGCTCCACCCTCCCTGACTCCTGGGTTGACTGCTTCGCTGGAGTTCGGCTTTGAAGGAGCCGCGGAGAAGCCTTGTGGGACGCGTCTCACTGGGACCTTTGGTCCTGCTGCAACGCTCCTTCTTTCCATGTCCATCATTCACCTTCCTTATTATGTACAGAACTGTTCAAATCCAAGTTTTCTCTTCTTTCTTCCCAGTTTTAAACTCACTATTTTTATATCCAATTATTTTGTCCAGTTTTGTTTAGACTTTATTTACGTCCTGCATTTTTAAACCTCCGCTTTAGGTGATTTAATCTTTTAAATTCCACCTCCAATTCTGATAAAAACAATACTTTTTCTTTAAAAACCCACATGTCACCAATAGCCAGAAACATGAGTGAGACCCTCCGATGTTCGCATCAAGGGTGAATTCCAATTCCTCCTTCACCCCTCGACCTCATTCCTCATTACCAAGAGCAGAGGAGGATTTTGTTCCTCAGAAATGGGCCACTCCTAAATGCAGGTTCAGGTACATGCACATTGGCTGCAATCTCAATAAAACAACCACATTACCGCTGAGGAAAATGACCATTTTCTAGTGTTAAATAACAAACTTGTCTGCACCACCTGCTTTTTACAAAACTACATAAAATACAGATAAACATCATGCAATGATGAGGTGAAAATTTATAAAAACGGGCAGGAACTAAGATGAAAATATTTACTTTGTACAAATATTTGTTTTCAACAGCATCTTTGATACAATGCAAAGGATTGCGGGTATTCCTCAATACTGAGCGAGGTCACGGAGTTCCTCCGTCTTGTTCCTCCATTTAACTTCGGGACAGACCTTGCCCCTTGCGGACTTTTGAAGTTGAGGATTAAGGAAGGAACTGGAAGAGAGATGCCAAGTGAGAGAGAATCTACACTGAAAAAGACGCCTCTAATCACAACGCGCCATCTTAAGAGGAGCAGAAAAACTGAGAGGACGAAGCGGAAGCCAAAACCTGGAGCGGTGGCAGCGGCCACAGCACGACATGAAGCTAAACGGGATCAGAACCGGCTCGCACACACGCAGGTTTCCCGGTTCGGAAGCTCACCTCGGGCAGGTTCTGCGTGGCGATCTTGGGCTTGTCCTGCAGCAGGGCCTGGATGCAGACTCGGTAGCCGTGCAGCGGCTCACCTGAGGGGAAGAGAAGCAGCTGAGGTCAGCACCAGGAGCGGGCTGGGCCAGGCGCTCGGGCCTACCTGACTGCCGGTCCAGCTCCCGCAGCATGGTGTAGATGCAGTGGCTGAAGAAGTCCGGCATGACGTCGGCGCAGCGTCCCATCAGGCTCCTGATGACACCTTTCAGCTCCTTGTTGGTCAGGCAGTAGGGGTAGTCTGGAGGTCAGAGGTCGTCAGCCGGCCGAGCGGGCACGGAGGGAGAGACAGGGGACGCACCGTGAGCGTAGCTGCTAAGCGTGGGCTCGGTGTCTGGCGCGGTCAGCTTCAGGTTGAGGTAGCCGGCTAGGTCCTTCACCCACACGGACGGGTTCTCTGGGAACAGGCTCTGGCTGCGAGCCAGCTGCTGCTTCAGGTCGGCCATGTCCAGCTGCGGGCGGCAGGAGGACAGGAGAGCTGTGACTGCATGTGACGGCCGCCGCCGGCAGAGACTGTATTTTTAGCTGCAGAAGGATTTCACGCCGAGCATCACGGTTGGCTCGAGGGCTTGTTTTCACACCTCAGGTCTGGACTCAAAAACACTGCGTGTTTCCTGTGAGGACCTCGGCGACGGCAGACACGGCTGTCCGGCCCAGCGCCGCCTCCGTCCATCCACGTTCCGAGCCGTGCTCCAGAACAGCCCTCAGAAGAGCCTCCGCTCTCTCTCTGCTATCAGAAGCACTTCTGCTCCCCACGGCAAGCTCCTTTGGCAGCTTTAATAATTCCATTATCCCTTGTAAACAGCTTTGACTGAACTGCATTCAAATTTTGTGTGAGTTCAGTTTTCAAAAGACTCCACATTTTGCTCTCCTTTTACAAATTTCTCTTGTTTTTTACGATTATGTGTCTGAAAATTGAAGTTACCTTCTTCCATTTCCGAGCTAAAGAGTATTTCCTGAGCTTCACTCACGTGTTTGAAGGCCTCCTCCAGGGTCTTGTGTGTCGGGGGCCCGGGCGGGCTGCTGGCCGCCGGCTTCTTGGATGGCTTGCTGGCCGTGGTCTTCTTGCTCTGGGGCGAGGCGGGCGGCGGGACCTGCTCCTTGTTCTGCTTCTTCCCGATCTTGTCGAAGTTTTCGAACAGAGTGGTCGACATCTTCATTGGCGCTGCAGGAGAAGCAGACGTTCACTCTCTCCTCTGTGAGCCGGGACACTCTCCTCGTCAGACCCCGCCACCCCCACCCACCACTGACGCGGCGTCAGGTGACTACACGACAGTCCTCAGAGGGACGACGCTGAGAACCAACAACTTCATGCACTTGTGTTTGAAGTGCCTCCTCAGCTGCTGACAGAACAGGACCGGCGAGTCCATCTAGGAAAAGGCTTTATTTACCCACTTTTGTTGAAATTTTATCCACATTTTGGGGGTAAAAAAAAAGTACTAATTTGCTTTCTATAATAATCATTTAATTAATGAGTTTCTGTTTTGTCCAGGCTCTTGTGAAACTACTTGTTTGAGCTTTCTTTATTAACCCTTTTTCAATAACTGTTGGACATGTATTTGCAATAGACTAAATCATACGACGCCTTTTCAGGCAAGAAAAAAAATCAAATATCCATTGAGAATGCTCTCATTTCATTCAAGCTTCTGTCTCTAAACAAATTAGCATTTTTTCTTCATTTATTAAAAGGCTGCATTTAAAACATTGTTTCTACAAATACATTCATTTCAGTCTCATCCTCAACTTCTGAATAGTCTCATAAACAAATCAAACAGCCAGTCCTATTTTATTCAGAAATACATTTAAAGATCTCTTCAAATAGTGTTTAATAAATTGTGATTTTATTAACACCTTTTCTCCTCAAAATGATTCGATTTTCTTCCATTTTATTTCCAACGCTCTGTGGCAGTGTTGGAATGTTTCTAAAATAATATTTCAATTTCCAGTGAACTAAATCTCACTGGCCATTTGTCTAACAGAACGTCTTTCAGGCGACAGAGAGGCGGAATGTCCCAGTGTTCCAGGGCGACCCGGAGCTCTGTAGTGACGGCAGACAGTCACACAGATGAGTCGCCGCTCACAGAAGTCACCAGTTGTCCATCCACGTTCAGCTGCTGAGAAACCAAATTCCACGTCGGTGTTTGGTGTCACCTGCTGACGCTTCATCGGCTGAAACTGATTTGTGGCATCGGAACATTCCGTGCCAACTGAAACGACCCAAACTGGTGCACAACCAGCGAGCATCTAGCTGGTTAGCAATGTCACGCTAGTGCTTGCGTTCGGAAATGCTTATTACCCGGGAGAGACAGGAAATGTCAGCAGCTGTAGGACTGGAGAACCGGGTCAGAAGCGGGCTTGTTGGGAGACACAATATCAAACAAGGAAGGCAAACTTCCTCCACCTCCTGGAAGCTTCCTGGTCCCAGTGTCACGGTCCACATGAGCCACTGACCTTGACACGACCTCACGAGAGGCAGCCGACCGCGAGTCATGTCGGGGACGGTTCGTTCACTCAAGCACGGTCCAGAACCAACACATACCAGGAGTCTGAGCAAAGTCTGGGCTGATGACCTCAGAGCCCAAGTGAAGCGACTGGAAAGGAGGCGGTCAGAAATGAGTCTATCAGAGGGACAAGAGTGGAGAAGAAGACAGATGGAGGCCCAGGGTTCCGTCTCCTCTGACGGGGGAACGTCTGGTGACCCTCATGGACACAAGGTGAAGCACGGGGCGCTCCGTTTTGGTCAACTATTCCCAAGGGACTGAGGCAAATTCAACTAAATGGTTGGCGTGTTTAAGTCTAGTTTGAAAACGCCATTTATCAGCCGTTTTAGCTTCAGGTGCGACGAGTATCGAGAGTCACATTCAAGAGTCTGTCAGCAGCCTCTGTCACGCAGGTAGTTGCGAATGAGGCTGTTAAGGGCGCCGGTGAACTCACCAGCAACGGTCTAAGGCTGTAACGGATGACTGACCGGCGGCAGCAGCTGTTCCAGTGATGACGTTGCGTTAATTGGTGCGCTTCTAAACTGACCCTTCATATTCTCAGAGCGCGGAAACAGACGGTCTACATCACCCAGTAGATGAGGTGAATCCACTTTCCGATGAATGAAGGCACAGACGAGAGGCAATGGTTAGCGGAAGTAGCGTGCGCTGATGCTAAGCTAAGAAGCTAACGGAGCAGACTGACGAGATGAGTCGAGGTGTTCGGTGGGTTCGGGTCATGGTTTCATCACGAATGGGCCAGCTGGTGCTGGTGCTGGTGCCGGTGCCGGTGCCGGTGGGCCACTTACGTCTGGTGGGGAGGTTCGACTCTCCGAGAGCTTTTCTGGCTCCGCTCTTCTTGTCCGCCGAGTTCTTCCCTCCGGAGCTGCTCTTCTTGCTCTTCCCCACCACCTCCCACTTGCCCACGGATCCGCTGTTCGACGCCATGTCCTGGAGCTGGAGCTTCCGAGCGGTGTCGCTTCCTGGCTGCTGCTCGCCGCTGAGACACAGGACGGATAGTTGCTCCGAGGACGTGCCACGTCTCGGTGACGCGCTGACGTCATAGCATCGACGTCTCGCCAGGACGCGGATAAAAACAAATACTTTTTTATGTACTCGTGCACATTCGAGCTTTGACTTGGAATTGCTTCCAGTGACAGTTCCACTTCCTGGCATCGTTTCCCGCCCACCTCTCCAGTAAAGAGGCTTCAAAAATAACCCCCTACATTCCTCCAGTTTTGACGCACACAGTATTGTAAATTCAGATTTGACATCTAATGTGTTTGGTTTCTAAACAATTCATTTGGGGAAAATAGAGAGAGATAGTTGGTGAGTTTTGGGATTTGGTTTGCTCCTCTGCTGATGTTCTTTGTTAGTGGTTGGTGATGATGAAACCTGTCCTGGATTTCTTCCATCACAGCAGGTGTTCAGTCACTCCACCGTTGGTTGAACCTGACGATAGAAACCTACAAGTCTCATCGCCGAATCAGTCCACAAGTAAATGTATTCTGATGCTGGTGTTTTAGTGGAAGTTCAGCTGTTGAACAGGAAAACAGATTCAACAAGTATAAAACCAACTGAAGGCGAACATCATTTATACAGAGACGTGTATATATTGAGCTGTGTACCGCAGAAGTACTTCTCCAACATGCACAATGATTAGGTGCAGCTGCCTGGCCTGCCGCCATCTCAGGGCGGCACGTCCTGCAGTTTTATCTGAATACGATTTCTATCTGCAAAATCTTGTGAAAGGACCCGGTCTAAAAAATAGGTGGCCTGTTGATGACATCACTGTACGGTTCGGAACAATTCCGCACAGCTGGTGGAGTTACAGTGGCTGAACCACCGCGTGGTTGGTCCCAGTTTAGCTGTCACCTTGGAGACGGAGGAAGAGTGACGACAACCCAGCCTGCACTTCTAGAACCTCAGTCTTTATTTCACTGGATCAGTAACTCCAAATGATGCAGGTTTATCACATGGATACCATGGCAACAAACGGTGCAATACAATATATGCCCTCAGACGGTCCGACTGTTTGTCAGTCAACAAACTCCTCATGCTCTGCGACGCGTGGAACTTAAATACGGCAACAGAAGTAGCAGCTAAATGTTTAACTCTAACAACACAGTCAAACAGTTTAGTGTTTGTTAGGAGGAGTGAAAACCTGCGGCTCCTCAGGTGTCCGAGTCTTAAGAACAAGTATAAAATTGTTGTCGGATGTTTGTTGGCGGTTTGTCCGCTACATTAAGTGCGAGCTCTTGGATGGCCACTGTTTTAGAAGGAGCAAACAATAAATAAAACATAAATATAGGTGGTGAGCTGGCGACCTGAAGCGCCCTACTCTGGTGGACGACAGAGTGCTGCGTGACGGAGGAGATATGTCTGCGGTCAAATCTACTTTCATGTGTCTTCATCATCGGCGTGAGGTCGAAGTATAAAACACGAAACATCAGTCTGGTGCGCGCGTCACCTCACACAGACCGTCAGCACTTTCTCGGCTGCCGGCGCTCAGTGCTGCGTCCTCATAATCTCTTTGACCTCTGACAGCTGCCCTCTACTGGTCTCCAGGTCGAATAGCTGCTGGGCGCTGGTCCAGGCGGGCTGGACAAAGTGATCGGAGCTCGGCCGTACGGTGGCGGTGATGGACAGCCAGTGGGGCGGGGTGGGGAGAAATGAACGTCAAAATGGAGGCGGGATTAATATGTAAATCATGAACAGAGGGGTTAAAGGGCGTGAGCTGGTGAGGTGCTTATAGCTCCTCGTGGTCTCCCTGGGCGCCCTCGTCCAAGTCCTCGTCTTCTGGCGGCGCGAACCCCTCCTGCAGCACAAGGGCAACAGACACACTGAACACTGGGCTCACCTGAACCAAGCTGACACCCAGTTAGAATCACCCAGTTATTTTGAAGTTTTAACCTTCAAATTCAGGGTTAAACTTGCGGTCCCCACAAGGAAGGGCAAACATGTATGGGCGCACACACACACACACTCTTATCTCTTTAAATGACAGCAAAGCTCCAGCTCTGAACTCAGCACACAGTCGACCCTCGAACCAAACTCACAGATGACAACAGCAGCATTCACACATCCACCATGGCGTCACAAAGACGCCGTTCACACGCGCGTGTGTTGAGTCATTGTGACGTAGCGCGTCGCTCGGCTGCATTTCTTCAGATGGAACCTTCCAGTTCCAACAGCTAGCTGAACCATCTTCCGACGGGACGCACCTCTGTGGCGTAGAGAATGTCCACGATCTTGCTGATGATGGGATGGTTCTCATCCTCACTCTCCTGGCAGATGAGTTCGATGTCTCTCAGTTTTCCAAAGTAGAAGTCCCGCTCCTTCTCCAGACCGTCCACCGTCATCTTCATGTCCAGCAGCTGTTGGTGGAAAGACAACTTTGCTCCGTTAGAGAAATAAACATATCACTGCTCTTTGCTTCTTACATTTACAAAGAATCTAAAGTCAGAAGTTGTATTTCAGATCTCATGTTCACGATCAACCTGCCATAAATAAGAGCCTTATGATCTCAGTACCAGTGGCGTCGGAGTGTCCAACAGACGCTCGGACAACTCCTGCTCCCACACTTCTCAGACTGCAGAACAAGGGTCTCAAACTGGCGGCACCTCAGGATGTGGTTTCACAGTCCGCCCCTCGGTGCCCAATTCAAACATGGCTCTAACTCCCACACAGCCCCCAAGTCTTTGCCCCATGTGTCATGTAGAGAAAACATTGTGACTCTTAACAGATGACATTGAAGGTCCACCCTGGAATCCACTCCTTAAATTTGAGGTGCAGGTACCCCACTAACAAACACAGGATTTTGTGTCGCTGCCATTGTGGTGATGACTTTTTATCATGAAACATGCAGGATTTGATAAAGCCAACATGCTAACGTCTTCACGTAGACCATTCTTTCTTTAGATCTTCAGAGGGTCACTTTGAATGAATAACCCCAGATGAAGCCAAATGATGGAGAATGTCCGACTCACCTGCTGGTTGAGCTCGATGAGCTCAGCGTCGACTCCGTTCCTGCTCACGGGGGCGCTCCTGCGTGGCGGGGCGTTGATCTGCCTCTGGGGTGGCGGGACGCTCTTGGGGGCGGTGGGGGACGTCCTCATGGGGCCTGTGGCAGAGGAACACGGGTGAGCGTCTCCTGTCACGGCTCCAGACTCGCACACTGTGACCACTGCCCCCCTGATCTCGGCTCTGCACCATGGACCCCTCCTACCTTCAAAACATGCCCGTGTTTTGGACTAGCACCATGGATTTGTCCTCCTGGTTTTAAGTGTGCTCATTGGTGCGAGGTCACAGAGGCAAGCACTGAAGATGATGATGATGATCGTGCCAGACTTGTGTTTTACATGTTTATAACTAGGGACGCGCCGATCAGGGTTTTTGCTGCCCATCACTGATACCGATCAGCATTTAATTTGATGTGAGACGTCACAGTTTGGTGAGTCTCTTGAGACTCTGCCATGTCTGTAAAATATTTCCATCCCGGCCGCTTGTAGTGGGACTCCGAGACAGAGAGCACTGCAGTTATGAAAGCTCACACTCCGGACGTTTTTAAAAGTTTCACATTCAACGCGGCACCTGACTCCAAAATGGCGACGGATCCGGTCATTTCCGTCTCCGTACCAGAAAAAGGCTGCTCATCTAGCTCGGTGAAATGAATGATTATTTCTTGGTCAATTAGCTTAGCGTTCCGAACGTCACGCTCGGACCGGCGGCTGTTGCTAAGCATTAGCTGCGCTAACAGCTGCTGAGGAACCTGCGGTCTCACTCTGACGAGCCCAGAAAACTCCTCGTGCTCCGTCAAGTGCTGGAGCTAGAAATGGCGTGTTTCATTTGAAGGCGCTTCCCTGCGCAGCACTGTCCCCTGCATGTGCTGCAGGATCTTCATGGCAGACAGCTGCCTCACGGCTGCTGCCCAGTGAGCAGCATCCAACGGTCACTACCTGTCACTGCCGATCACGATCGGTGACCGATCGATGGGAGCATCCCTAGTTATGACTCTATTCAAGCAAAAACACCCACAGAAGTGACCTGGTTTAACTGTAGTTGTTGCAATCGTGTGTTCACGGAATCACACAAACGCACACACAAGCTTCGTCACATTCGGCCCGTTTAAGTTCCAAACTACAAACTGAGCGCTGCAGCACTTGTTAGCTCCATCAAACACCGAGCGTCCGCCTGGATCAACAAATCAAGTCAGTGTCTGTGTCAATACACATCCTGCTTTGTTAGACACACACACACACACACACTGGTCACACTGGGCTGGATGTTACCTGGGCGGATGGGTCTCTTAGGTTTATGAGTCAAGGGTTCACCTGTTAGTGGTGGGATGTCCTTGTATTAAGAGATGAAGAATGTTTTTCGCATGGCGCCAGAGGCGGGACTTGTACCTTGGCTGGGCGGCGGCGGCGTCCCCTCCAGACCTTGTCGCAACTGCAGCGGGTCGTACTCTTTCCCGTCGTAGTTGGCGTCGAAGAACTTTTTAAACCACTGAAGGAACTCGAAGTTGTCCTGGAACTTCCCCTTCACCAGCCGCTCCACGGGGATAATCTGTCGGTAATACACGTGTCATTACTATAGCCAGCCGGCGGTGCCACGTGAAACTGTCTGAGGTCAGGAGGTGGCGCTCTCAGTTTGACAAGTAGGTAAGGTTCCATTGAAAAGGTTCTTCAACTACAGAGATTTTGGAGGAGAGAGTGCCCTCTAGTGGGCTCTGGAAATGAGGACATCATCACTGGAGCGACACAATCCTCCATCGACTTCAGATCAAAGTGACCCTGTGCCTCATCCCCATCAAGCCCTCAAAGACACAGTGTGTTTATGCATGTAGCCATTAGCGTAAGGAAGCTGTCCTAGCTAACACCAGGGTGGTTGGAACATCATGAGCCTCCAAGGGTATAATCGGCACTATCATCACCGTGTCAGTCCAAAGAATCCGTACTGTCACAACACAAGTGGCTCCCTCTGTGGGCGTCCCGCCGGTCCATACCTTGTCCACGTTCATCCTCTTGAACGAGGCCTGCAGCACCTTGAAGTTGTGGATGTATTCGTGCTCCAGTTTGGCGTTGAACTTGACCTTCTTCATGAGGATGCAGCCGGGGAACAGCATGTCCATGAACTGGCAGTACGCCGCCCCTGCAAACACCAGGCCACACTCAAGCCACGGCCTGCTGAGTCACGGCGAGACGGCGAGGAGGCGGAGCCTTACCTGTGCCCAGCTGCTCGATCTTTGTGTAGGTGAGCTGCAGAGAGTCGTTGACCCACGCCAGCATGTCATGACGACTCAGGTTCTCTATGGTCATAGAGGTGGAGTAGACATTCACCGCCATCCTCCTGCTGAGCACACAAACCTTTGGTCCTTTTGCTGCTCGTGAAGCCTGTTGTTAGTTCATTGGAGAGCCATTAATCTGAGCCTCGGCTAATCCTCTCCAGCAGTTCAGCGGCAGCCAACTATGCTACCGACTCACAGAACCAACTTCAACATCAGTGCAGAACCTGCTGGTCACACTGGCTTCCCTTCTGAAGATGAATTCTGCTGAGACTGCGGCTGAGATGATTCTAGCGTTGCAGATCTTAACTCAAAACAGCGCCTGATTCTTTCATCCTCGGCAGCTTTCCCCAACAGAAATCATGTGATCAATACTGGTTCCAACTGGACTTCTCAGGCTTAAAGGAGATTTAAAGGGGGAAAGGGAATTCAATCCCACATCAACAACTTGGGAAACTGGGACTGCTTTTTCCTCTCTGGTGAGTGTGTGCCCGAGTGGACGCAAAGTCCAAGCAACAATTCCGTGAAAATGAGGTCTGAGACAAACAAAGTGGTAGTCAACTGAAATGCAGCAAAACAAGTACAGCTTTTTGGCAGTGTAACGCAAATCAACTAGAAGAAAATCAGAGAAAATGTTCGATCATTCTATAATAGAGCCAGAGAAAATCTAAGGTCAAACATGAATGACACGGCCTTATCAAAACAATGATATGTCACAGTTTAAAGCTGAAAATCGATAGAAAATACACATTGATCTGGTAGCAGCTCTGCAATATAAAGTGTGGACTTGGTCTGAAATATGGACGAGACATCAAGATAAATGACTGTGAGATTCAGTTAACTGGTCTCTAACTAGTTAACTAACTGTGACAATTGCTCCCTCATGAGTGAAAATACAGGGTCATTGCTTCAACGTATGAATATGTCACTGGAGCCCATGGAACTGTGACGAGTCAACACTGGTTCACAGATAAAATATGTAAATAAAAATCAATCAATCATATCACAGTGAGAAAGTGGAGCATCCGCGTGTTTGAGTCCGCAAGGAGCGAGGAAACGAAGAGTGGTGCCGTGAAACGAAACGAAAGACGAAGAACTCTAGTCAGCTGTCGGGATAGAACGGCTTCGCTCCTCACGGTCCAAGAGACAAGATCTCGACACGCTGCTGCCGTGGCTGTAATTCAGCCCCCTAAACGCCAGTCTTCACTCCCTCGGTTCCACTACGACAATGTCATTACTGTTGTTGTTGGGTAATACCACGTCACTGCAACACAGTCAGGCGAGGATGGAGACTTTTGTCGTGGTAATTGTCACTATTACTTTTAAAGAGAGTCAAACAAAACTGCCGTTTTAACTTCACTTAGGGACTTTCTGACAGTTAGCTCGCCGCTAACCGAGCTAACTGGCTAACTTCTGCTAACATTAGCCGTGTTGCTGAGTTGCTATTTGCGCCGCGTCTGTTGGATTCCGAGTCTTTTCGCTGAGGTTTCCGCGCATCTGGAGCCACCGGGGCGCAGGAAGCGCTCGGCCGCAGCGGCTGCTTTCCAGCGGTGACCCCCTCTGGAGGCCTCGGCGGTAACGCTCGCTGCTGGGACACCGCGGCGGACTCAGACGCTCGTCCGACGAGCTCCCGAGTCCACGCAGCGCCCGGGTTTCCTTCAGACAGGCCACGGAACACGAAGTCAGAGGACAGTGGCGGGACAAAGACTCACTGTAGCGCGGCTCGTCGGCTCTCAGGCGACCCGTTGTTTGGCTGGACGCTTCCTCCGCAGGCTGCTCCCCAGTGAGCTGCGGTCCACACGCATGCGCACTGCGGCTGCGGGACTCGCTCGCTGCCAAACTGGCACCGAACCAGAACCGGTCCTGTTCATGAAAAACAGCTACAAAGCATCAAGACGAGACGCCGTTTTGTAAACGGACCACAACACAGAGAGAAAGAGACTGTAAGGACAAACTCATTAGTCGTGCTGTCATTTTAACGCGTTAATTCGATGAATTCATTCCGCCGCAATTTAACGCGTTAAAAAGTTAAACGCAATTAATTGTATCAACGGTTCTTCATTTTGCCTCATTTAGAGGCGTGATATACGTCTATTATTGCTATGTTGAGCTGAAGACCGCCTTATTTTATTTCAGAATTGTATTGATTTCACTGTATTTGTATCACATTTTAGAAAGCAGCCGTCGGTCTTGCAGCTGCTTCCGCTTCTGCCTGGATCCTGCCTCTCCTCACTGGCGGCATGACGGAGCTCCATCACTGATGGTGAATGATAGAAGCTTCTAGAGTTGCCTCTGCAAGTAGAAGCTGGACAGTCTTGTGTATGTTGCCATCTGTGATGATGTTTTTACTGTTTTGACACGGTCTTTCCTCATAAACAAATAAACATGGGACCGGAGACAAAGCTTTACGACAGCTTACAATGACACTCATTCACCGCCAAAAACAAATATTCTAGACTTACACACAGCTGCTTTTAGAAGAGCTGAAGTTGACACGTGCCGTCTGACGGAAGGGACCCGGTTGAGGAAGGCTGCCCAAGAGTGTGAAATTTACTTCTCAGAGTTTACAAGTTGGCATCAATTCAATAAGCCTCCAAACGTGTCCTGTAAACACGGTTGATGTTCCCTCGTGCTTCTGCTGATCACATGACGTCAGGATGGTCGTGATGTTGATGCTCCAGGTGGAAACCATGGCAATGGTGAAGCTGCTGAGCCAGAATCCTGCGTCTGTGTTCGACTCCTCTGTCATGGAAGACATTTCTGGGATGTCACTTCTTGGTAGTCACTGTCACCAGTGAACGGACAACATCTCCCAGCAACATCGCTGCATCACACCTGTGTGATTGGATGAGTGACGTGAAAAGAATATAGAATATACAGTGGTACCTCGGTTCTCCACCACGATCCATTCCAGTCGGCCGTTCGAGAAGCGAATTGTTCGAAATCTGAGTGGATTTTTCCCATGACAATGAATGGAAGACGAACTAATGCGTTCCGAGCCTTAAAACAGTCTTTTGTAGTAGTGAGTGTAGAGTGTCTGCTGCAGGTGGCTGTTCCTCTACGTGTGTGTGGCCGCTGCATGTGGGAGGGGTTGCCCAGTGAGTGACGTCTCTCCAGGAGGGAAGAGGTGCCCGGTGCGTGTCCAGCTCTGAATGTGCGCTTCTGGGCAGTTTGGCTGTGACAAAGTCATAAACCAAGTCACACTCTGTCCCAGACTGGCCTCATCCCTGTCCCAGCTCCAGCCCACAACAGGACATCAAACCCTGGAGTGAGCGCTCCAGCACCTCCCCTGTGACACTCTACCACGGTCCAGTGTGGAGACAGGAAAGGTTTGACACCTCAATATGAAGAACAAACAGTCAGTAAATGGAGCTAACGGGACACGTCTGCACACAGGGGCTGCGTACTAATAACAAATCGTGTCGTGGGTCAGCTGATCGGTCTGCGGGCGTCTGGCTTTTTTTGGGGGCGTATGAGTTCTGGATTTTCATTTGAAATCCAAAGCAAAAAAATCTCGAAATTCGAACTCCAATTTGTTCGAAGTCCTGGACATTCGAAAACCAAGGTACCACTGTATATATGTACATATGGAGATACTAAAAATGCATATGCTAATGCTAATAGAGAAAAATGCAGTATACTGCATTCTCCTATCTTACTCCATGTCACAGCGTCTGGTGGGTTCAATCTTTCATTAAAACAAGGCATCATCAAGCAGTTTATTCAATATCAGAAGATAACTTGATTACTGTGATCAAAAGTAAAATATCATTTTTCCCATAGTTGCAGACAAAAAGCTTAATGACATCACAAGCTTGATCAACTGACCAATCAGATCAGGTCAGTTGGCAGGGTGGCCAGCAGGTGGCGCTGACTCACTCAACTGGGCAGAAGTGGATGGAGGTGCCTTTGCTTTCCAGGCGGCTCCCTGGGAAAACTGGAGCTATGAAACTGCTGGTGAAAGTGAGCAGGTGAGTCAGCTCACAGGAGGAGACCTGGTAGAAGCTCAGAGTGCCACCCGGCCAGTCCAGAAACACCCCCACTCGCTTGATGCCCGTGGAGGGCAGTGGGATCTCAAACCACCCATCGTCATGGCCCCAAAAGGATGCGCCGTGAGGGTTGTATTTCCCGAAACACCAGGACTCTGGGTTTTTTCCAAACCAGCTAGCCTGCCCTTCCTTGCGGTCCATCCTCTTGTATGCTACCCCAACACAGACGTCCGTGTGGATCCCGTCGCTCCACTCCACCTCCCAGTAGCAGCGGCCGGTCAGTCCCTCGCAGCACATCACCTGGTGCACCTGGTCAAAGCGCTCTGGATGATCTGGGTACTTCTGTTCTGCTCCATGTGTGGCTTTCTTCTTGTTGTCGGACACAACGATGAACGGGTTGGCTGTGTTCAGGTCCAAGGTGAGGTCAACAGCGTCTGGTGGGTTAGAAGAATGGGTGTTTCAGTTCTTCTGGAAAGGTCATGTGATCAGACTCAAACAAAACATTCCCCACGTGTCTCATTCTGAGAAGCACGGCCACATGGCATCAGATCAACAGGAGGTGCAACTTGTAGTCACGTCAATGACCATGAAGACAGAGGTCGGAGGTGTGTCTTCACTGGACCTGCCTCTGGATTGGCCCGGTGGCAGGTGATTGCACTTTGCAACAGAGAGGCTAGAAGGAACCTTGGAATCAGGAGAGTCGGTGTGGGGAAGTAAACGCTTCACACTTGGCAAGAGCTATTGTCTTAGGTCCTGGTGAGGACATTTGGTCATTGTGAATAAACGCAGTTTGTGGAAACGTGGACTCCTGATCATTGACAACTACCTGGAACAACGAACACGATTGGTAGGATTAGATATTCTCGCCAAATGTTAGGATCAACAGAAGGATGAGAATATTTTCCTACACTAAGAAACCTGGAGAATAATGAAAGCAAAATGGGAGAAACGAGTGTGAACTTACACCACATGAGATCTTGTTTGTTTGTGATGTTCCTTGGGTTACCAGGAGGCTTCGGCCTGGAGAAGTCGTCAGTCACCAGTGCACCACTGTGGTAATGGTAGATGGTGGCGCCCTCATATTTGGCATTTGGCAAGATGGCCATGAAGAACTTCACACCCCTGCTGCCCTTCAGAGCTGCTGCCATCTCACGGATGTGGTTGGCCTTTTTACGTACGATGGGGGAGAGGGACCAGGATCTGGGCACAGCCGTCTCTTGTCCAGGGTCCAGACTGGAATCCAGGTACTTCGCCATTTCTTCCAGCTGTGGATCCTTGGTGTCCAGGGATGTGAAGACGTAGCAGAGGGCATCGTGGACATTTGCATCCAGAAGCTCTCTGTCCAACTCTGACTGACTCTTGACAAGCTTCACATTCGTGCCGTCCATCATACGCACAATGGAGTGCATCAACATAATATCCTGCAGTCTGTGGTCCATCCACTGTCTGAGCTTCTCCTGCCTGAAAGGTGATGTGTCTCTGTCCTGGAAAATACGCATCAGCTCCTTTTCGTCCCCCGAACCTCCACGGAGCGCAGGGAGTTTGGCTGACAAATCTTGCTGGAGAACCTCGATGTAGCAGCTACAGAGGTTATTGAATAGGAGCAACATGCGGCCAAGATCAGGGAAGGCCTGGGCCATGACCTCAGTCTGCGCTTCATTGCACTCGCTCTGGAAGTGCCTCAGATCCTCCAGAACCTCGACTGCTTTCCTTGCTAACTGAGGGGTGATGTGCTTTGTCACCACAGGAGCTTTGGGGTACAGCTTCACGAGGGGAAGCATCCAGACCGTCAGTGGAGCCACGGCGTCCTTGTTCTCCCTCAGCAGCTTAGGAAGGTTCGCACAGGTCTTCACAGCTTCCTCAAATGTAGAAGGGTTGCTCTCCAGAAGGACGTCCCCGTAGAAGGTGCAGGAGAATTTGTTGGTCAAATCTTTCTCTGTCTCCGACAGTTTGATGTCAACTTGACCCTCAATATTGAATAATGGGATTTTTTTCATCACCGCGTGAATCTGACCCTGGATGTTCTGGACTGAGCTGGACTCCAACTTCTCACTGTCAAACGTGAAGAAAGCGTTGGCGCCGTAGACAATGGCGGTGACCACATGAGTGGCGAGGTTCATGTCGATGAGCTCCCTCTGCTGGTCATCTAGTTTCCTCAAAGAGGTCAATGCCAGCTCCCTGAACACAGTGGAGGCCTGGTACTGGAAGGTGGCCCTGCACTGATTCTTGAACTTCTTGTGGTCGTTGAGGTATTTAGCGGAGCCACTGACTTCGATCAGTCCTCCGAGGAAACTGGCCTTCAGAGACGCATCAAAGTCCAACAGTGAAGTCTTGGACTCCAGAGAGTCTGAAGCCAGGACCTGGAACTGGCTGCTGGGTTTTCCAGTCTCCACCGTGTTCTTGGCCAGGACTTTTGGGTTCCACAGTGACACACCTGTTGAAGTCACACCAAGACATGAGGACAAGCACCACCTTGACTCACACGTTTCATTGTGATAGTCATGTGGTCATGAAAGAAGTACATGTTGAGCTTCTATTTAGACTCTGACCGGAGTCAGTCATTCCTGCACCATATCCAAGTCAGATGAATGGCCTCCAGCGTTATACTGTAGCGATGTGGAGTTTCTTCCAAAGACCATGCATTGGTTCCGGAGTGGATGGTTTTATTACAGAATGAATGAACAATCAAAAACTCCCAACATGTTCGTACCACAACACGCCGCTCCTCCGAGCTCCTAAAATCAAAACTCACCCATGCACACATGCGCGTTCCCCCAGAAGACAGGGAAGAGTCAAGTCTCTAAAGTGGGGAGACAGCCGATGATGCCTCCCTGGAACCAACTGGAACCAACTGAGTTATCAGGGGACCTGACAGTCTGCACCATCACTGGGTCCTGGCAGTCGAGTCTGCTGAGCCAAATCCACAGGAGCTGGCGCTCAGGAAGCAGGGAAGGGAGTTACCTCTGTATGGTGCCAATCCGTCTGTGTGCAGGACCACTTTCCGGCCCTCAGGGGCTAACTGCACCCGATAGACTACCTCGCCCTCCCTCTCCAACACTCGGCACGGCCCAGTCCAGTGGCTCTCTAACTTGGGGCACAGTCCGTTGGGGCGAGTACATAGCGGTTACCACTTTTCGCACATGGAAAGGGCTCCATAATGTCCTCTGCCACCCTCTCCATCGGTGTGCACGTGACTGATCCAGAGGCCCAATGTGAGAAGAACAGGCATCACAGGCTCTGCAGAAATCAGTGACATCCCTCCGCTGCAGAGCCCAGTTGAAGGGTCTTGGTGACCTCCCCATGGACTAACAGATCGTCTCAGTAGACAAGGCACTGACGACGCGGAGGCCCAGCTAGCACACCATCCATCAGTCTTTCAAAGGGAGCCGGTGCATTACAAAGGCCAAAACTGAGGACTCTCAACTGTCACAATCCACTGTTCGTATAGAACGCAGTCTTTGGCTTCCAGTCCTGCGACAGCGATACCCGCCAGGATCCACTGCGGAAGTCTAAGGAGCAGAACCAGGAGGATCCCACATCTAGATCCAAGGCCTCGTCGATTCTGGGGAGCGTTCTCAGACTCAGTCTCCAGAGATGCTCCCTCAGGAACCAGGACAGGCCACACAGGCGTCGCATTTGACCACCAAGGCTGTGCACCATGTCCCCTCACTCGCCCCTGGTCACATGCGCATTTCCCCAGCACACAAACGTCACAAACTCAGGGATGTTACATGAACTCACCGACCTTTCCTGTCGTGATTCTAGCCAGATATTTCTCCCCATCACATGTCCACAGTTTGACGGCTGGCAAGGACATGGCCTCACATCCATTGAGATGTGTCCCACACCGGGTGGGCCATGATCCTGGTCAACAGAGCTCACGTCGGGATGACGTCGGGGGTGAAACCACAGCAGCCGGTCCAAAACACAAATGTAGTTTTCAAACATGAACCTGACTCCTGGGTGCAGCCACGTCTGATCACGTCCCGGGTTCTGCCCCAAAACTTTACTGACAGAAGGTGTTCTTGCACCTGGTTATTGCACATCAACTGCTGTGTGTGTTTATGTGTGAAAGACATGGGAAACACCGATCCAGTCTCACACGCCGCTGGTTTCCCTCTGTTCACGCGCATGAAACCTCCGCCCGCTGAATGGAGGCCATCGAAACTGGCCTCGCTCTGTTGGCTCCACTGGCTTCTGATCTGAGCCTCCAGTACTGGACTCTCCATGTGGATGTCACCACTAAGACCCGCCCACAAAAGAGTTTTGTGACAAGACACTGAGCTTGTGAGGACATTTTAGTCGGCCAGGTTTGGAGGATGAAGCCTTCAAAATGATTCCTGGTCCAGCTGAGCCATGGGTTCAGGGGGAGAGGCTGGGGAAAGGGTGGTGGCCAGGAGAGGTCCCCACAAGGACAGGGAGAGACAAGTGTGTGTGTGTGTTCTCACCTGGCACCGGCTTTTGAGTCCGGGCGTTGTACATCATTCCTAAGGTGAAAGGTCGACCCAGTGCAGCCACCTTCACTACTGCGTCTGAAGAATCCATGATGCTGAAACTGAGAGGACAGGGTTCACATACGGGACACACATGCTTCTACTGCTATCCTTGTGAGGACCTCACAGGGCCATAACCCTGTCCCCAGCCTCTCCCCCCTGAACAGTTTATTTTGACGTCTTCATCCTCAAAGTGAGGTTTGGACCTGTGGGAACCGGCCAAAGGTCCCCACGTAGGCCTCAGGTCCCCAAAGGATAGTGTTTGGTCTCCACAAGGTATAATAAATGAGTACCCACACATATTTTGAAGTCTTCATCCTCAAATTGAGGCTTAACCTTGTGGGGACCATCCAAATGTCACGTCAAAATATGTGTGTGTTTGTACTTGTTTATTTAGCTGGTCAGAGACCTCACAGGGCTAGTGTCTTGTCAAGAGTCAAAGTAGGACAAACAACCCCACGCAACACACACACACAGACAGGGCCAGACCACATGAGAGGTGTCCTCCTTCCAAAGTCTGTGAGACTTCAGAAGAAGCTCAGACCACGGATGGATGTCCAGACGTCCGCGTCATCCGCAGGACCCACTGACGGTCCTCACAGCCAGCGTCGGCAGGATCTCTTTCTCTGTTTAGGTTTCAGATCCAACACAACGGTGTGCTTGTCACTGGCTAGTGGGGAAGAACCGCCGCTGCCAGGTTCAGCCTCAGTGGCCGATATCATATCAGGAAGTAGCATGTTTCTAACAGGCAAAACACACACACAAACCTGAGGTGCTGAAGACTCTGGAGCGGCAGCAGGACGTGAGCAGGAGAGCAGGCTGCGGAGGCTGAGAAGAGAAGTGTCAGTGTCAGGCGGAGGCGCAAACTGTCAGTAAATCAACCACTTCCTCCCTCCCCCATATACCCCCCCCCCCCCCCCCCCTTCCCCCCACACCTGCGGTCGGACAAGAGGCGTAGACGAAACAGTTCGGTGGAACTAGTCTGCTTTTCTGAGAAGCTTTACTGTGTCCCATCTCTCACCCTGACCCTGGGCTCAATCCATTCCTCCTTGTTTTCAGAACTCTTGAGTGCAGACGTCACGGTCGTTGCTATGTTCTCGCTGGTTATCTTCAGTGTCACTGTGTGCCCCTCCCATCTGCGGGGCTGCAATGGGGCCAGCTTCCACTGGCATTGAAAAAATCTATATAGAAATATATTATATCTATATCTATATGTATCTATCTATATATATATATATATATATATATATACACTTTCATTTCTGTTTTTACCAGGTGAGGTCTGGGGCTCCACACGTGCGCCACGTCGACCAGTTCAACTCCACTTCACAACACTGCAGTGTCAGGGAGACGCCGCGCTGATCTTGGTTGGACTGGCGACCTGCAGGGGAACATCTCCAGCTGTCTTCTCCAGCCGGCCTGGTGTGAGTCAGTGAGCAGGCATGACCTCCTGAACTGACCTCCAACACCCATGTGACCAGCACCGTCAGGGTCGGAGAGCAGCTGCCCTCAACAAGGAGCCTGAAGATACGGCTGTGTGTTTGGGCGCTGCTTTGGAGGCCTCGGCTGACGCTGCGTGTGGGCTGCGGCCGGCTCGCTCAGGTGAGTGCACCTCACCACGGTGCATGCCCGGCTCTCTGAGACCCACGGCCAGTGATGCTTTTGTGTTCCGGTGACCATGTCACGGTTCCACCAGCAACTCTGACAAAGTGATGTGGAAACAAATGTGGGGAATCTGAGGCCAGAACATTCTAACTCCACTTCATCGTGATGAGGGTTTCACACAGTTTCACCTGCCGTACATGTGGACGGGGAACTGGAGCACATAAACACTGGGCGTCTTTTTCATCAGGAAGAGTTGCCCATTGTGTTGGTCACGTTCTTCCTCTCTCACACACACGCACTGTCTGTATCTCTAGCCTTATAGGGACCATCGCCCTTTCCCCAGTCTTTCCCCCTAAACGCGTGACTGACCCGAACCTGGACTCTGAACCAAACTGGAATCCTGTTATTTTGGAGTCTCCTTCCTCAAACTGAGGCCTGTTAGGACCAGCAAAAGGTCCTCACGAGACCAGACTTAACACTATTAGTAATTGAAACTGGATGTCCAGAAGGAGGCCCGGTGGCGCCGCCTGCAGATAGAGGTGAAACCGTCCGAGGCCGCTGCCGACGGATGGGATCGGCCCCTGCGTCCGCCGCGTTGGGCCTGTAGGAAAATATTCTCATCCTTCTGTTGATCCTAACATTTGGCGAGAATATCTAATCCTACCAATCGTGTTCGTTGTTCCAGGTAGTTGTCAATGATCAGGAGTCCACGTTTCCACAAACTGCGTTTATTCACAATGACCAAATGTCCTCGCCAGGACCTAAGACAATCTCTCCAGGCCTATACAGATCGATCCGGGCTCTTCTCCAGGTAGAGTCTGCTGCACAACGAGAGTTGTGACTTACAGGCCAGACACTGGCAGAAGCACACATCCAGATGACTACATTTCTTCTTTATACTTCTTGTTGATGCGGTGTTTCTTCTGGGCAGCTTCCTCTGGTATTTTCCCACATCAACAGTCAGTCTTTGACGTTCGTATTAAGCGCGGCTCTCCTCCTCAGCCTTCCTCCCTGGGTGTTGAGGCATAACAGTGTTCATCTGTCTTGTGTGGCGTGGTCATCTTGCCCCGACCAGTTCCCTGGAGATAAACAACACTTTCCCAAAGCAAGTCACCCAATCCACCCGTGCATTCCCCAAGCAATTTATTCAACTTGCAAAGCACAGCGATATCACTTTGGAGCTTTAGCTTAATTCATTATTTCCCTTTAGGCCCCTCAGACAAGACTCAGGCGAGAGCTTGATGCACTTGAATGCTTTTTATTTTGGTGGTAAGAAACAAGCAGCCACGTACGGAATCAACAGGTTCACAGTCCAACACCACAACAACCAACAAACACTCGGCCAGAACAGCCAACATGGCGGTGAAAAACAAAAGCAGCGGTCGGAGCGCCGCCTCGGTGCTCTTCATGCAGGGCGAGCGTGGCGTCAGTGGTTCAACACAGACACGAGACGTACGGGAGCAGAGGTTCGCTCGCTCGCGGCGTGCGGCTCCATCCTCCTGCTCTCAGACCACAGGGAGCACCAACCCTGGCCACCAGGACCCACCCTGATCCTCAAACGCTCTCCTCAGGTGCCCGTCGCTCCTGGGCAGGAGGACACGACTGAGGAGGTGTCATGGATCAGGAGGTCAGAGGTCGCTCAACATTCCGGAATCAAGCGATGCATTTAAGGATCCAGGAAGTCACTGACTGGTGGCTCCGCTGGGGCCTGGCTGACTTGGTGACCTGAGGCTGCGGTGGGGGGGGGGGAGCAGTGTGGACGTCATCGCCACACGAGGCGGCGACAGGGGCCGGGGTCATGACAGACACGGGTCTAGAGCTAAGGTGGGCTACGAGTGTGGAGGGAGGTTCGACAGAAGCTACTTAAGGAGGGCGACATCACTTCAGCTCCCAAAAAACTGTACTGCTTTCTGATGTTCGGGGGAGAAGCCGGACGAGGGCCAGCCGTGGCTCTGGGTCGGGTCCCACGCACCAATTGAACCGACCTGCTTTGGAGGACATTGGACTTGGATCAGGCTGGCACTTCCAAGCGGACTTCCCTGTCGGCGAAAATCAGTGCAGTTTTCCAGGTTGCTCTACGGAACACGGAGGCTTGGACGGGCGGCTCCCCGGGCGGTTACCAGATTCCACTGGAGCGGCCACCGGGGGGCGCCAGGATCCGGGCCGAGGACCTCTTCGGGATGTGGTCGTCGACCTGAGAGCCTGCGGGGGACACAGGAGAGTGAGAGGAGACTGGCCCTGCTCCGTGGACTGGGACACACTGGTCAGCTACCCGAGAGGCTGAAGGAGGACTCGTGCAGGTCCCGGACCCCCTGGTGCGCCCGGGGGCAGCCCTTGTTGGTGGCATCCCCGTCGATGGGGGCGAAGCCCAGCTCCTTCTTCAGGGTGTTGGCCACCTTCACCACATCGCCCGAGTAAGGGTCCCGCACCACTCCCTTGTACACCTGAGTCTGGAGGAGAGAGGCGGGTGAGTCCTGTGACCGGGGAGCCCGTCCTGGACCTAACCCCGGGGCCCGGCCCCTGAGCTGCCGGTCCGGCTTCAGACGTGAACAATTCACTTCCGCGACGCAGGTCAAGTCACATGACTTGGGTTTCAGATGAGAGCAGCTCCATCTATGATGCCACTGAAACTGAGGAAGCTTTTAAACCGTGTTGCACAAGTGACAGGGGAAGCCGAGTCACTTTAGAGCTGAAAAAGCCAGGTGGAGCGGGTCTGTCTCGGCGGTGATGAGCATCGCTGCACAACCACAGCTGCTCCTCCAGCAGACAGACTGGCCACACTTGGCCCCATCACTGTAAACACCAGCTCAGGAGCAGATCCCTTTCCTCTGACAACAGTTAGCGCCATGCTAACCCTCAGGGGAGTCCACCGTCGCTGACCCTCCGTCTCCTCCATCACGGTGACCCGCTGTAGCCGGCGGCGCTGAGGCGGCCAGAGGAGTCAGACCTCACAGTTGGCAGCCGACTCTGTTGAACCGGTTCTGAAGAGGAGCTCTAATGCCCGAGTTTACAAGGAAGGAGGAGCAGTTCTACAGCAGACCTGCACTCGAGTCAGAGGACTGGAGAGGCGCAGGGCTCCTGGCTGGAGGCCACACAGGAGCGCCACACCGGGCCTCGCTCACCTTCTCTCTCTGCACCATCTTCTTGTAGAGGTAGTCGGGGAAGGTGCGCTGCGGGTAGAACTTGCCGGATCCCTCGGCGCACATGAAGACGCCGTTCTCACAGACCAGGCGCCCGCGGCTGATGGTGACCAGGGGGATGCCGTGACAGCGCTGGCCCTCGTACAGGCTGAAGTCTCCGCCCTGCACCTGGGTGCTGACGGAGAGGGTCCTGCGCACACACACACACGCGCAGGTGAGCGTCCCTCGGAGCCGCAGCCCAGCCGCAGGCCGACCCACCTGGTTGCGTCCGGGTCCCAGACCACCACGTCGGCGTCGGCTCCTGGGATGATGCGGCCCTTGCGCGGGTACATGTTGTAGATCTTGGCAGCATTGGAGCTGGTCACCGCCACGAAGCGGTTCTCGTCCATCTTCCCCGTCACCTTCAGAAGAGGAGCCACATGGCGTGAGTCCGAGCGCCGGCCGAGGGTCCGGCTCCGCCGCACGTACCACGCCACGCTCCCAGATGACGCTCATCCGGTCCTGGACGCCGGCCACTCCGTGGGGGATCTTGGTGAAGTCCTCTTTGCCCAGCGCCCTCTGCTTGGTGCTGAAGGGGCGGTGCTCAGA
Organism: Synchiropus splendidus; assembly: GCF_027744825.2. Taxonomy (NCBI): domain Eukaryota; kingdom Metazoa; phylum Chordata; class Actinopteri; order Syngnathiformes; family Callionymidae; genus Synchiropus; species Synchiropus splendidus. Next base: position 943,921 of record NC_071345.1, read on the forward strand.
GGACACGGCGCTCAGCGTGTCGCTGCGGACGCACACGTTTGCCTTAGCAATGAGGCTGGAAGAGGCCAGGGCCGGTTCTGGGAGACTCACTTGGCCAGCAGACCCATCAGGTACCCGGGCGTGTTGGGGTCCAGGCGCAGAGGCGGGACGACGACGTGGGCCGCGGCGTGCGCCCAGTCCTGATGGTAGTACTGCGCGCCGGTCAGCACGGCGTGAGCCACCGTGGTCTCGGCGTGGACCGCCTTCCCTGGACGCAGCAGAGCGAGGCTCTCATCATCAGCGCCGCAGCGCAGGGCTGACGTGCTGACTCACCCTGCATCTTGGCGGCGGCGATCATGTCTCCCGCCGCCATGCTGGACACGTTGACCAGCTGGATCGGGCAGTGGGCCTGAAACGACAGGCAGGTTAGCCGAGGTAACCAGGTGAGGGGGATCTTCGCCTGGGTTTACCCGGTTGGCGATGGTGACGGCCCGGTGCGTGGCCTCGGACTCCAGCTGTGGACGGCAGTGAGGGTTACAGGCCGGAATCAAGCACGCGAGCGGGTGGCGAGCCTCACCTCTTCTGGCCGGCTGACCTCGATGCCCTCGGGTCCGCTGATGCCCAGCTCCAGAGCCTCTTTGGCGCCCTGCAAACAGGGAGGTTAGTGCGGCGCTCGCGGACGCCCCGGAGAAGCGCTCTACCTCAGCCACCAGCTCGCCGTTCTCGGCGTGGACGCGTGCGACGGCACCGATGTCCTTGCAGGTCTGCAGAGTCTGGTACAGCTCCGAGTCCCTCAGCATCATCAGGTCTTTGTAGGACATGTACATCTGGAAGGAGTTGACGCCCTGCTCCCGCACCAGGCTCTCCATCTCGCTGCGCACCTGCAGGCCCAGGGAAGCATCACCGGGGGGGTCTCACCGGATGCCACCGCCGCCGCAGGCAGAGCAGAGCCCATGACTCATAGAACGTGTCTGATGAAGGCAGCGAGCGTGTGCGGTAACCTACTTCCTGTTATCTGGGTCAACACACGTTCACCCGGATCCCATGCGTTACCTTTGGCCCCCACCAGGTGACGCCCACGTGCAGGGAGTAGTCGCAGCAGGCCTTGGCGTCAGCCAGAGCTCTGCACTTCTGGTAGGCGTCCAGCAGGGAGCAGTGTTGTTCCGGCAGGACCAGCGCCATCACCATGGTGGTGCCGCCCATCAGCGCCGCCTGGTGGGGAGACGGCAGAGGGAGACTGAGACGGTGTTGTCCATGGTCCCAGAACAAGCGGTGACAGACAGTGCAGGCCAGACACACCAGCACACAGGAGCACGTCATGTGGCATGTCGCGCGCAGCCTGCCCTTTTCTCTGCACTGGAGAATCCTGATTCGTGTTCGTGTCACACCAGATCAACGTCAAGTGAAGGACTGGCTTTTCCGTCATTTAAAAGGCTCAAACTCAAGAATGCTGATTCACCAAACAGTAGTAGCTCCTGGTTGCCGTGGCAACGGGAGGATAACGTGGCCGGAAAGAGACTGAACACAAAAGCAAGAATATGGCGAAGCAGGGCAGACAGTGGCCGCTGACGGCGAACAGTGCTTTCCATAGCAACATGTCCAGTGTTTCCGTGGCAACAGGCAATGAGCGCCAGCGATCACAAGATGAAAGCAGAAAGCAACACATGAAGGGCGACAGGTAAAAAAAGTTCAGGTGAGTTGAAGTGGAGGCGGAGAGAGAGACAGGTTGAGCAGTCCAGTGGCTCCCCGTCACCGTGGAAACCTGGTGATGGACGAGCGTGTGTGTGTGTGTGTGTACTTGCTTCATCCTTACTTGTGGGGACATTTGGCTGGAGCCCACAAGGTTGAGCCTCAGTTTGAGGACTTCAAAATAACTGGGTTCCAGTCTGGTCCATAGTCCGGTTTCAGGCGAGCCATGTGTTTTGGCTGGTTAGGTTTAGAGGGGGAGGCTGGGGAAAGGGTGACGGCCAGGAGAGGTCCCCACAAGGATACAGAGACAAGCAAGTGTGTGTGTGTGTGTGTGCGCTCAGCTGGAGGTTGGAGGATTTACAGTCTGACTGCATGACCCACTTTCAACTTCTGGATCACCAGTTTCAGGAAGCAGATTTCGTGGTGTGAAAATGAGGACTGTAATCTGGCGGACAGACGGTTGTCTTCTGTCTGGTCTGGACCAGGAAGTGATGTTGCTCAAGAGAGCAAAGACGGAGCTGAGGAATGAGCGGGGAGGTGAGGGGTGAGACAGGTCAGGTTAAAGGGTGAGACATGAGGGTGTGGTGATGAGACAGTGGCTCAGGCACAGATGGCATGAGAGTAGTGAGACGGCACTTTACACTGAGAGTGGAGCGACAGTGGTGTGAGGATGGAGAGACAGTGACGTGAGGATGGAGAGACAGTGACGTGAGGATGGAGAGACAGTGATGTGAGGACGGAGCGACAGTGGTGTGAGGATGGAGAGACAGTGATGTGAGGATGGAGAGACAGTGATGTGAGGATGGAGAGACAGTGACGTGAGGATGGAGAGACAGTGGTGTGAGGATGGAGAGACAGTGGTGTGAGGATGGAGAGACAGTGACGTGAGGATGGAGAGACAGTGACGTGAGGATGGAGAGACAGTGATGTGAGGATGGAGAGACAGTGATGTGAGGATGGAGAGACAGTGACGTGAGGATGGAGAGACAGTGGTGTGAGGATGGAGAGACAGTGGTGTGAGGATGGAGAGACAGTGATGTGAGGATGGAGAGACAGTGATGTGAGGATGTGAGGATGGAGAGACAGTGACGTGAGGATGGAGAGACAGTGACGTGAGGATGGAGAGACAGTGATGTGAGGATGGAGAGACAGTGACGTGAGGATGGTGAGACAGTGATGTGAGGATGGAGAGACAGTGACGTGAGGATGGAGAGACAGTGATGTGAGGATGGAGAGACAGTGATGTGAGGATGGACAGACAGTGGTGTGAGGATGGAGAGACAGTGATGTGAGGATGGAGAGACAGTGATGTGAGGATGGAGAGACAGTGATGTGAGGATGGAGAGACAGTGATGTGAGGACGGTGAGACAGTGATGTGAGGATGGAGAGACAGTGACGTGAGGATGGAGAGACAGTGGTGTGAGGATGGAGAGACAGTGACGTGAGGATGGACAGACAGTGGTGTGAGGACGGTGAGACAGTGATGTGAGGATGGAGAGACAGTGATGTGAGGATGGAGAGACAGTGATGTGAGGATGGAGAGACAGTGATGTGAGGACGGTGAGACAGTGATGTGAGGATGGAGAGACAGTGACGTGAGGATGGAGAGACAGTGACGTGAGGATGGAGAGACAGTGATGTGAGGATGGAGAGACAGTGATGTGAGGATGGAGAGACAGTGATGTGAGGATGGTGAGACAGTGATGTGAGGATGGAGAGACAGTGATGTGAGGATGGTGAGACAGTGATGTGAGGATGGAGAGACAGTGATGTGAGGATGGAGAGACAGTGACGTGAGGATGGAGAGACAGTGATGTGAGGATGGTGAGACAGTGATGTGAGGATGGAGAGACGGTGATGTGAGGATGGAGAGACAGTGACGTGAGGATGGAGAGACAGTGGTGTGAGGATGGAGAGACAGTGGTGTGAGGATGGAGAGACAGTGATGTGAGGATGGTGAGACAGTGATGTGAGGATGGAGAGACAGTGATGTGAGGATGTGAGGATGGAGAGACAGTGGTGTGAGGATGGAGAGACAGTGACGTGAGGATGGAGAGACAGTGACGTGAGGATGGAGAGACAGTGACGTGAGGATGGAGAGACAGTGACGTGAGGATGGAGAGACAGTGACGTGAGGATGGAGAGACGGTGACGTGAGGATGGAGAGACAGTGACGTGAGGATGGAGAGACAGTGACGTGAGGATGGAGAGACAGTGATGTGAGGATGGAGAGACAGTGACGTGAGGATGGAGAGACAGTGATGTGAGGATGTGAGGATGGAGAGACAGTGACGTGAGGATGGAGAGACGGTGACGTGAGGATGGAGAGACAGTGGTGTGAGGATGGAGAGACAGTGACGTGAGGATGGAGAGACAGTGATGTGAGGACGGAGAGACAGTGATGTGAGGATGGAGAGACAGTGACGTGAGGATGGAGAGACAGTGGTGTGAGGATGGAGAGACAGTGGTGTGAGGATGGAGAGACAGTGATGTGAGGATGGAGAGACAGTGATGTGAGGATGGAGAGACAGTGGTGTGAGGATGGAGAGACAGTGATGTGAGGATGGAGAGACAGTGATGTGAGGATGGAGAGACGGTGATGTGAGGATGGAGAGACAGTGATGTGAGGATGGAGAGACGGTGATGTGAGGATGGAGAGACAGTGATGTGAGGATGGAGAGACAGTGATGTGAGGATGGAGAGACAGTGATGTGAGGATGGAGAGACAGTGATGTGAGGATGGAGAGACAGTGACGTGAGGATGGAGAGACAGTGGTGTGAGGATGGAGAGACAGTGGTGTGAGGATGGAGAGACAGTGACGTGAGGATGGAGAGACAGTGACGTGAGGATGGAGAGACAGTGACGTGAGGATGGAGAGACAGTGACGTGAGGATGGAGAGACAGTGACGTGAGGATGGAGAGACAGTGATGTGAGGATGGAGAGACAGTGACGTGAGGATGGAGAGACGGTGACGTGAGGATGGAGAGACAGTGATGTGAGGATGGAGAGACAGTGATGTGAGGATGGAGAGACAGTGACGTGAGGATGGAGAGACAGTGACGTGAGGATGGAGAGACGGTGACGTGAGGATGGAGAGACGGTGACGTGAGGATGGAGAGACAGTGGTGTGAGGATGGAGAGACAGTGACGTGAGGATGGAGAGACAGTGACGTGAGGATGGAGAGACAGTGACGTGAGGATGGAGAGACAGTGACGTGAGGATGGAGAGACAGTGACGTGAGGATGGAGAGACAGTGATGTGAGGACGGAGAGACAGTGATGTGAGGATGGAGAGACAGTGACGTGAGGATGGAGAGACAGTGGTGTGAGGATGGAGAGACAGTGATGTGAGGATGGAGAGACAGTGATGTGAGGACGGAGAGACAGTGATGTGAGGATGGAGAGACAGTGACGTGAGGATGGTGAGACAGTGATGTGAGGATGGAGAGACAGTGACGTGAGGATGGAGAGACAGTGATGTGAGGATGGAGAGACAGTGACGTGAGGATGGAGAGACAGTGGTGTGAGGATGGAGAGACAGTGATGTGAGGATGGAGAGACAGTGGTGTGAGGATGGAGAGACAGTGACGTGAGGATGGAGAGACAGTGACGTGAGGATGGAGAGACAGTGACGTGAGGATGGAGAGACAGTGATGTGAGGATGGAGAGACAGTGACGTGAGGATGGAGAGACAGTGATGTGAGGATGGAGAGACAGTGATGTGAGGATGGAGAGACAGTGATGTGAGGATGGAGGGCCAGTCGAGGCAGATTGATGGGGGTTGTGGTTCAGCGGCAGTGGGGGAGGAAATGGGAGCTCTGTGGAGAAGAGGGTGGTCGGGTGGTGGGGGGCACTAAGACAGGGATGTGGGTGAGACACACAGTGGGGGAGATCAGTGAGACAGAGATGGAGAGAGACGGGGGGAGCACAGAGAGACAGAGGGGTGAGACAACAGCGGGGGGTGGGGGGACTGAAGGAATCCCAAATAGTTTTGGGGTTCGTGCTGACGGCGCAGGGGCTGTTGCCATGGTAACCACTCTGCCAGAGAAACCACACAATGCTGCCGCAGCCTGTTTTCCAGGCGTTGCCATGGCAGCGGGGTCAGTGACGAGGGGGTTGGCAGGGGAGGATTCCGTCCCCCGAATTCCTCTCACCCGCTTCAGCTGGCTGCACTGCACACGCGCACGCACGCTGGTCACTCAGTCCTTGTGGGGAGCTCTCCTGGCATCACCCTTTCCCCAGCCTCTCCCCCTAAAGCAGACTGGAGGCCAGTGACGTGGAGGGTTTCACCCTCCAAACCAGGGAGCAGATGGCACACCAGCGAGTCCACCTCCTGGTTCCTTTCATCAGGCGTCGTCCTGGCTCACTCGCGGGCTCTCAGGGGACCGCTGGAGAAGTTACTGCTTCATCATCATCATCGTCGTCAGCCATGACTCAAGTGGCTTCCCCACGGAGCACCAGAGCCCAGGGCCACAGAGATGCAGCGCTCCACCACCGCCAACACCAACAGAAAGCAAGTCATCTGCAGTGAGGGAGCCGGCGACCCCGCAGGGCAGGTACCTTGGTTCCACTGTAGAAGTCGTCCTGGATGGTCGCGTTCATGAAGCTCTGCTGCAGGTGCACGCTGGTGTCTATTCCGCCCGGCAACACCAGTTTCCCGGAGGCGTCGATCACCTTGGCACCTCCAGGTATCATCAGCTCCTTCCCCACCTGAGGAGCACACAGGGGCCACGCCACAGTTTAGCCTGCCCCGCACACGCTGGTCTCCATGGCGACTGTGTGAGCGAGCGAGCGAGCGAGTGCTACCTGCTGGATGATGCCGTTCTCGATGTAGACGTCGGCCTCCTGGGTGAAGTCATCGTTGACCACCTTCCCTCCCTTGATGAGGATACGCATGGACCCTGTGTTGGCTGCCATGGTCCTGCACACAGCAGCGTCACCCTGGATCAAGACTCCAGTCTCAGTCAGAGTGGTCGCACAGGGAGGAAGAGGAGCTCTTGCTCTGCGAACTTGCGACTGAGCGTGAAGAGCTGTGTCACTGACGTGTGATGGCGGTGCTGAAGCTTCTCCTGCAGCTTCAGCAGGTCTGATGTGGACAACAAACAGAGCTTGTTCGGCCGCGTGTGTGTGTGTGTGTGTGTGTGTGTTCTGCATGGATGACTGCAGGCAATGTGGCGGACGGTGGGACACAATAGCTCCAGTCAGACAGAATCAACTCAGAGAGATGGAGGAGAACAGAGAGCCAGGAGAGGAACCAGGACCAAGGCACCAGCTCAGAAGGTTCTGGACTCTCTCACGATGCAACAACACAAAGACCATGTCCTGAGAGAGGGAACCATTGCTGGTGTCCAGCTGGAGGTTCATGATGGTGACCTCATCGCTTCTGACGGGGGGAAGAGGTGTGAGGAAACACCTCCATCTCTGGCGTCACAAGTGGTTCCCTGGCCTCTGTGACACCTCAGGACCCGGGTCCAGAAGGAGCCCGTTTCACGGGTCGCAGGAGGCGTCAGGAGTCTCTTCCTCTGAAGTGTCTCTGACATCACCTCCAGAACAGAGAGACCCGACGGACCCGCGGCCAGACTCGAGTCCACCTCATGTCTCGGGTTCAGCCATGGAACCGTAACGCTCTGAATGTCTCCATCAATGGTGAATGCATTGGAGCACTTCAGCAGGCAGAGTCCAAGGTCAGAGGGGCTTCTGGGTTTGATAGAAACCAGTCAGCAGGAGACGTGAGGATGAGACGCCAGGAGGGGGGTAAAAGATCATCTGGAGAGGAACCGCCGCTTTGACAGAAACATGGACCAGCGCGCAGAAGAATACGGAAACATGCCCGCAACATGCAGCTCCAAGCCTGGAGAGTGGACTGGGACCATCGCAACGGCCCAAACACCTGCCATGCTGGCGTTAGCTGGCTAGCACCATGGAAACACAAGGCTCTCCAGGGTTTGGCTGAACACAAACTGCAAACCACCATGACGGTCGGAACCGGCGCTTCAGGCTTGACACCGTGTGCAACTAAAAAGGCTCTCCAGCCGAACCGGGCACGAGCCGCAGAGTCGCCGCTACCAGAATGGAGGAGTGGGTTGAAAGAATTTGGCCTCGTCGATGAGAGGCGAAAGCGGTTCAGACTGCAGTGCGCAGTCCCACTGCGTCCCAGTGGATGTTAGGCGTGTTGCTGAAAATTCCACTGACAGTCGTCCACTGAGGGGGAGCAGAGAGTCACCCAGAAGAGTTTGGGGAAAAGTGAGGTTTGAATGGGAGGCAAGTATTTTGACTCAGTGGAGGAAGATGGTGGACGACAGACTGGAGCAACCCTCTAACAGTCAATAAAAGTGTCGCGTCAAAGCCAAGGCGGGACTGAGCTGCACAGCTGGAGGCTGGCAGGGTGTGTGTGTGTAGGTGTGTGTGTGTGGGTGTGATCCCAGCGATGGTGAGAGGGCAGGGGGCCACAGCTGTCGACTCCTGTCTGAGCCACAGAGAGCTGAGCTATTTAAAAGCCCAGAACAAAGAGACACACACAACCTCTGCTGGTAAGAATAGCCATTTCAAGATGTGAAAGTAATGTGTCAAGCGATTAGTTCATCACACACACGCTTGTTGCTCGGTCCTCGTGGGGACCGCTCCTGGCCATCACCCTTTCCCCAGCCTCTCTCTCTCTCCTCTAAACACCAGGACCAAACTCTCTGAACCAGTGATTTGGAAGTTTGAACCCTCAAATTCCAGCAAAAAGGTCCCGACAGGAAGGTGCGTCTTGGTCCCCACAAGTACACACACGCAGACAGCAGCAGCAGCCAGTGAAACTGGGGCACCATGCTGAGGATTAGGGAGCCCTGGTCTCAACACGGCACCCAGCTGTGACAAGCCTCTGGTGATGGTGTTTTGCTGTGACCTCTGCCCACCACCCTCCACCTGAAACACCCCTCACCATACGGTGAGCCGCCTCGGTTTCCTGTCACGTGTCCATCAAGGCAGAGCCAGTCTGCAATAGAATTATTCTCCTTTTCACTGAATTCTTTTTCCATATTTTCAGTTTTTCACTGAAAGCTGTTCACACCTTCCTCCTTGCCATAGAAGCGAAGACGTCCAACATGGACCCGGCAGACTACGATCGCCGCCGAGTCACTGCTTTCTTGCTTTCATCTGGGATGTTTCCAGCGGGGGGCGCTTCTGGACCTTTGACATTTTGCGTCAGGAGCCCCGGCTGTTTCTCCTCTCATGACGTCACCAGTATTGGCGAGGACCACGCACCACCACCACCCGCACCACGAGACTCCAGTCACGATACAATACCACCATTTAGCCACATTCTACCCTGTAGATACACAAATTGAGAGGCGCTTAGGTTCATCAGAAGACATTGATCCTTCACAAGTTGAGTCCAAATGATTTCCACTGTTTATCACACACAGACCCGTCGGTGACTGAGTGAATAATTGATTCCGGTCGATTAGCTGCCGCAGCGCCAGTTCTGAGGAGGCAGGAGCTCCACTCTTCATGGTGTCACACCATGACCGCGGTGAAACTTTCGTCGCCTCTGAATGATTCATGAAGGAACGGAGAGTTGTGAAAGGGAGCGATGGGAGCGTTGCACCATGCTAGGGCGGCAGCCGCGACCAGGACCGGGACCAGGACCAGGGCTCGGCCTCTGCTGCTGAATACCGCCACCTCCTCCCAAAGGAACATCTTGGACTCTGCTTGCAGGAGACCACCGACTAATAACACGGCATATGGGTCAGAGCACTCTGAGGGAGCAGCGAGGAATCAGAGCTCACCATGTTCACACAGTCTCCTGGGCTGTGAAGAGGCACGGCAGAGCTCCTGGTGCCGCTTCTGACCAATGAGAGAGCAGGGAACCACCTGAACCGACTGAGGCTGGAGGCAGATGAATCACTGGGTTTTGCAGCAGAAGGGAGGATGGGGGCGCCATGTCAGAGGACCATCAGTCCAGGGTCCTCTACACACGGTAGGCCACAGCCACCAGGGTTCTGAGCTGGAGGTCACAGAAGCCGGGACACCACCAGGTCCATGGATGACGGATGACTTCACCAGCCCACGTCACCCTCCATCCCCCAAGTCTGGGGTGGGGAGAGAGGTCGAGCAGCTCCCAAGCTGATGGGACGATGAATGCGCTCCTCTCTCAGAGGAGAAGCCCCATCCCAGACCCCCACCCCACTCTGGATCCTGCTCTGACTCACCTGTTCACGCATGACCTCACGCACGCTCACACAGCCGCTGCACAGCCCTCCGTCAGCTCAAACCATGTCGGGAGGGAACTGAAAACCCGCGGAAGATTTAGGCGTTTTACATAACGTCTCGTGACGCCGACGGCACTCTCTCTCTCACGCACGCACGCACGCGTCTGCATCATTGTTCCTCACCGAGGACCGTTCTTGCCGTCCAACGCTTGGATGCATCGCAGATCCAACAGGAATATGAAGCGTTTTCATTCAACACCCGCGTGTCTCACGCCGACACCGACGCCAGAGCGATGCCAACACACGGAGCACACTCACGACGACGGCACCGTCGTCACCACGTCCATTCGACGGCCGACAATTCCAGGACACGGACAACTATCGCAGGGCCGCGGGAGGCCTCGCGAGGCGCGGCCGGCAACTCACCGGTGTGCTCGCTCTCCCTCTCTGCCGGCTTCCTCGCTCCGTCCTCGGCTGCGGTCTCTCCGGTGCCCCGCAGGGTGCGCGCGTGCAGACAGCTGGCAGAGCGCGAGGCACAGATGCTCGTGTGCACGCGGAGCACGGCGGCCAATCAGGAGGCGCTCCAGCCCCAGAAGCGGAGAAAGACAGCCAATAGGAGGCCGCGACTCCTCAGTCGACAGGGGCGTGTCTCTTGCCTCCCGAGACGGATGCTGCCTTCACTGACTGTGGGGAAAAAAGGGCGTGAGCTCTGGATGCGCTTTCAGTCCAGGTTCAAACGGTGACGAATCCCATTGGTTGAAATGTGACGGCAGAGAAAGAACAGTTGAAACTCAGTAGTCACAAGAAACATCCTTTTTATTCACGTATCATTTCTTACATTGTTCAAGTACAAAGTTAAAATGCCTTTTTAATTAGTTCATATTCATACAAGAGTAAAATAATAATAGTGCCTTTTCATTACTACGACAAACTTAAATACAGTCATTGTAAAGACAAACTGGATTTATGCTCCTAGCAATAGATTTTTCTTTTTTTCAGATACGATTTTAGCACCTTTTTGAAAAACACCGGTTCGTCCGTCCAAAAAAGCTCATCTGCGCTCGAGTCCATGAGATGAGTCTGTGAGCGCGCCGCGGCTTGGTGCGCGTGAGTGTGTGTCGGATCATGAGCTGAGTGTGTGTGTGTGCGTGTGTTCGTGAGGATAAAATGGTCGATCACAAACATCATCACCGTGTCGTTCGTCAATAAAACCGGTTATCGATCCGACCATCGTTTGATGAATGACTCCAGAGGAGACGCTTCAAATAACACCGGCGCGTTCACCGCTCGCGAGGCGATCCAGGAGGTTAGACCGAAATACTGAGTCACCGGAAGTACACGTTTCGACCTCCAGGTGGCGCCACAGGGAGATTCTCTCGCTGATAAAACGAGCGTTCGGTTAAAATGTGATTCTGTCTCTAGTTTTGAATCTGGATAAAAAGATGTTTTGAAAGTTAAAAAAACAACCTTTAAATCGTTCGAAAAAAGACTTTAAACCTGTAAAAAAACATTTGAACTAGACAAAAAAGAATGTGAAATAGGTTTAGAATGAGAAAAACCATCTGTTTAAAAACGTTCCAGGACAGACAGCTTTGGATCCTGAAGTTTGCCGTGTTCACTATAATGTGTGGGCTGTTTTCATTGAAACCCTCTTCCTGATCAGCGCCGCAGGCCGAAGCAACGGCGGGGTTATTTGAAGCCGCCTGTCTGGCTGTCGCTTCACGTGGTCCCCCTGACATGGCGGCCTACAACACAACAAGTCACTAAGCTAAGTGTCTCACACGCCTCTGAGACCGGGCCCACCTGTACGGCACACACACACCTGTACACACGGTTATTACGGTCATAGCATGGACACCCCTAACCTAACACGGAGATTAAACGGACATGCAGCACCTGGGGGGGGGGGTCGGGTGATGATGTCACACCCAGGATCAGAGAGAGCACAGTGTATGTGTGTCATGTTGGCAGTGCGTTTCCAGCAACTGTGTGTGTGTGTGTGTGTGTGTGTGTGTGTGTGTGTGTTGAACCTGCACCTAAACTGTAAAAAAGATCTAGAAAAGCACGCGGTTGAAGAAAGGGAAGGTTCTGCTGGTTCACTGTTGCGAGTGTTTGAGCACCGGGCTGAGACCCTGACTGGCTCCAGAGGTCGGAGCAGGGGGTCGGGTCCGCCACAGGAAGTAGAAAACCGGCTGGCGAACGCTGAGAGGGGTCGAACGACGAGGTCGGCGGCTGGATTGTCTTTCAGTGCTGTGATCAAGACGACGGTGAGCTCCACGGCTCTGCAAGTGGGAATGAAGGCTACCCAGGGGCCTGTCAGGGGCCTGTCAGGGGCCCGTCAGGGGCCCGTCAGGGGCTCAGAGGGCGGAGAAGCCGCTGGGCATCTCCAATTACATGAGTCATTTCTGCCCTTCAATCTGCCTTTTCTGGCTCCGGTGGAGGGACAGTAGAAAAAGCAGCAGTCAAGAGAGGCGACGCTGTCACGTCCACCTGAGACACAGACATGTGACTGGCAGGATCCACACACCTGCATCAGAGATGTGATTCGGTGACAAGGTGACTCGACCACAGGGGGGCGCCACGGGAGATAAAACCGTTGTTTTTCAGTCTGCTTATGAATCTGGGCGCAAAGAATCCAGAAAAGGCATTAAGGAAACGTTCGAATTCAAAACATCCCTGATTTAGCTCCACAGACCAAAGCAATTGAACTGTGCCCCTGGCATCACAACCCGCCCTCTGCTCCCACTGGAGAAGCTGGAATCCCCGTGACCTCAGAGGGACCCCGAGCTCCGCATGAGTGTGGCGCTCACCGCCGTCTTGACCGCTGCAGGAGGCGCGGAGTGGAGGACTCACAGAGGTGTGTTGGATCTGCGGGAGGGAACGACCATGAGGCCAGACAGCTGTGAGGACCGCTCCTGATCTCTTCCTGACACAGCGGGATAAAAACGGACCTTCTGGAGCTCATGCTACGCTGACGGCTGCCTTCACAAGTCACCCCATACCAGGACGGGCTGAGCTCCGGAGGCACCGCTGCCTCTGCCTCGGTCCGACGAGGGCGGACCCAGAGGGGCAGGACGAAGGCTAGAATGGCGGCCGGTTCTCGGGGAGAACTGTCGGGGCTCCCGCCGACCGTCGTCGCGGTTTGTACGATTCAGAAGCTGTAAATGAAGAGAAGTGGTCCGAGCTGGAGACCCAGTACTGAGCAGTGGACCAGGCAAAGTCCTGGAGAGCACCAAGGCTTGTAGAGCAGCTGCAGCTGAAGAGAGCAGCACCGTTTGTTGAGTGAGTCACAGCTGGACCAACGTAAAGCCAGAGGACATCATGATGGAGGTGATATTTACAGCAGCACCCGAGTGCGCGTGGGACGCTCCCGCCCGCGTCTGTCAGCGCGTGTTTGGAAGATAGCACCGGGGGCACCGGGCGGCATGTTACTGGACCAGTTAGCACCAGAGAGGAAGGTTGTTCAGTGACCAACGTTTTGGATCTGCGATGGAGACATTTCTACTGAAACCACTGGACGCACCGGGTCAGTGAGGACCGGTCACGTGACCCGTGTCCGTCGACGTTTGCCGATCACCAGAGAGAAGTGGAGGAGCTCATGGCTACATTCAGGACAAGCTCCTGGTCACACGGGTCGTGACTCCACCTCAACCTGGAGGTCAATTTAAAGGTCTAAAGGTTTAAAGGTCACGTGATGTCAAGGTCACATGACTCTGCACATAGCAAGTCCAGGGATTTGAATGAAACGTTTTCCAACAGCAGACAGATGTATATGTGTGTGTGTGTGTGTGTGTGTGTGTGTGTGTGTGTGTGTGTGTGTGTGTGTGTGTGTGTGTGTGTTCATCTGCCAACATGGAGTCAGTGCGTTATTGCGTCTGTGTCAACAGCAAGATAGCACCAGGGTGGAGGGTTCTACAGTAGTCTACATGAGTTGTGGGCTGACTCTGTGTGTGTGTGTGTGTGTGTGAGTGTGTGTGTCAACATGACTAGTAGCAGGCGAAGTACTCCTTCAGTGGGGCGAAGAGGTGCCTGATGACAGGGACGCTCCAGGACCGACCCAGCAGCCTCTGTCGGGCCAGGCGACTCATGTTGGACACGTCTGTGTAATGGACCGGGAAACCAAACACCCTGCAGACACACACACTGGCTGATCAAACTTTATACACACATAAATTCATACCTGGAACAAAACATGACATTTCTTGGTTTGTAACTAATGAAGTGATGACAGCTTTAGGACCTGTCCCAAGTCTCACCCTAACACTGGGTTCTGTGGCTCACGTGTGAGTGTCGTGGGTCCCAACACTCCTGAGACTGAGGGCCGTTCATCACCTGAAATGATGCCTTCAAATCGAGGTCCCGGACCTGAACCCAAGCGGGAAGAGGAAGTGTGGACAGATTTCCAGGACACCGATGTGCGAAGTGAACAACACGGCTCGTAAACAACATGGACGCTTCAGTAAAGAGGACGACTCGTCTGTTAGTTGACTGTCGACCGTGTCTGACATTACTGAGAGTGTTGTTATTTCTTCTTAACAAACAACAGTTGGCTCGCATCCAGGCTAACGTTAGCCTTGACATACCTCCAACAGATCTATCACTGCAACATGTTGGCAAAGCTTTGGCTCCGCCCATTTCTCCTCCGTCGTTTACCAAACGGACTATCAGATTATCAGCTCCGATGCAAGAGGCTGCTGAAACGATGGAGCTGCCCTTTCCAAAATGCCACACTCGATCCATAGGAAAAAAAACATGGCAGCCAAGGACTCGTGAGGTCATGAAGCGCCGTCCCAAATCTTAGGGACGTCAATCACTCGGAACCAAGTGCTGGTGTTGAGGGTGAGAAATGGGACTGGGCCTAATGGAATCACCTCTCTGTCACACACACACTCTCACACACTTGTACCTCTCCATCTCAGTGCACCACAGAATGTCCTCCTTGTTGTCCATGTAGACGGGGAAATGCTCGTCTTTCCCCTGCTTCACAGAGTTGGAGCGAGTCGTTATCGTACGCAACTTCTCAAACTGGAATTAGCATCCAGAGCCAAACACACACACACACACACACAGAGACAACACACACACACACAGAGCCCTTTAATGTTTCAGTAAAGAACTCACTTTCTCTGCGCTTTGACAGAACAACACTCACACAAACTGACCACAACACTGGAGACACACAATCCTTGTGGGGACCTCTCCTAACCACTACCCTTTCCCCAGCCTCTCCCTCTAACCCTAACCATCCAGAGCACATAGCTAACCTGAACTAGGACAGAATGCAGTTAGAATCACACAATTATTATTCACCTAAAACTCAGGGTTAAACTAGGGCCTGGCAAAACTGTCCCCACTAGTCCAGCTAAACAAGGACCCATGCACACACTCTCACGCAGCAGAATACCTTGGCCGTGCGGCCGTGCTCCAGACAGTCTTGCAGCTCCAGTTTGTCGTTGGACATGGGGGTCAGGGGTCTGCAGCACAGCCACACATGAAGAAAGCCGATGAGTCCTCGGAACCAAGATCCAACTGTCAGGGTTTGTTACCTGGACATGCCGGGCAGATTTCCCCAGAAGTACCGCGCTCGGTGGGCCGCGGAGACCTCCTTGGCGTCAATCATCACTGGGTTGCACTGAACAAGAGGCCACTGTTTACAATCCAAGCCATCAACCATAACATTACGACCGCCTGCCTACTACTGGCCAGCACGGTGACACGGGAGTCACCGCACATCACAGGCCTCAACGTCGATGCCGTTGGAAGAATGGCTCAGTACCTCTAGGAAGCGTGAGATGTCCCTCTTGTCGCTGACCCCCATGGCCACCACGTTCTCAAACAGCCAGAAGAACGGACGCTCGTCTCCTGGTTTGGGTCGGGCCTCGTGCAGCAGTCGGTAGAACTCAAAGAACAATCGGCCTGTTCCCTCTGAGGAAATGAATCCAACCAGCAAAGAGATACATTCCTGAGTGCAGGTCCAGATGAGTTCCTCGCCAGACCCTCCATGACTGAGGTTCTGACCCAAGAACTCACCGAAAAGGCCTTTGCGTGCCGGGTTGACGATGGACAGGTCGTTGCAGGGACTTCCTCCAATCACCAGGTCAAACGGCCCCCACTCCTCGATCTAACAGTCACACAAACACAGGGGCTCTCGTGAGTTTGGCATGAACATCACATCCTCACTGACAGGGGCACTGAAACAACACTGGAACTGAGGCAGATTTCTGGAGGCCGAATTCAACCTCAGCTGGACGCCACCTGCTGGTCAACTCACGTGTTTGTGCGTGACGGTGCGCACGTCTCCCACGTACATGATGCGACCCTGGTGTCTCACCATGCCCACTGTGATGGAGTCCTCACACACCTCGGAGGCCACGTACTTGTCCACCTGGATCCCCAAGTCCTTCAGCACCAGCAGACCTGGGAAGGCCAACAAGTCGGTCAAAGCCTCAACAAGACCCGAGTCTGAAAAGGACGGCTACCGGTGGCAATCCCGTCGAACAGCGACAGGACTCTGATTGGCTGACGCTTCTCTGCAGCCACGGGAGGATACAACTTGGCTGGTTCCTGAGACGAGAACACATAAACATCTTACCAGTTCGGTCATCAACACTGACAGCTACACAGCTAACAGAGTGAGACGTCAAGTCAGTCAATTCGCGAGTCAAAGCAGCTCCCAGGTTTGAATCCAAATGATCAAGTCAATTCAGGCATGGAGAAACTTCAGTCCTGGTCCACACAAGTCGAGGGAACCAGGTCCCTAGTCAGGTGGAGTGCAATAGAGTGTCCAACAAAGTCTCAAGTCCAGTCCTGGAAGAGTCTCGGTCAGGACAAACAAGTACTGGGTCAATTTCTGTCAGTGAAATCTCAGAGATGAACAAGTCATAAGTCAAGTCACAAGTCGATTTCAAGTTAATAAGAAGAATTGCTTTCACAAGTCCACAGGTTAAGATGAGAAGTAATCCAGTCATTCCTCTAGTTCTTGTGCAATGCAGCGAGACAGTGAGCAAACGAGTTTCGAGTCAAGATCCAGTCCGTCAGTGCAGTGTAGACACTCGAGTCCAAGTCAGGAGGAAAGTGCAGACGTACGAATTCCTGCTCGTGGTTGTTGGCGAAGAAGTGCTGAAGTCGGCACGGCCAGTCGTCCCGTCGCCGTAGTAACCCGTAAGTGCTGCGGGGGCCGCACATGTAGCAGTTCCAGGGGTCTTCCTTGATGGCCGCCAGGGCAGACCCGGCACCCACCAGCAGGTCCACACATTCCACGCAGAAACACCTGAACACACAGGCACGGTGGTGAGCTGAGCCCGAGGCAGCGTCCGGCGGAGCTGACGGACCTGCAGCAGTTGTTGTTGCCGCACATCAGAACCTCTCGGCCTCCGCAGCAGATGGTGCAGTAGGACTGGTAGCCGTCGTCGTCGTACTGGTAGGCACACTCCAGGAACGAGTTCTGCACGGACGACAGCCACGTCTGAATCCCAGTGTCAGGCTCATCACCTCAGAGTCAGTTTCATTTTCTCTTCCCTTGGCTAACCAAGAACACCCACAAAGCTGGAGCAGAAATCCAGCGGTCACTGGCTCAGCTCTTCCACCACCAGGACAGACTCAAGAGCACCGATCCATCTGTCTGTCTCCTGCCTTCCTCCAGCTTTACTTGCTCCAGCGCCCCCACCAGGGAAGCGGTCAAACCACGTTGATGTTCTTTTTCAAGTGAACTTAACTGTACAATTGAACTCAATAATGAATGAAAATAAATTCAAATGTATCATAAAGTATGTAGATCCTCAAAGGATGATGATTCATCCAGTTATTAATCCTATTTTGTAAAATTAAATCTGAATCTGAGGCGTGTGCAAGCGGTCACCTTGCAGCCCTGACACATGGCTCCGATGAAGAGAGGATGTTCCAGAGAGACGTTGAGGCTCCCACAGGATATACAGATGTCTGGACACACAGACATCTTAGTTAGACAGGATCATCCTCACGGGCCAGAAGGACACCAGATGTACCCTCTATGTTCCTGGTCTTCTTCTTTATCTCCTGTATGAGTCTCTCTGGAAAAGAGGACCAAACAATGAAAGCTAATGTGCTGAGATCGCGGTGAGGAAACGAGTCTGCGGGGAGCGCCGACCTCTGGTGCCCTCGTCGATGACCTCTCGAATCTTCGCCTTCTCCGTCGCGTTCTTGCGAGGCCTCTTGGCCGGGGGCGGAGTGTACGCAGCCTCTGGCTCCGGCCACATCTCTGGGTACACCTCCTTGTAGGGGTTTTGCTCCTCTGGAAACAGGGAGCCGTAACTTATGAAGACTAGGGCCCACGCCACAGATCATTTCATGGACACGAGAGGCGGCCTCCACCTTCAGGAGGGTCCAGAGATTGAGGTCCGCCTGGTAAGAAGCCAGTCATGGCCCATTCAATCATCTGTCTGGTCTGTAGTTCCACGCCCTCGGCTTCATCGCTGGTGTCACTACAGGAGGGCGTCGGCCTCCCCGCGCGCACACAAGCCACCTGTACACAAACGTTTGTCATGTTTCACCACCATGGCTCTAAGAGCAACAGTCATCACATCACACACTGGATGACTCCCTCTCTCACACCAGCGCAGCAGGAAGGTGAGGCTACTGCTCAAGTTTGGAATGAACGGCATGATTGGTGGCATGATGTCTGCCCCTGCTGGCCAACGGCAGTATTGCTGTGAGCAGCAGGAGTCATGACCTCATCCGCCCCTCAACACTCTGAGCGGGGCTCTACCTGCAGGGCCTCGAAAATGGCTTTCCTGTACATGGGCTGCTTGTTGTAGGTGGGCTGGTGGAACGCCGAGGAGAAGGAGCTCAGCGGCATCAGCTTCTCCACGCAGACCTGCCGACACAGAACGTCTTCAGTAGCCGGCATGGTGGACCTTGTCCAGGCAGCTGGGTCAGCACTCACCACCGAGAACTTGCCGTCACCGAACCACATCACCCAGCGGGTCCCGTCGGCGGCTCGACTCCTCCCGCTCATCCACCAGGACACAATCCGGCCTGGCCACCAGGAGAAGCCGCGCAGCTTCCCGAACACCAGGGTGCCGATGCCAAAACCCCTGCCGTCCTGGGAGCACAGTCCAGGATTACGGATCAAACCCGACACGTTCCACAGGAGCGACAGTCACAGCTTGTTGTCGTCACCTGGTACTCAATCTCTCTGGGCGTGGCCTGGTCTTGACTGGCGGCCGGCTCTGGTGTCACGGCGACGGTCGGGGAAGCTGGGTCTGTTTGCTGCTGGATCGGCGGGGCGGGTGGTTCGGGACTCGGGGGCTCCTCCTCCTTCTGAAAGTCCTCTGAAAGGTCGTCCATGATGCTCATGCCGGCTTCTCTGTAGGCTCGCCTCTCCGCCTGTGGACAGAGGAGGACAGAGGTCAAACAGCAGATGCTGGATCAGACCAGTCAACTCATATATCAGTGTAACTTGACAGGTTTAATCCTCCAGCTCCCGCCTCCAAACTTACTGTGTCATTTGAGCCTTTGAGCCTGTTAAGATAGCTACTGACCACTGCAGATACGACAGTAGAACTGCACTTCAGACTCCTTCCTGCTGGTCATAATGTTTCAGCAGACTGATCAGCACCAAGGCTGCTTCTCCCATGAGATGGCAGTTCCCCATCAGTGCTGCCGTGCCGACACATCACCTCTCCAAACGTTTCTCAACAGTCTCCATCGGTGTGCACAGCGAGTGTCTTTATCTGAGCGCCCCAGCAGCCCATGTGGCGGCCGGCCGCTCCAGATCACAGAACGTGAAGCCCCTCGGCAGTGGGAACAGGCCTGTGATTGTTCCTCTAGACAGGAAGTGAGCGAGCAGAAAAGGGGCGCGGCGGGTTGACCGAGTTCAGAGCGCCGGGAAAGGAGATAAATCCAGATCATGAATATGCATGCACCGGGAGGACAGGAGGGTGACACAAATCAAGCTGCTACTTTTCATTGCTCAACTTCCCAGCCAGCCAGCAGGTGCCCAAGAACAAGGTCAGTTCACTCACAGGTTTGTGGGAATAAATGTCTGGATTTACTGCGGAACTGAGGTCAACAATCGCACAACACTGTACACACACACTGTGACGAAAAAACCTCCTGAGGAGACTGTGAAAGTCTCTTCCGTTTAACCTTGGGGTCACAGGCAACTTCTGCTCCATTGCTGTTGCCCTTTGACCTCATGAACCGCTAATGGGCTAGTTACACGGGTCGTAGGAAAACACACATGCACACTCATGTTGTGTGTATTCTAGATCAGAAGTGCTCCAACACTTCACACACCATTTTACTTCCTAATGAAACCATGATTTCAACTGTTGCAGTGCATGATGGAACATCTAGGATGTCAGGACCATCACCTGAGGCGCAGACTATAGGATCACTGATGGAGTCTTCACAACCAGAACCTTGAATGTTCAAGTCTACAGGAGGGACCTGATGTCAGCTCGGACTCCCTCAGGTCATCCGACTCCCCCTCCTCCTTGCAACTTGGAAACCAATGTTGTGGCTGGAAAACACTCCAGTGTGATGTCACCAGACCTGCTACAGTAGCTACTCAGTCAGCCCAGTCAAACAGCAAGTTAAGCGAGAACTGATGGGAACTGAGCAGAAGAATCCACTCATCACGTGGATCCTCTGGTCACCGTCTGTCAGCCTGCAAACTGTTTTATGACATGGTGCGATCAGTTGTGAGCTGAGAAGTGTCTTCAGCAGAGATTCTCACCAGCAGGTTCCACCAGAGGAAGAGGAGGTGTGAAGCCAGAGACGAGGCTGCAACGCTCAGAGTTACAACTTTGAACTCGGGTGAACTCAGCGACCTGGTCAGAGCTTTCATTTGTGCTTGACCTCTGACCGCTCCAAAAGGCGCCCTGATCAATAAGGTGTCTCTCTAGCCCCGCCCACGTTTACGACCATGACTGACCCTGACCTCACGGTGAACCCAGCTTCTGCTCCACATACACACTCCTGTCTCACAGAAGTGCTGATAACATTATTTCTGTGAGAAAAAAACAGGAATCATCATCAGCCCAAAGTCAGTTTAGACATGAAGGAATGATGGACCGCACAGCTTCAACAGAAAGTGTTTCACATTTCACCGCCAGAAGTAAACATCAGTGTTTACGTGTCGATTTTGCAAGGACAGGATAATCATTATGAATTGAAGTAAATCTGATGTTTGTCAGCCGAACCCAAGTGAATTATTAGGTGAAGCCACGTGAATTATCAAGCAGCCCAACACATGCACTGCGCCGCTCAGGGCGCCTGTCCTTCACCATCTGACTCCCGCTGCAGCAGGTGAACACCACACTGTTTGACACTTTCCTGAGGTTCTTTTTGAGCGATGTTGTCCGTTCAGACTGTGATCAGAAATCAAACTAGTTGCTCCACAGAAGTCATGTCGCACTGCTCACATACTTTACGGGATCTAGTGCTGAGTCAGCGAGAATCTAACAGTTTGGACAACATCAGATATAATGACATCGTAACAATCACGTAGCGACTGACACCGTCATGAACCATGCGTCACTGCCAAACCTGCATCACTCTTTGGGATCTGATTTCCCAGCTGAGATATGTTGTTATCATGTCGTGATCTTTAATGTTATTAGAGAGTCTAAAGTTCTTAGATGCAACAGAATGAACCTCCTCTCACTCAGTCCTGTCTCAGTTGTGGCACTGAAAGTTCACACCTTCACGGGACCTTCACCGGACCCCTGAGTCCAGCGACCCCTCTGCTCCTGGTGTCGCCACCTTCAGATGTCTTTATCCAAAGAAGAGAATCAAAGATCACTTACAGGGCAGGCATGGCAGCTCCCCTCCCTCACTCTCTTCCTACTGCTCTGCATCCCTCCAGCTCCTGCCTCGCTCTGCTCTCAGCGCGTCTCCCTGGCTCTCCGCTCGTCTTGTCCCTCATGCCTGATGCTGATTGGCTGAGGGTCAGTGATTACACAGTTTTCAGCGGGCAGATGTTTGGCTGAACTGACCCAGGGGGGCGATGGGGGCAGAGGTCAGAGGTTAGGTAAGCCTCAGAGTTGACGAGACTGTAGGTGGTGTTTGGGTCAGGACCTGACATGTGCTCAGACACGCTCTGACATGACACATGAAGACTTTCACTCCCAGGACTGGAAGATCTGGACCCAGGTCTGCTCAGGCTCCACAAGTGTGAGCCAGTACCAGGAGGAACATTCAGAAATGACTAGTTCAGTCCAGCTCTGTTGGGCGGTTCCTCAGATCCATCCCTGTCCTTTTCTGGGATTTCACACCGGAGTCTGAGCCCCATTTGTGCCACCATACACAGCGCTCTGGATCAGGGCCGAACGCCACGGACGCTCCAGGCAAAACTGCCAGAGCACATGGTCCATTCATGTCAGCGCAGCACATCTGAAACAGGTTTTCTCTGCGGCGCCCTCTGAAGTAAAGTGTGTCTTTGTGGAGCGTTGGCGAGGCGGTGGCAACAGCTGGCAGCAGTCCAACTGGCTGACACACACCCGCGCACGTGGAGAAAGCCTCTCAGTGATGTCACCTCCAAACTCTCGCTGTGTGTGTGTCGGCACCAATCTGCCTCGCACTACCATCAGCAGCACCTCTCTCCAGACACGCAGCGGTTGAATCCTCCTTCCACCCGTCACTCACTGCCACTGGAGTCCGCCACACCACAGCCAAAATGGAAAACTACAGAGTGGCAGCCAGGTGCGGCCATCAGGTGTGCACATCAGGAGGCCAATCAGTGAGTTCACCCGGTCAACCATGAGTGTTTACAGAGTGCAAGTCCACTCCCAGGCAGAGTAAACAAGAAGCAGTCAGTTGAGAAGAGCCGCAGAAGATCAGCATCTCCCCGCGGTCCTGCAGCCTCAACCTTCTCCAACAGAGCAGGGATGAATGTTCCCAGGTAGAACACAACACCTGTGTCGTGCGGGAGCAGCTGCATCTCACGGAAGATCAAGATTATCAAGAGAAGCACTTCTCTCTCCAACCTACAGTCGCCTTCACCAGGTCCTACTGCTGCCGGTTTAGTTACTGTGATGCTTTTTTTCGAGCTCTATCCCTAAACACACCGTCATCATGTCCACCTCCATGATGTGTCACGTGTTCTCAGTTGTCTCTTGTGAGAGTTGACCTTTAAAGTAAGAGCTCCTTATTCTGTCACTTGCAGCGGAAAGCCTTGGCTAAGTTCTATCCACTCACGAATGAAACAGCCAGAGCTGTCCTCAGAGTGAGGGAGTGAAACCATGAGCAGGTCCTGAACTCTACTTCCACTGCCTGTTTCTCTCGCACCTCCATCTTCCAGCGGTTGATCCATTCCTCTTTCTGCCTCCGGCTGACGTAGAACGGATCGCCCGCCTGGAAGGTCACTCTGGGAACCGGTTTCCTCCGCAGCCTCCCAGCCTCTCCCTGCACACACACATCCACAGACACCTCAAATCCTCCGGTCCTGAGCCTCAGGCCCTGGGCTTGTTTTGACGTGACTGATTAGAAGTGCTTTGGTTTTGCCTCTGCGGCTTTCCTCACCTCTCGAGGGGAGTCGCAATTTCTGTCGTCTGGCTCGTCTGCAGGGGGAGAAAAGTAACAGGAAGTGGGCCATTTGAGCAGGCTTGGAGGTGCAATGAAGAGGAACATGGCATTCACCAGCCTCACATTTCACACCCAAACCCGGAAATAATTTTCCAAGTTAAAGTTCCGGTGGACTACAGATGGATCTGCTGCAGCTAGAGCAGGAGCATGAATGGATATTTCCACTAAGAAAGTCAACAAAGACGATTGTGTTTGGGATCTTTCACAAATCACAATGCTCTATACCATCGTTCCTCTCCGTCTGCTCTAGTTTCCGACGTTTCTTTCGCGGGGAGGGGGAGGACTCCGGCTCTTCGGGTGGGGTTGGGGGGGCGTTCGCACAGGGGTCGGAGGTCGCCGTCTCCTGGGAAACACACGGAGGAAAGTCTACGTCTGAGAAATCTGCAGCTCGCTGTCGTCGAGACTCAACAAAAGAATCACTCACTCACACACACACACACACGCCTCCCAAGTCAGTGTGCGATGGAATCAGTGTGATACACATTCACAATCCCATTAACACACCAAATTGTATCCTTGTGGGGACCTCTCCTGGCCATCACCCTTTCCACAGCCTCCCCCTCTAAACCTAACCAGCCAAAACACATGGCTGACCTGAACCAGGACTCTGGACCAAACTGGAACCCAGTTATTTTGAAGTCTTCAGCCTCAAATTGAGGCTTAACCTTGTGGGGTCCAGCAAAAATTACCTCACAAAGCCAAAATGTCCTCACAAGTAGGTGTTTCCAGTAACTGGTCCCCACAAGTATAGCTCAACCAGGCACACACGTACACACCGCGGTTGTTAATGAGCGAGCCGCCAGTCTTTAGAGTGGTGCGGCACCGAGCTCTGAAACCTGCGACAGAGATTTGCAACCAGCTTCATCAAGTGCTGACCCATGAGCAGCACTAGCATGCTAGCACCGACCTCCTGTCGTGACATGAGAACGCGGCTGACAAATTTTACAGGATGCGAGTAAAGAAGCGGCGAGCGACGGTTCACGAGCAGGTGAGGAGGACAATAAAAGGAAAGAGATGGGGATTTAAAAGCGCCGCGGGACAGCCAACACTTTGGGTTCACACAAGTAGGAGGCCAAAACTTCTTCAATGCAATGGAAGTAAGAAGTGAAAAACTGTAAAGGGCAGTTCAACGAGACAGAATTTGGTGCAAGACAGGACTGGAGTGCAGCGTGACCATGAGGCCGCGGGTGAGGCGATGAGCAACACAACAGGTAGAGCGGTGCAAAATAAAAAAGGCTGCCATGATCAGCATGCAGATGATGCAACTGTGAGGCCATGTGTGGGTCTGTATTTAGAGCCCAAGACTCCACCCTGTGCCTGAGACAATGGTTCTATTCCTGGACACACTGGCTGCACATTAGTGTGGGAAACACTTGGCTAAGACTCGCTGACCATGCTGAGTTACACACATGAAACAGGAAGACAAAAGGCAGTTGCCGCTGATGACGCAACAGTCCAAAAACAAGAGCATCAAGTCCACACGACTAAGCTAACGTTCCTCACTAGTTAACTTGACATGGTCCGATGCTATCGCGGCAGCAGTCACCAGGCGATTATGCAATATTTACTTCAGTGGACAGACTTTGCCCCTCGACAGTGACTCCAGCACATCAGTCACATTCTCCTCCTGATGCTCCTCAGACTTGCTGCACCTCTGGGACGTGAACCTGCACCTTGACACTGGAGAGTACATCTCCATCCATGGACTTCAGTCTCAGCCCCTCGCCAGCCGTATAGAGAGGGCACGATTCCTCGCTATTCTGCGGAATAGGTGCGTCTGCACCCTGACCACGCCCCCTCTCTCACCACTGAAGGCATGACTCTGGACATAAGTCCTGCAACACTTCGGACGGCACCATCCCACTACCAGCATCATCTGTAGCAGGGCGGAACGTAACCTGCGCTTGAACCCGGCTCCCCCAGCCTCACTCCAACAAGCCTGTTCCACTGTGATGTGTGTTTACGCAGCACTCAGCCAAATGCATGATGATTCCTGTCCACACACACTTTGACATGGAGATTCAGTCATGTCAAGTCAGTCAGTGATTGTTTGATCACACACAGACACACACGAAGCTCAATGTTTGGCGAAGACAAGCCGATGAGAGACGGCAAACATTTGTCACGTTAATAATGCAGCGCTGAGTCGGCCGATTCCTGTGGGACAAAGACGAGTCATTGTTGACAAGTCAGCACTAATCTGCAGCCAAACAGACGAGTCGGCGAGGATG
Source organism: Synchiropus splendidus (assembly GCF_027744825.2). Classification (NCBI taxonomy): domain Eukaryota; kingdom Metazoa; phylum Chordata; class Actinopteri; order Syngnathiformes; family Callionymidae; genus Synchiropus; species Synchiropus splendidus. The sequence continues at coordinate 969,584 of NC_071345.1, forward strand.
ACTCGTGTTTGACTTTAGATATTGAGAAAAGAGGAGTTGGAAATGCACAAATGAAATCAATGTTTCAGGATCTGTATGAACAAACTCGCCCAACCTGGAGCCTGAAAACTCGGTTGCTAAAGACGCCTCAAGTATTGATGGTCAGCAGCTTTGAGTCCACCATCCCGCCGATGTCAGAGAATAGTGGATGCTAGCTTCACTTGACAAATGCACGCACCCCACAGCAGCTGGCATGGCGGCGACTGGACCATGTGACTGTGACGTCTGTGTCTCACTGTCCAGCACAGCCACATGTTGGAACCACTAAACGAATGAATGGGTGACTCACAGGAAGCAGCTGCTTGCGTTTCCTCGCCGGGCGTCCTGCTCGGCGTTTGCTGCCGGGGCTGGCCGGCATGGCCTCCTCCGGACTGTCCTGGTCCACTCCTGCTTCACTCTGGAGGACGAGAGAACAGGACCCTCAGCAACACGAGTCTCTCTCTCTCTCTCTGACCGAGCTGCTGGTCAAAGTGAAGTCAGAACGGACGGCAAACACAGGCCGAAACTAGAGTCTCTCATTCGTTCCTTTGAGAGCCACTTGAAAAACCCACATTTTCCTGAAACAATTGACTCAGAATATTTACAAAAAGTGCCTGGACCATTAATGACTTCACATAAGACAATTATTAATTTAATTTATGACGTTTCAACCCTTGAATGACAAGTGTTGGACAGGAAGGACTGAACTTGTGTGTGTGAAAATAAAAGCAGATAACAGGACAAACAATAAACAAAATAGGATGAAAAACTTGTGAAATCAATAATTTCACACTCCATGAATCTTTAGGGTATGATAATCACAAATCCACTCTACGCTCACCGCCACAACTTATTACTATTATTGGCCTAGTCATTTTAATCCACAAAGGAATGACATTCTTCATTTTATAACAACACGTTGTTATAAAACACGTTGGGTAAAAGCTGGCCAATAGCAGCAGCTAAAACCAAAGTATAGTGATAAACTCTGACAAACAAATGACTTCTGTTTTAGCAGAAACAACAATCAGACTTGAGGAGCGAAATCCCTGCTGTCTTCCAGTCAAACGCTCAGACTCTGTGACCCACCATGTTCTCCTCAGCTGGACCCGGCGTCGTGGCGACAGTGGAGCGGTTGCTAAGGTGAGGAAGCTGCTTAGCAACCGTCCCTGGGCTAAGCCAAGGCTTCAGGTGACACGCTCGTCCACCTGCTGTGTGACCCATGCAGAGCCATGTCACCCCCTAAAGCAAGTGTCGCACACTAGCCACAGCTCACATGTGTCTGTGGCCTAAATCCGTCTCCCTGCAGGTTATTTTGGGCTGATGCAGTTGCTAGGCGACCAGACTGCCGACCGGCAGAGAGGATCCCATCATCTGCAGACAGCCTGTCGTCCCCAGCCTCATCTCCACGCTGACATCTTCATTACGTCCACTTCCTGCCACCACTCCAGACTCACTCCCAGTTCCATCCCAAACATCTCCAAATATTGGGCAGGGTGGGGATTAAGTCACATGATTCTGCCGGGAAACAGTGGGAGGAAAGCAGAGTGCCAGGGCAGACCAGGTGAGACCACATGAGGAGCACACAGCGGGACGGAACTCACGTCTCTGCAGACCACATCATCACCTTTCTCCCCGTTACTGCGTTTGGACTCGAGTTGTTTGCTCATGAGGAGGGTACGTGTGGCACAGATACCATGTAGTGCCGTGTGGTGTTGCCGGGAAAGAGCCTCCAGCCATGACGGTAATAACAGCAGTTACAGTAAGGAAAAGTTTGATAACTGAACACCGCGTTCCTGATTGGAATTTACGCAACCTGCGGCTGGAGAAGGCCAGGAGCCACACTCCTAACAGAGGTCGCCTGGCTTTTTTGCTTGGAGTCGCTCCACAAACTTTCAAGTCAAAGAGCAGCGTTGGAATTCTTGCTGACATTTCTGGGTTCCCCACAGCACTGCATCCTGAGCATGTTCTCCTGGGACACAAGTCACTTGACAACAGATGTTGGTCACCACATCATCGACATGTTTCCCATCAGACTACACACGGAACGCTTGTTCTCGCACGACCACAAGTGAACCTCAGTCTGGGATGTTAGGGACACAACAAGGGTCCACCCAACCAAAGTTTGACCCTCAGCTCACTTTTAACAGGACCTGGGCAAGAAATGGCACTACATCACTTATTTGACCATCACCAAACATGTCACGTACGTCCACACACTACAGTGTAATAAATGTATTACAACTGTCAAGGGAACTTTGTGATTCTGATGAGTAACTAACTCAGTAGTGTTTCTCAGCACGTCTGCATACATGACCGTGGCATCAGAAAAAGACAAAAAACTGTACAACAAAACAACAAAACTGTACCTTCTCATACACAACTGATAACAATAGACTTGATGACAGTTATGACTTCCAGCACTAGGGATGCTCCGATCGATCGGTCACCGATTTCAGCCTAATTGGTGAATGCCTATCTCTACCTGTCACTCCCGATCACATCAACCCATGCTGTGGAGCTTCTTTCATTCTGTCATGTCAAGTTAGCATCCTGCAGCACATGCACGGGACAATGCTGCGCAGGGGAGCGCCTTCAAATGAAACACGCCATTCAAAGCTCCAGCACGTGACGGAGCACGGAGAGTTTTCTGGGCTCACGAAAGTGAGAGCGCTGGTTCCTCAGAAGCAGGCTGTTAGCGCAGCTAGCGCTTAGCAACACCCGCACAGCTAATTGCCCAAGAATTGATCGTTACTTTCACCCAACTAGCTGAGCAGCCTTTCTCAGGCGTCATTGTTGTTTTGACAGAATAGTTGCGGCATTCTGCAAGGCTTTTCTTCCATTTTCTACCTTTTTGAAGAGGTGTATTAAAACGTGTCTTAGTTAAAATTATTTATTGGTTCATGTTTTGACATCATGTGCTCAGAAGGTCTCATCATTTTGTTCACAAATTCATTGTCATCCATTTGATTGGTATCGCTGATCGGCAGCAAAGACCCTGATAGGAGCCTCCCTATCCAGCACTCATAAATCCTAGTTCTTTCCTATACATTACACTCCAATTTAAGCTAAAAAGAAAGTGGATTGATCAATAACCTTTACATGTTGGACAATAACTATTGCAATATTGCAAAAGATTGCAATAGTTAAGAGTTTCAGGTTTGTTACATACAGGCACAACATGTTTAGAGGTAGGTGAAATGGGAGGCCAACAGAGGCCTCTGAAATGTGGTAAAGAAACAATGAAAATGCAGCGTGATGACGGCAAGTGACAAGGTCTCGCTCGGAGCTGCAGAGAACAAGAGGAGGGAAAAGCAAACTCTCTGCAGGGAGGTTTGTATGTTCTGGCCCGGTGCCAGGGCGAGTGGGTCCGCACTTTACGAATTGACGGAATCAACTTCAAACTTCCCCCAGATTTACGATGGCTGCCCGCCACCCCCAGTCCCCACTGCACCCCCCAGACCCAGGAAGTACAAGTGAAAGGAGCCGTGTTTCACCCCCAATTCCGACGGCGTCTGAGCTCACCTGACGAGTGTGAGGAATGTGGTTGGCCTGGCGCTGAAGATCCGCGATCTGCTGCGCCTTTAATCGTTACCAGCACACACGCACCGACACACACACACTCTTCTTTGTGTCGGCAGCAAACTCTTTGATGACGTTTGAGCTTCAGGACCTGAGATGGGATTTGGACCCCAAACTCTCAATCCAAGTTTCACCCCTCAAGACAACAGAAACTTTGGAAAAGTCCCCGACAACAAGGCTCCGGGACGACGCCCCTGATCCCAATTTCAACACCCAACTGACAAGTACGTCAGACACATTGAGAGAAGAGGAGTCTAATGAAGTTTGCTAATGATGTAGTGAGAGTGAAGAGAAGGTGGAGGGGGAATGAGGGAGTGAAGAGATGGACAGAGCAGGGTGGAGACGACCGTGACGTCAGAGGTGTCACCGCCATGATGAGGAGTCACAGTCAGAGGAGTCAGAGGTGAAGATACTGAGGCCACGTCACGTCGTCTCACCACATCAGTGGATGTTTCCGGAGGCGTCTGAGGCGGCGCGCTGGCAGCCGGGCTGTTGGATGGCATGTTGGCGAGCGGCGCACGGAACTGGGTCGCTGTCTTTAATGGAGTGAATCAGAAGGATCCTGCAGGAGCATCAGGAGAGGCCTGGCTTCATGTGTTGGACGATGAAGACGCGACGCCTCCTGCGAGGATGAGGAGGAGGAAATGGAGTTTGAGGGAAGACTGTGCCACACGTGTCTGTAACACACACACACCCGGAGGTCAAAGCTGCGGCACAGCGACTGTTTCATGATGGATATGTTGCTTTCACATGTAGAGCGCGCCATATTTCATTTCACACACACACACACACACAGTGTAAACATTGAGACGGGATTTTCTTTTTAACTTCATTTCCTTGTCTTTCCAACTCAGACAGGTCTGCAGTGACACTCCTCACATTCAGATTTTGTCCAGGTTGAGCCCCTCTCCTGGTGGAGCAGTTCCACTATGTTGGGGTTTTGTTCACACGTGAAAGAGAAGCAGCTTCAAGGACAAAGCTCTCCACTGACCCGTGGGTTTCTCCTCTCGCCTATGGTCACCAGCTTTGGAGTGGCCCAGAGAACCCAGAGAGTTTCGGCCTGGACTCTCTTACACAGAGAAGCGCAGTCAAGTCATCCAGATGAGACTCAGACAGTGGTGGAGATACCTGGGATGTCTCCGGGACTAGTGAGGCCTTCAGCTGGGAGGAAGCACTGGGACAGACCTGTTGAGGTTTGGCTCATGTAAAAACACCAAGGTATTCCTCCAGATGAGAACATTGAGAGAGAAGTCTGGACCTCTTAGCACCAGCTGCTGCCCCTGCGACATGAGTTAAGACTGAACAAACCTTTTGGTTCATCGCTCAGTTCAGTCTTGAAACTCACGTCTGTAAAACATGTCCAATTTCATTCAAACCAAAGCAAGCCGAAACTGGTTCTTGTCCCCCTCGGTCAGTACCAGAGCACCATGTTGTGTAGCGAGCACACAAAAGCAGTGGCCTGCACGTCACACAACAACAACATCTGGGTCTCCTCACCGCGCTCCCTCCTCACCCCAGAACAGACGTCACCTACTGTAAAGACGACAGGCGGAGAGCCAGCGCTCAGGCAAGAATGGAAACTTTCAAAAAAAAAAAAAAAAAAAAAAAAAAAAAAAAAACATGTACAGTATCCATCCCACAGTCCTGAGGCCTCAGAGCACGCAGGCTCCCGGCCAAACCTCTGCTCCCACTTTGTCAGATTTGGGTCACGGAAGCCCACCAGCTCCTATGGTGCACCGTATATTTAAAGGGATCGAGTCTGGTTTTTAAATCAGGCCCAGAAACGAGCCTGGGAGGAGGAGGAGCGGTGGCGCAGGGTAAAACCTCCAGAGGTGAGCGTGGAAGGAGCAGACGGTACAATGCAGGGAAGCTGCCCGCTGGATTTCAAAATAAAAGCTTCAGGTGTTTACATACAAAAAGTGACGCTTCAAATTCCATTCTTCTTTGAACGTGGTTCTGTTGAGGAACTAAAGCCTCACTCTCAGAGCGAGGATCATCTTGATGCTTTTACTTTCATACAGACTCTAGCTAGCACTAACTAATCACACGTTACCCAACAGTGGCCTGCACTTGTCAACCCTCCATCCATCACACCCCAGATGCCCCAAAAACACTGCTGTCCACCACAGCGTTTTAACTGAAAGGAGAATTACCTACTAGACCAGTTTCAACACTGACATGCTCCAAACACTAATTTTCTCCAGTGGACCCAGCATGAGTTCAAGGCCCTCCCAGGGTTTCAAAATATGGCGAGGCTGCCTGATCCGACCTACCTACAATGACACGGACTTCCACGACACCAGGGGTCGGGGCCCTATGTCACGCAGGCCAGGTGTGGCTCTGTCGTCCGCACACCAACACGACTGAGATCTTCTTCCCCGATTTCAGTCCAGTTTGCCAAGTAGCATGTGAGATGTCATCACTCTGGACAACAAGCTGAGCTACGGTGGCTTCCCATGATGCTCTGCATTCTAGTCAAGCAATCACAATAGAATATGGGATTTTGCAGCCAATGAACATCACGTTACCACGACGGCACCTCATCACAGCGTCTTATTGACGCGAAAGCGCTACAATGCACTGTTTTCATCCAGGTGACTTCTTCTTCTCCTCACTTGTCTACTGATCCCGGAGCGCCGCACTGCACAGCTGACCAGCTGTGGAGGGGGAGCCGTGTTGCAGTGATCAACCATGGGAACGGTTTATGGGACAGACGCTACTGAGGGTCATGTACTGTCCTTACAGCGAGACTGGTTGGATAAGCAGTGCTGTAGTCAGGGGGAGTTGGGCAACAGCACTGTTCCACAAAGTTATTCCACACTGTTCGTTCGGAAGATGGCGAAATCAGCCTGGCCCACGGTGAGTGTTATACCTGTTGTAACTACACTATACAATTAAATAATTATCAAAACATCAATTCACTCACTAAACCTGTTGGTGTCTTCTTCAGCTGTATTCTGTATTTAAAAATAAATGGCTCTCAGGAAGTGCATTTTTATACCCGTGGCCGCATTATTCTATGATTCAAATTCATTTTTCAGTTCAGAGCAGTGCTGAGAATCACTCACAAAGAACCCAAACTAATGAAGGTGGCAGAAACTCGAAATATCAGCTGAGCAATCATCACTCTCAGTGATTTACAATCACTTCTGAGCAATAATGCACAACATGACCGTCACGCAGTGAAAGGCGTTGTGGTGTTCAAATAACCGGTGTGTGAACGTGTGTCATCTCTGATGAAATGTTTTGACGGGCTCTAAACAAAGAGACAGAAACAATAAGTACGGCCTCACCACATCAGTGGCTGCTGCACATAAAACAAGTTCAGATTCCACTTCTGCACTCCTCAAAAAAAAAAAACCTACGTCTCATTCCAAACCACGGGACAGTTATAATTGTGACACAGATATTAGTTGTGCCTCGCTGGGTTGGTGTCAAGCAGCAGCTGTGAAAAGGAGATTTTAATTCGATCGACTTGTTGTTTATTTTGAAGGAGTTTCTAGGAAATGCTAAATTGCTACCGCTAGCTTGACAGTGACGGAGAGACGCGACCTCACGCGGCCTTTACCGGACATTCGGTGTTTAACAGCCGTGCTTGTTTGTTTGTTGACGTTTGAGGCGGCCGCGGTCGCCACCTCCGCGAGGGTAGGACGGTACACCTGGAGCCAAACTCGGGCCGGCCGAGCCAACACGCGCGGGGGCGCGTCAGAGCGAATGCACCCGTTAACCCCGAGCAGGCGCGCGCCCGTCCCCTTCACGGGGCCGCGCGCTGATGTGTCTGCGTGCATCTGCGCTCCGGTTCTCGACGTTACCTGTCGGGTCCGGGACCGGGACCGAGGCGCCGCTCGGGAGGAGGCCGTCCCGCGGGGTTCGTGGCGTTCCTTCAGCTCGACTCACTGGTTCATCAAGTTCACTCCTCACCGTCCCCGTCCATCATCCGCGCGCGCAGCACTTCAGGAGATGACAGTGCTACCAGCTAACTGGAGGCTAACAGCGGCTAACTTGGTGATAGCCCCTGACTCCAGGTTAACTTGTCGGTCAACCGACGTTAATATTTACCGACCTGTCTCACGTCCCCGCTGTCTGTCTATCTCTCTCTCTCTCTCCCTCCCTCCCTCTCTCCCTCTCCGCTGCTGGTTCGCGCTCCCCGCCTGCTCTTCTCTCCCCCTCCCGCCGCTGTCTCACTGCGGGAGAGTCCGCGCGGTCCTAAACTCCACCTGAAGACAGGTGCAGACAAACCGGAGAGCGCATGCGTCAAACACCGAGGCATCCGGAGAAGCGTTCTTTCATTCATCGGAAGGCTCATCCAAGTTATTTGTCACTGACCACCTCACCTGGCTGCTGTCCAGGACCGAACCAGGGTCAAAAGGTTAACAAGCCAAAGAAGAATTTAATCAGAAAATGTCATTTATAATAATAATAATTTTGTTTAAAAAAAGATTGCAAGATGAAATAATACGTTTCATATATATATACACTGTACTGTACTATATACTGTGTGTACTGTACACACTATACTGTGTGTGTAATTTGTTTGTATATAGTATGTATTTACCAAAAAAAAAAAAAAGGTTTTCAATAATGCATACAGAGAAAATAATGTCTCTAAAGAAAAAATATGAATAAATAAATGCTGAAAATTTAAGTTTTGAGGGAAAGAAAAAAACGTACATGAAAATAAAAACGATAAAGGATTGGATCGGTACATAAAAGAATATGGTTTTGAATAAAAAATGGGAACTGAAATAGAACTTTTCCCCAAATAATGCTCTTAACTTGTTGAATATTTCAACAAATTCAAGGGTCTTTTTGTAATTCCCAACTTTGACACAGCGCTGCCCTCTGTGACTCCGCTCACCTGCTCTCAGGTCATCTGATCTGACGCACAACAACCTGCAGCAAGGCTTGCTTTCTCGAGAGCTGAGCTGGTGTTGCCCAGTGGCCTCTCATTGCTGTGAGGGACTGATGAACCTGGTGCATTTGGAAGTCTCCCTTCCTGACACCTGCCCACCCTCTCACTTCCAATATGACAGCTCAAGCTTGATTTCTTCCGGGACTTCACCTCATCACGACCAGTTCAGTCACGTGAAGTTTCCTGGGGTTATTTATAGCAGCCCAGGGTCATAAACGCACCGCATCAATGAGCTGCATTCACTTCAGCTGCGACCCCCAGCCCCGAAACCAAGCCGCTCCTTTCAGCTCCGCGTCATGGGCAGAGCACCGGCCGCTCATCCATGACAATGACAGACACTGAATCCTCCAGCTGCCACACCGTCCGTGACATCATCGCACATCGGTGACATCTTTGACGATATGACTTTTTTAATGATTTAAATGTGACACATTGTATCCAAAAACATTTGTTCATACAAAGTGTACCCATGAAAACATTATATCATTACTATTGTATTTAATATTAAAATGTTATTCACAATTATTCATCTCTCTAACATATACCGATGTAAATGATTGCTATGTAGAACATCATTCTTAGATCATTTCACTTGTGGCGTTCTTGAAATATTTCAAAATACTGTAATAATCTCAAAGATATTTAGATTCCAGAGAAAGTATTGTATGACTACTAAACAAGATTGACTGACGGTTGGATGATGATAAACTGAATATTAGTGTCTTAAAAAAAAAAAGTGACTCAAGTTCACCTCGTCAGTTTGACCTTCATTGACCTTTAGATGACATCGTGACGTTGCATTCAGGGCCCAGTAAAAAGTGAAACATATTCAGTTCAATGTTATTTATTTCAGTCAAACAAGAGCGGTAGGCGTTTTCCCGTCTTCATTTCAGGGGTTCACTCTGTCATCAGTAGTGGGTGAAAGGATGGACAGTGAGCCTCACACAAGCTGAGTGACACTTTGTAACCGAGCGATCATCAAACACACACGCGCACGCACACACGCACACACGCACGCACACACGCACACACACACACACACACGCACACACACACACACACACACACACACACACACACACAGGGATTTAGTGTCGGCCCACTTCAGCACCAGGAGGTGAGCGCGGCTGGAGCGGACCAAACGTCCAGACCTCACACTGCAACCAGACTCACAGGCAGAACAGCTCTGAGTCTGCTGCAGGAAGCTCCTCAATCCACAAGTGGGCGACACTGAACCCTCTGGGAGGTGACCGACCTCAGCGTGACACAGCAGGACCTTCATCTCAGCAGGGCCCAACTGCACTCACACAGCGAGTGAACAACAACAACAACAACCAATCAATCAATCAATAAATAACAAGCACACGGTGGCAAAACTTTTAGCTGCAACTCCTCGACTTCCGCTTCCGTTCTATTAGCTTCTCCCTGCACCTCCACCACTCAATCCCTCTCACTTTCTCGACCTTCCGTGACCTTGACAATCTCAAACATGCGCTCATGCAAACACGAAAAAACAAATCAGCAGGTCTGTTTAGCTAAGCGCCATCGCAAACAGTGACGCGACAGAAAGAATCACAGCTACACGTCAGCAAAGCGCCGGCGGGCGTTTGGTGTCCAGCATCGTCGACCATCCGTCCAAGCGGCCGAACCTGAACCTTCCTCGTGAAAACTCCTCTTTGGTAGAACGACCGGGCCCTCTGGAGAGAGAGAGACCAGGGGTCAGAGGTCAGCCAACTGTTAGCACAGGTCAGCATGCAAATTCATTTTGTATCCCAGTTAGCATAGCTTAGCATCCATGACAACTTAATCACCAACATGTTAGCATGCAAGTTAGCATAGCATCCCGATTAGCATAGCTTAGCATCCGTCGCAACTTAATCTCAAAAACTAGCATGCAAATAAATATAGCATCCCGGTTAGCATTGCTTAGCATGTATTGTAAGTCAATCACCAAAATGTTAGCATGCGGATCCTGGTTAGCATAGTTTAGCATCCGTCGCAACTACATTTTCAAAAAGTAGCATGCAAATTAATATAGCACCCCGGTTAGCATTGCTTAGCATGTATCTAAAGTCAATCATATATTAGCATTGGATATTAGCATGCGGGTCCTGGTTAGCATAGCTTAGCATCCATGGCCACTACAGTTCAATGATACAGAGTTAGCCAGTCAACCCAACTGAAAACAAAGTTCTGTTTGTATTCCCATCATCAACAACAAGCAATGACTCACCCGCTCTGAGGCCGCGCGTCACCTTAACCTGCTGAACACAGAAGGCGAACACAAATCAGACTCCAGCTCCGGGACCCTCAAATATGGCGAGGTCAGCGGGTTCTAATGAGAGCTGGGGGCACTCCAGGAAGTAGCCCACGCCAGTAGGAGGCCTCCAAGCTGCAGCCCGTAAACTTGAGCTAATGAGACGTCGTGTTTGTAAAGCTGTCGACGCTAACGACAGAACATCTGGAGAGAAAGTGTCGCTGACTCAGCAACAGAGACGTCGTGGTGGCGACCGTTCTTTCACTTCCTCTGGACTTGATATGTGAAGTGTGACAGGACTGTACTTCCTGTTGTGAGTGTCTGGCTCTTCCAGAAGAAGAATGCTCACGTCTCATCAAAACCACGGCTTCCCTCAAACTCACTTCCTGTTCCTGTGTTAGTGACACACTCGCGGCTGACACAGGCAGCACTTGTGTCATGTCGCCCTCTGGTTCTTCAGCCAGAGTGGAGACCCAAACATAAGTGGTGGAGCATTTGCATGTTGCTCTCGTGGAACACAGGAAACCAAGTGCCCAACTTAAAGAGTGAAAAACATTCCCACTGAGTTGTACCTCTGTCCTTCCCGTTCAGCAGGCGCTCCTCTTCCTCTCGACCTTCATCTTCACAAGAGGAAACCAGAGTCAAACGATCACCTGGAGACGTGACTACTTCAGGGTGTGTGGGTGTGTGTCCGTACCAGAGTGGAGTTCTTTGACCAGAGAGGACACTGTGTTGGTGATGGAGTCGGCAGCCACCAGCAGGTCGTTCCTCAAGTTCCTCCGGGAGCCTGCAGGCAACATAAACGAGCAAACATGAAAAATTTAAAGGATAAATGACCTCGATGGTTCAGAAGTGGTCACGACTTCCTTTCAGTCACAGGTCTAACAGTTTCCCTGGGACTCTGAGAAGCTTTGAGCTCCACCTTGGTGTAGGGTTTCAACAGGAGGCTGAAAGGTTCAAGACTCTCCTCTCAGCTCCTTAATGGAGTTGCAATAGCTCCCCCTATCGGTGACAGCATGGTACTGCACGGCGCGAGACAAAAAGGATGGTGGTTTCTGGGCTCAGTGGAGGACCCCACACACCCATGGAGGTGATGAAGACCTGCACCACTAGAGGAGGGGCAGCACAGACATGCTCTCACAGATCCACATTCTTAAAGAAAAACTGTTGAACCGAGGACATCTTTCTGTAGTAAAAAGACTCCGTCGGACTCATTGCTGGGGGCACGTCCAGAGTCTCAGTGGCTCTTGATTACAATGCACAAGACCCACACACTTTTCCAGAGGAGAAACTCGGACACCTGGACCAGCACGTCACTGTTGAGACAGTGCCTGTATTCTAATGACAAGCCAACAGGGGGTGGAAAACCCCACCAGTAGCATAAACGAGGCCTATACAGTGGAGCAGTGGAGTGGTGATGCCAAGTGCCTTCAGCTGCCGACTGACTGGATGATATGGTGAGAACTGGGCCGGTACCTTGAGCGAAGGCCTCCTGCACGTCCCCCCCCACCCCAGCCAGGGAGTCCTGGGGGTGATAGGCGTGCACGTGTGGCGAGGCTGAGCCCACCGAGCGGACAGCGGAGGGACTCGGCCGAGACGGAGACGCCTGAGAGGAGCCGGCGGCCTGAGCCTGGGAGAGCACAGAGGCTGGATCACAAACACGGGCAGAGCAGCAGTACTCCGTTCGCTCATGTGGAGAGGAAGTCAGAAGCAGAGCAGCACTACAGTACAAGCCAGACTAAAGTGCCAACCACTGAGGTTTGCTGTCCAGGGACGGCATCACGGCTCACGTGCACAGACTTACTGCCTGTCGCTGTTCCTCGTCCTGCAGGAGAACAGCAGCGGCAGCAGGGAGCGACAGAGAGCAGAAGGTCAGTACACAGTGCAGAGGGGGGAACAGGAGGAAAGTGAGGAGGGAAGAGAGACATCTCCCTCTAGTGTTGGACGGCAGAACTGCAGGGGTGCGTTACCTTCAGCAGCTTCATCAGCCCCTCCAGCTGCACCATGAGTTCTCGCCTGCTCTCCTGCAGCGTCGACATCCTCTGCTCCAGCTCGTCCTTCCTCTGCCTGAAACACACCTCTCTTTTACTGAACTGCCCTCATCAGAGTCTGCTTTCACCCTGCCATAAGGAGAGAGCTGGTCGGCTCCACACAGGTCCGTACGCCGCCACAGACTTTCGTTCATCCAGTTGACTGTGAGCTACTTGGGTTAACATTACAACACAAATGTAGCACCAAACGTATCCAGACACCTACGTACATTAACGTGAATCCATATTCTTAAAGTCACAAGTGTTAGCGTTTAAAATCGTAAAACTGTGTCATATATATTGTACATTATCCAACAATGTAATGGCTAACTGTTTTGTTGCATGTATGTATCCTGCTGTCTGTGATCTTTATGTGGTGTCTGTGATCTTTATGTTCGTCTGTGATTGTATGTCGTGTCCAGGTCTGTGAGAACAGATATTTCATCCATGCTATATGTCTCGTACTGTAGCATGTTTGACAATAAAGTTACCTTACCTTACCTTACCTAACAATTCACTTCTGATGCAAAAGATACATATAAATACTTAATTCAATGTTTTTACATCATTAAATAATATAGTGAAGAATATTATTGTACCTCACTTTAAATCATTGAGACCATAAACCAATACATCAACTCCAAAAATATATGAAAAGTAATAATCAAAAAGCATTTAGCAGCTGACAGACAAAACACATCATTTACTTTCTCTATTGTTAATTGCATTGGAGGAGCATTTCCAAAATAACCAGTTAATTTACGTATGGAAACAAACAGCAAACACACTTTTCATTGAACTATGACATTAATAAAAATAATATTTTAAAATACATGTTAAATGTGAAACTGATACATGGATGATCTTATTTCGAAATCATTATTATACGATGAAAACCAGCGGGATCAACACACAGGTGAGCAGCCACCTATGTTGGAGGATCCATTTGTTCCTCCTAAGTAGTTCTGTATCGGAGCACTGGGTCACGAACACCAATGCCAGCACATCTAGCTGCTCTCCTGACTTCCTGTTTACCTAACAGCAGAGAAAGTCTCCAGCATATGTCGCTGCCATCTGCTGGCCATGCTTCCACGCTGCGCCAACGTCTGCAGCCAAGAGTGTGTGTGCACTTCTATCTTTTTGAGAACCTGTATGAGTTTTTAATCAACAGAGTGAAGACACTTTTGCAAAGTGAGGACATTGTGGCAGGTCCTCACTTCGTCAAGCGTCAGTTTGAGGGTTAAAACTACAAAATAGCTGGGTTATGATCACTGGGTTTTAGTTTGGTTCAGAGTTAGGGCTAAGTTTAGCCATTTGTTTTAGATGGTTAGGGGGAGAGGCTGGGGAAAGGGTTATGTCAATGACGGTACTCACTAAGGAGGATAGGATAGGAAGACAAACGTGTGCGTGTGCGTGGAGAAGGCGCGCGCTCACCTCAGCTGCCGCAGCTCGGCCAGGAGCGCTGGGTTGGTGCTGCCCTTCTCTGGACTGGACTGACATGCCGCGTCGTGTTCCACTCGCAGCCGCTTGATCTCTGCCAAAATCTCTCTGCCAACGCAACAGAGACCATGAGAGCCTGCCACCTCCAGGGAGGAACCCAGACTCACAACATGGGATCATCTTTTAACTCCAAAGGTTGTGCATCCTTTCAAACCAACAGCACTGGAAGTCCGAGCCACCGGGGCAGCCCTCCCACAGACACAACCGAGTCAGCATCATGGACGTGAGTGAAGGTGAATCCTGACCTGTTCTTCCTCTCCAGCTGGGCGATCAGCTCACGCTTCTGTTTGTTGATGTCGAAGTTGATGCTGCGGTTGGGAATCACCTGACACACAAAGGCAGGTCACATGACCACCTGGTTCCCCACAGCGTTGCGGCGACTCGACTCACCCCGGAGCCCTCGGTCTCAGCCAGCCGCGACGTGTAGCGAGCGATGAGTTGGTGCTCCTCGTCTTGTCTGCTGGGAGTGTCGGCGCTGCAGAGTGAAACATGGCGGTTACGACCTCTTGCTGACCTCATGACAACACAACTCCCAGTCATGTGGGACACAGATCAGATCAGAACGTGAGAACAGTTGAGCTCAGTGCAACCCCCGTCTCTCACCGTGGGCTGCTCTGCAGACGGTTCACGTACGCCGCGATCAGAGCGTGTTCTTCATTCATCCGCTGGGCAGCCGCCAAACTGCAGACACAAAAACCACAATGCATCAGACGTCAACACAGCACAGAGCAAGCAGGAGGGCTCACCTTTTGGAGGATTCAGGGAGCGAGGCAGACATCACCATGGCGTCCCCGGAGCTCACAGAGGGCTGGGACGGCCTGCAAACACACATGTGATGAGTGACTCAGTCACGTGCAGCCGAGTGGGCTCGTGCAGGCGTGAAGTAAACGGCCCGAGCAGACAAAGATCAGCGTCCCGCCACAGACACAGGGGAAAACAGCTCTGGAATGACAACAGAGCCGCAAGTTCTGGTAGTTGGAGCACGATGGGTCAAAACTCACTGCTGAGTTCAGACGTGCGGGTCGGAGCTGCAAGCAGGTCAGCAGCTGATGTTTGGGATTAAAAAAAAAACAAAACAAAAAAAAAAACAAGCGACTAAAAGAGGCGGGGCTAAACTGTCTGACCCTGGCGGAACTTTTGCAGTCGTGGGTCTAAAGTCTGCGGAGGTTTAACTAGATTAATCTTTAAACTATTTTGGCGCTGAAAAGTGTGAAATACATTTACAACATTTCAAACCTACTTCTTTAGTAAACATTTATTTCCAGAGTTTGTAAGCGTCTTTCCATGTTTGGAAATATGTTTCAGAGTTTGTAAATTATTTTAACATCTTTCTGCATTTAGTCGACTCTCAAAGGTGATCCCCGCGATTGTGGAACACTCCAGCAACCACTTCCGGATCACGTCTGTAAATTGGTCACCTTCCTTTCCATACGATTCTCAGGAAAAACAATGTTTGCCAAAGAATTTGGCAAAGAGAATTTGGAAACTTGTTTGAAATGTTGTAAATCTGTTTCACTATTTGTAAATTTGTTCCAAGAGTTTGTAAATGTGTTTTGTCCTCCTCAGCCACCGTACTCTGAGAAGCACCACACGTTTTCATTCAGCATACATAACTTGACATTTCAAAATGTATTCACTAAATACAAAAAAAAAATGAATGCAAAGAGTCAGAAATGGAAAAAAAAGTGTGCGTCCTTTTCACGTCGACAAAACGCAGGTGAATCCAGTGAAAGAGAGTGGTCGATCATGTGTGCGAGCCCTACACGATGTTGGCCATGTTCAGGGTCCTCTCAGGTTCCTCGGGGTACACTGGGTGGGAGGGCTCTCTGGAGGAGACGCAGCCCAGAGTCCGGCTCAGGGCTCGACCCAGTTTAGTCGCTGAGGACTTCTGCACACAGAAACCAGACAGAGTTAGATCGATAGCTAGATGGATAGGTAGAGTGAGGGACATTTTAAACCTACATGAAGCAAAACAAGAGACATAAATGTGGAATCAGATTACAGTCGGAAAGAAAAGACAAAAGACAACTAGAGCTCACAGCTGGGCACGGGACCTCGGTCTATGACTCACCCAGGACAGATACTCCTTCATCTGGTGCTGGTTGGTGTGGGAGCCGCTGATGTTCCCTCTCCAGAAGCAGTTCTGACAGAGCTGGTAGTTACGGCAGCGCAGGCATCGATAGCGGAAGCCCATCATGCCGTTCCCTCGACAGTAGGAGCACGACACCGGGTGGTAGACTGGGACCAGAGAGAGGCACAAGGTAAGGAGGAGCTCAGTCGCATCCTGGACCGATTCATCAGGACTGTGTGAAGACCCCACACTGACATGGCTTTCACTGAAACAGAAGTTACCACAGTCTGTGTGTGTTTGTGGACTACTTTGTGGGGACCAATTCTTGATAAAACGGCACTATCCTTGCCGTTTTGGGGACATTTCACTGGACCCCAGAAGGTTAAGCCTCAGTTTAAGGGTTCAAACCTCAAAATAACTGTGTGTGTGTGTGTGTGTGTGTGTGTGTGTGTGTGTGTACCGTGCTCCACGTTGGCCATGCGGTGCATCAAAGGCAGCCACACCAGGCAGCTCGGGGGGTCGTCCACAATGTCCAGGAACATGTTGAGCGTCACTCGTTTCTAAGAAACACAGTTACCTCTTCAGAACTCTTAAACCGAGAAGAGGGTGAGACAGGTGTGTGTGTACTCACCTGCTGTGGGAAGAAGGAGCGCGCCAGCGTGGGACTGTAGCCAAAGGACGGCCCTTCGCTTACGACAGTCGGCAGCTTGAGCGCCTCTCGCAGGAAAGTGTCCAGTTTGGAGAGCGACAATACGCCGTTGGAGTCGGAAATCTGGGAAAACACGTCTGCACAGCGACAGGGGCACGGCGCGTTAACAGGGTGAGCCAACAGCTGGACGGGTCACACCGCAGCGCGCGTCCACTCACAGTGGAGTTTGTCGAACAGGTTCCCTCCGCACAGCAGGGCCAGCGTGGCCTTCACGGTCAGAACCGTCAGCCGGCTCTCCGGGTCACTGCGGCACACCAGGACATGAGCGTGGCTCTGCTCTCCTGCTGCAGACTCACCTGTCCACAGCGGCCAGGATGAACTCCACCAGCAGGACGGCGCACTCTCGAGGGTTGATGGTGAAGGTGGTGGGCAGACGTTTGCTCAGCTGGACAAACAGAGAAGACACCAGGTTCTCCAGTCGGAGCGTGGAGATGCCAGCGTGCAGCTCCACGGCGTTCAGACCAGCGTCCCGCACCGCCTCGATCACGTTGTAGATGTTGATCAGGTGCACTGGACCAGAAAGAGAGAGGTTACCTCAGCTGTCTCCTCCGAGTCTCTCCTGGATGCCCCAGCTTCTCTCTCTCTCTCTCTCAGAGAGTCCGCACAGACACTCCTGTCACCGGTCAGTGATGAGCTCAGCCTTCTGGCTCAGCTCTGCCTCGCATCTATTCACACCACTGTAGTGAGACTCACACTTGCATCTCTTCTGGATGAATCTCAGCTTGCAAGCGGTCCGATACGTTGACAGACAGATGGTGTCCAGGTTCTGATCCGCTGTGGCACAAAAGGTTTTTCAGCAAATATTCACCATGAATAAGAACTTTTTAAAAAGGTCAAAGGTGACTCACCCAACTCCACAAATATCTGCCGCCCCTCCACTCTGGCGGGGTCGCCCCTGCCCCTGTCTCTCTGGGCCCCCTCCTCCATCACCATCCTGCACACAACACCTTTCATATTTAAGCACGGAGCTGACTTGTGTTCTACTGAAAGCAGACATGCAACGGCAGCTTCATGGCCATCAGGAGATAATTGTCTCCTGTCAGTGACCGCAGTAATGAGAGCAGCTGATGAAATCGAAGCTGAAGGACGACATTCGCGACTTCACCAGCGGGAGACGACAGCGAGACAGGAAGCAGACACACAGCAGCAATAACGTCAGTTATGATGGGGTGACTCTAGTCGGCAACTATGGAAATACACAAGCACTAAACTACACAGCGAGTATCTGAAACCGTGAGATGAAGGTCCTGTTTCACTTTCTACAGCTACCAGCTACATGCTAGCTTAGTCCAGCTACTGGCTACATGCTAGCTTAGTACAGCTACTGTCTATGTGCTAGCTTAGCCCAGCTACTGACTACATGCTAGATTAACTCAGCTACTGTTTACGTGCTAGTTTAGCCCAGCTACTGTCTACATGCTAGATTAACTCAGCTACTGTTTACGTGCTAGTTTAGCCCAGCTACTGTCTACATGCTAGCTTAGTCCAGCTACTGGCTACATGCTAGTTTAGTCCAGTTACTGGCTACATGCTAGTTTAGTACAGCTACTGGCTACATGCTAGTTTAGTACAGCTACTGGCTACATGCTAGCTTAGTCAGCTGTTAACCACATTATCCAGGTGGTGGAGTCTGACAGAGAAATTCTAAGTGTTTTACATGCATTTTGTCTGACTATAGTTGCAGTGATGTCTGAGCTCCAGATGATGGGAGGGTAGGTTCACCATTGACCTGCACCCAGGTGAGATGGAACCACCATCACCACGGGAACAGATGAACTCAAAAATACAGACATGCAGGGGCACACTCAACCTTCCAACCTTAGACGGTGAACTTAGATGTAGTACACAAACACACAAACTTGGCACAACTGCCTCTGCAAACACACACACATTCCAGAGAGGATTTCGAGGCTCCCTGGAGACTCTGTGCTTCATTCAGACAAAAGAAGAATTCCTTCTTTCAGTCACACACTCTCCCACACACACCCTCATTCACACACACCTCTGTCTGACCCACAACTCCAGAGAGCGCCAGATCACCGATGTAGCCATGCTCCTGTCCAACTAGTGTGTCGGACCGAACCAGCTGGAGCACGCGATGGACGAGGACGGGCTTGATTCGCTCTTAATGACACAGATTTTCTGCAGCATTGACTTTTGTTTATACGATGGTTTGTTATGTTTTTACAATTGTCACCCGTTTTCTTTACGAGAACCTTTTATTTCACTGCTTCTCCACTGCCAGAACATTGCCTTTTATGGGGCACACAATGTTATTTTTGAGAAATCCCAGAGCAATGAGACTCCCCTGTGCTGCACACTTTGTCAGGTGCTCGTGAAGTTCCCTCCCTGGAGGGCGTCGGTCAGTGAGCTGTTATTTCCAGCTCGCAGACGCGTCTGTCTGTGACACGCTCCAATGTTTGCAGCATGAGCTTAGTTCCTTTTTTAACTCCAAACCATCACAGATAAAATGACTGGTTCCCTGTTACACTCAGAGTCAGAGCTAGCCACACTCACGTCCAGCCAGCTGACTTTATCAGGGATCCCAGGTTTGAGTTCCTCTGCTCACTTGGCACCGACATGTTTTATTGTAGCGCTCATTCGCTGAGCTGTGAGGAAACTAACACACCAGACGGTGCTGTAGTTCGTTGCCACATCTGCAGAGAAAACTTCCACAAGCTATTTTGGTTGACATTTTCCAAGACCGAGTGAAGATCCAGAATTGATCTCTGAACTGTCGTGTGATCTTCCAATACACCAGAGTGTTGTCACCATGTGGTTCAGGAGCCCACACCTGAGTCAAACAACAACTCGTAAGCAGAGGTGAACTCAATTAGCAATGACACTGTCCGACACAGGAATCTCCTGGGCAGCTCTTTTACTCAGCCGACCCTGATGAATTTAAAAAATACACGTATTTTTAATCAAGATTACTTCCCTTACTACAAGCTAAATGTCTACAGTTTATGCAAGATAAGCAACAGTTGTATCAGCTGTGGATCTGTTGTCTCAACCTTCACACATTTAAACATTCATTCATTCAAACAAAATACATACGAAGGCTTGCTACTGAATTCAATGAATAGAACCACGTGAATTTTCATCCCAAGTGCCGGGCAGCGAGCTGCGCTGGGAAGCGGGGGGAGGAGCTTCAATCCAAAAAAACACCAAAATACTCCTCCTATGAGTTAGTTCAGTAAAGGACTGTTGAAAGAGTGGAACTTATATCTGCAGTTCACTCCTGTCACCAGTGTCACCTGAGATCATCAGTGATCACAGCGCTTCCATGCCGCCAGTGTGGCGACTCGCCAGATGTTGATAACCGCGAGAATACGCTTGTAAACAAATATGGTGGCCAAGCTACGGCTGCAAAGGGGTTGAGAATCATATTTATCAGGCAGAAACACTCTTTTCTGGAAACTAGTGTGATGACAGTACAGTACTAGAGAAGGCCATGATACAGGCACTGATGATGGGACATTTATGGCGTCCAAACAGGGCGTCCAGTTTCTCCAGTTTCTCATGTTTTGCAGATCCCTGGCTAAAGCCGGTGTGTGAGTGTGTGGTCCTACCTCACTGAAAGGTCAGGTGGGTCACACCACACCGAGGGGCTTCAAGAGAAGGTCAGGCTGAGGGAAGGAGAGAGAAGAGACAGGTCAAGTCTTCAGTTCTGACTAAAGCAACGGTGAAACACCTCGTACACCCAACACTCACAGGAGGAGTGAGGCAGGAACCTGGCAGCTCTACTGTTCACACATTCATTCACAAACCTCTGGCTTTAATGGAGTCATCAGATTAAACGTCCCACTGCCACTGTAAACTGCTATCAGACGTCGATGCACCTTTTAAAACCTCCTACTCTATCATATGTTGGAAACTATTTGACTGCACTGAAGACTGAAATTATTCATTTTCTACACACACTGAACTCCTCCCATAAAGAGAAGGTGTTGATTAAAAACCTTCTAGAATGAAATCTATTATGAAGACGGAGGTGTCATTTAGGTCCACTCATAACTAGAGAGTGGACTCCATGAAACTACTCCACCTACAGGTCAAGAGTGAAATTCATTTGACAAAACTTAATCGATCACCGATCGGTAATTGGACGTCACAGGGGTCAGATGGGGGTAAAACTGCTTCCTTCAGGGCCAGTCTGGTCTACTATAGTTGGACCACCCAGCAGCAGCACCGGGGCACCGCCACACTCTGGGTGTCACAGCCTGAGTGCGACCATAACCTACTGAACACCCTGGTGGCTTCACTGTTCTCGCCGAAATACACACCTGGTTGGAGGAAAGAAACCACCAGAATTCCTGTACAGCAAACCTTGGCCATCACAGGTGAGCTAAACGGAGCGCACGCGCACGCACACGCACACGCACACGCACACACGCACACGCACACACGCACACACGCACACACACACACACACACACACACACACACACACACACACACACACACACACACACACAAGGTGACATTTGCAGCTGCTCTGTCTGCTCAGGCTCCACAGTGACAGATCCCTGTATGTATGTGTGTGTGTGTGTGTAACACTAGACGCGGACATAGCTGACATAACTATCACTGCCATCTATTTTCTACACACATCTTTCCAGTAGCGAGGGACAGCGATTCCATTTTGAATCAAACATGATCATAATAACCAGCGTGGGAGAAGCTAAAAGCGTTGGACATGTATAAGGCAGCAGGGATTGTCCATGACGAGTGTCCTCACGCAGGTTGAGAAAAAAAAAAGTCTCTCGACCCCCAGCTCTGACCTCTGACCTCCCCACGTCGCTCCAGAGACAGACCAACCGACCGACCGACCCATCGCCTCCAGGTTGGCGTCTCCGGTTACGGGTTTAGAAGCTCCCCGCCTCAAGTGTCAGTCAGGATTAAGAACTGGACCGGAGGCCACCCGGGTCCCAGGGAAGTGGCTCTGGAGCTTCTAAGTCTGGACTTGTCTCTGACAGAAAATGATAGCGCTGAGTCAGCACTGCATACATAACCTGCTCCACCACTGAATGAGGACTTTGAAGAGGCACAGATGGGGATCAGGACCACATGAGACCACAGCTCTCAGAAGGACTTGGGAACACCATAACCCAACGGGTTGAGCATCAAAATCACACACCTGAGGAGCACAGAGGTCCAGACGGCCATCTCTCCAGAGACCTCCAGATCCACTTCACCTCAGGTCTGACCAGGACCTCCTGGCAGGTGAGCATGGTCAACACCCACACGACACAGCAGACCCACGTCAGCTGGCCTCTCTGGATGTGCAGGAACAGCGGCTCCACTTTGAGTCTCGCCTGCATGACTGAGGTCTCAACCTATCCAGACACCCTGGGGACCGGGTTTCATCTGAACCTGCCACACGATGATCGCCTTCTAACTGACTCGTCTCCTCACAAGTGAAACCAAAAACACCCATCATACTCAGGTCTGGTCAGTCTTGGCTATGAGATCATGTTTTGGCTGTGGGGATGTCAGCGAGAGCCCAGATCTAGACCAACATGTGCTCACCAGACTAATGGCTACATTCAAGAAACAAGGATGGATCCATGAGAATAGCTCAGACAGAACAAGATGAACAGCTATGGGCGGCCACGTTCCCATTGGACAGGACCACATCTGGCCACTGCAGCCAACAGTGGGGAGAGCTACATCACTTCAGATCAACTGACACCAAAAGCACTGAACTGCTGAAGTGACTCTGTTTTGATAATTGACCAGAAAATATCTGATAGCTGTTGGACGTGTCCGTAAATAAAGAGAAGAAAGCAGAAGTGAAATGTCTGTGGGAGGAAGGAACGTGAACCGACGGCAAAAGCAAAATAAACAGGAAGTGAACGTGTGCACTGCACAGTGCGGTCGGCCTCAGACAGGCTCGAGGAGCATCTGATGAACAACGTAGTTACAAACCATTACCACGACAGAAGCTGTGTTTCATCTCCAGACGCTCCACTCTGTCATTTACTGCCAGCGCCACTGTAAACCCTGGCACCGCGTGGAGAAGATTTCACTATAATTTAATCCAGGAGGTTCCACAGCAAGCGGCAGCTGTGACGTTTTCTCATCGCGGTTGTGCCAACGTTATCTCCACACCCACAGGCAGAGCTAGTCAAATATGTCGATGTGGAGCTGGAGCTAAGCTCAGGAATCGTCATGACGACAGTGGCTGGCGAAGCGAGGACGATCCAGGCGTCAATGAACCACATCAAAACACACAGCTCTAGGACCCGGGAACAAGGTTCAGAAGGCAGACAGCAGAAGAGGGAGAGAACATCTGCACTCAGGCTCCACTGGTGAGCTGGAGAAGGTGGGAATTATTGGAGAAGCAACTCACAAAACATGAGTTCCTTCATGATCTACAGCTCTTACAGTGGTGGGGAGAGGAAGACGCATCAAAGTAAAATGTACTTCAGTACTGCAGCTTTATTTCCTCTTTCCGCGGTAGCTTCACCACATTTCCATCACGCCTGCACCGAAGGTACCGTGGAGCAGATGATGCTGCCGATGCTCCGACGCACTTCTGGAGCTCAAGTTAGCAGGCTGAAATTACTCGTGTGGTTTACACACTTCAACACAAAAAGTCTTGAAAGAAGAACGACTCTTCCGACGGCGTTGTGAAGACTTCAGCTTTCTTCTTCTGTCCATTAGGCCCAGCAGACCTGGCTGCACCCTGACACAACGGGGAGGAGGAGGGAGCGAAGCCGCACTTCCACGAGAGATTACAGTCAAAACTGAAGCCTCATAAGAGGAGCTCTGTGAATGAACACGTCACATTGGTTCACCAAGTGCTGGAGTACAGTTGCATGGCTTCTGCCACAGACCTGGACACAAGTGGGAAGTTCTCACTGTGAAGACCACACAAGAGGTCAGACTGACTCCAGAATATCATCCAGCAGGGTACATTTGAAGACAGCACTCACTCTCTCTTCAAGTCAATAACCTCAAACAGACGTGACAGTTCGATCAAAGCCTCGGTGGAGAAGAGATGAAGTTAGGTCCGTGGTGTTTTGAATGGACTCTGACGCTGCTCCCACGTCACGCCGAGTGGCAGCGGACTCGGAGTCAGTTGAGCAGCGAGTTCTGGCGGCTAGCAGCTCAACAACACGGGAGAACACGAGCGTGTGAAGATGTATAACGCTGCGCTGTGACTGGAAGCCGTGACATCTGAGCGGCCATGTTGCACGTCACCTTGTTGCTCCGCAGAGTCGCCACATCTCTGCCGCTCAAACTTTGAATAAACTCCAGCGAGGTGTGTAATGCCGCCGGATTCGCGGAAAGCAAACTCACCGGCGTCGTTTTCGGCAGGTATTTTCCGCATCAACACTCGGCACTTTCTTCCGTCTTCAGCCGCGCGCGCGCGCTCCTTCGCCTCCTCCGGCTCCGTCGTCTTCTTCGCTTGTCGGGTCCAAACAAACGGTTCCGTCTCCGCGCGGACTGAGCCAGAAACCAGCCGCCACAGTCCCGGTCCAACCGTAGGGAGAAACTACTTTTTAAAAAAATCCAGTCACTCCTCTGTGGGCTGGCCCCGCCCCCAGCGGAGCTCCGCAGCTGTGTGCCCAAACTGGACTGCTGCTGCTGCACAGGGCCGCGCCGCGGCGTCTGCGGGCCCGGGCCGGCGAGCGGAG
This sequence comes from Synchiropus splendidus, assembly GCF_027744825.2. Classification (NCBI taxonomy): domain Eukaryota; kingdom Metazoa; phylum Chordata; class Actinopteri; order Syngnathiformes; family Callionymidae; genus Synchiropus; species Synchiropus splendidus. Next base: position 994,309 of record NC_071345.1, read on the forward strand.
GCTGGGCTGGGCTGGGGGGGTGGCATCAACCCGTCACATTGCTTTAGATTAGATATGACCATTATGACCATCAATGAATCCACGTTTCTTCCTCGGACCAACACAAGGGGGCGCTTACATTTGGTGTAAGTTTAATATCTGAATATTGGTGGTGAATATCTCGGCCACAGAACTCTGGGTACAGCATGAGGGTATGAGTTTAAAAAGTTTTAGGAGCGCACTTTATTACAAGGTCTTTTCTTCTTTGAACTCTCTTGGGCCTAAAATGTACATTTCTCATGAAGAGAAAAGCAACATTTCATGTTGCTTTTGCAGTGAGCTCATGAGAGTCACCCGCCTCTGGTCTGCACCAAACATGACGTGCACACAACAGTGAGAGCAACCTCACTTCCTCTGTTGAAATCTCTGTCATTGCAACCATAGATAGGTCAGTGAAGGTCGCTGATCTTCCCTCAGAAGAGGGAGCTGGGAACGACATCTCAGCCGAGTTCGGTTCCAGAAGCTCTCAACACACACAGAACCTATTGTTTTGTCTCTTTGTTACAAAAGGTTTTGGTTCCGTTTTGTCTGCACATCACTTATATTGACTTCACTCGTTCCGAGATATACGCACAGTTCCACGTGGAGGTACCACTCGGGGTAAACCCCAACAGAGAGGGGTGGCGCCCTCTCCCGACCTCCAGCTCTCTTGTTTGTCCAGCCACTGTCACCTGCCTGCTGTGAAATTCACCACCTGTGTGTCAATAACCCGCTCACACATCCTGCTTCTTTTGTCGCGGCCGTGATTTTTTCATCCTGCGATTCCAACACGCTTGTCGTTCTGATCGATTGGCCCCGTAATTCCAGAACAAGTTCCTGGCACTGGCGCAGCACTGACGTCAGAGCAGGGAGTATCTGTGACTCCAGAGTCAACAGAGTCCACTCAGATAACAAATAACTTCCCTCGCTCTTGAAATCCTGGAAAAGTGGGAATTCCAGAGCCGCAGATAAAAGCCCGTCGCTGCAGCCCAGGACCAGCTTTGGTGGAATAAAGACCCGGAGCTGATCACCATGAAGATCCGGACGTTTCCTCTGCAGCTGTTCGTCGGCCTGGCCCTGCAGGTAACACGCCGACCTTTGACCCAGACAAGTGCAGGACAACAGAGCCGAGAAGAAGTAGAGGTTCAGGTCGACATAACTGCTGCTACTACAATGGCAATTCCAAAATACTATTACAAATACTACTATTGTACCTTCATCTTATTCTACTGAAACATATATATCTGTATACATAGCACTGTTACTACAATGGTTGCCTCTGCTGCTTCAACTCAAACTACCAGTACTGCTGTAAATACCATTACACTAGCTGCTAGCATGCGCCGCGAGGTTGGCGATTCTCGCCATGCTCACCCTGTAGACGGAGACCTCCGTCCCTCGCTGGAGCCTTCAGGTGGTGTTGGAAGGACGGTGTGGTTCACCGTTTCTTTGACAGGTGTCAGTTCAGAGACGGCTCTCATCCTTCGGTTAAGAGAGTCAGTGATTTGAGCGCCTTCTCACTGAGCTCAGACTGTAACTCAGACAGAGATTCTGTTACCCTATGACCGAACCCTGGCTCAGGCCTGAGGTGATCACTTCCTCTTTCAGGTCTGGGCGGGTGTCTGTGGGACCCTTTTCCCCATGCCCTCAGGGTGGGGAATTCACTTGGGCGCTGGCTTGTTGGGTGGAACGCACGGAAGCTCTTGTGCGTTCGGACAAGTTGGGATGGTTGTCTCACTGGATCTGTGAGGCCACTGAAGGGGACGGGGTCTCAGTGCTCACTCCACGAGGGGGTGACCATGGAGGACATCTGCCAGGCGTCACCCTGGTCTTCGTCCTTTACTTCTGCCGGGGCATGTCTGAGGGATGTGTTGGAGGCTCAGCTGGTGTGTTTGGTTCCTTCTGTGCTAAGTTACCTAAGCCTAACTGGGTGGGGGAGTCAGTCAATCAAGTCTCAGGCGCGAGGCGGGGCCTCAGAGTGGAGGTAACCAATAGCAAAGCCCATTAGACGGCATCACACGTATTCATAGAACTGAAGTTACGTTTAGGTAACTAAACATTTATAGTCACTGAACCTTTCGTCAGTGGTCCCACTGCATCTGGATGAGGCTCGGTGTTTGTGTCCTCAGATGTGCTGCTCCCACACGTGCCGTGTGTCTGGCCCAGTAGCAGACTGCAGCTTCCGAAAACTGCACTCCGTTCCAGCCCTCCCTCCCAACATCACCCACCTGTTCCTGGCGATGAACCACATCCGAGAGATCGACAGCAGCTCACTCTCCGGCCTGGAGGAGCTTCAGGTGCTGGACTTGGGCCGGCAGTTCTCCAGGCTCGTGATCAGGAACGACTCTTTCTTCAGACAGACACGGCTGAAGAAGCTGGTGCTGGGCTTCAACGCCGGCCTCCGACTGGAGCCGCGAGCCTTCCTGGGCTTGTCCGCGCTGCAGAAGCTCCACTTGGATGCCTGCTCTCTCCAAGAGTCCATCCTGGAGGACAAGTACCTGGAGCCGCTGACCTCCTTGGAGACGCTGGACCTCTTTGGGAACCGGATTAGAAGACTGAAGCCAGCGATGTTCTTCTCCAACTTGACACACTTGAGAGAGTTGAATCTGAAGTTGAACAGAATCAACGGAACATGTGGGACTGATCTGTCCGGGTTCCGGGGCAAACACTTCACACTGCTGAACCTCAACTCCAACATGCTTGGGTTAGGTTCCCGAGGGGCGAGGGCTTGTGGGAACCCCTTCCGAGGCATCTCCTTCCAGACTCTGGACTTGTCCAATAACGGGTTCTTGACAGCCGACTTCTTCAGAGCCATTCAAGGAACGAAGATCCATGAAATCCATCTGTCTGGACCCATGGGAAGAGGATCCTCCTCCAAATTCTTCCAGGATCCAGACGGCCAAACATTCCAAGGCCTAGGAAACAGCTCTGTGCGCGTGTTCGACCTTTCTAAAAACTTCATCTTCGCGCTGCAGGATGGCGTTTTCAGTCCATTAAGAGAAGTCCGGACCATCGATGTGTCCAAAAACAAAGTCCAACAGATCCACCACAGGGCTTTTGAGGGTCTGGGAGGCCACCTACAAACCCTCAACCTGTCCTTCAACTCGCTCTGTGAAGTTCAGTCCCACTCCTTCGCCTCTCTGGCAAGTCTGCAGCAGTTGGATTTGTCGCACAATAACATTGGAATGTTGGGGTTCAACTCCTTCATGGGGCTTCACAACCTGAAAGAACTTCATCTGACGGGGAATTCTCTGCGGCATCTAGGTGGCGCTGCTTCCATGCCGAGGTTGGATGTTCTCATGTTGAACAACAATAAGGTGTCTTCACTGTACCGAGTCCCTCAGGTGGCCCCGAACGTCACGCGCCTCAGCCTTCAGGACAACCAGCTGAGCAACCTGGGCGAGGTGCTCCAGCTCCTGCCGCAGCTCCCACTTCTGCAGGTCCTTCTCTCTGGAGGAAACCCAGTCACATGGTGCTCAACAGCCACCTCAGACTCAGAAATCGGTTCCAGTCATTTGCGAGTGCTTGATCTTCACGACTGCAATCTACGGTCCATCTGGTCTGGAGGCCACTGTTTGAACCTGTTTCACAACCTCAGCAACCTGGTGATTTTGAACTTGAGGTCCAACCGTCTGAAGGACCTGCCGCAGTCGGCCTTTCAGGGTCTCACCTCACTCACCCACGTGGACCTCTCCTCCAACGCGCTGACCTACCTCCAGCCCGACGTCCTTCCCAGCAGTCTGCGAGTTCTTCTGCTGAGCGACAACTTCATCGCGGCCCCTGACCCGACAGCGTTCACCTGTCTCCGGGTCCTGGACCTGAGGTGGAACCGCTTCCACTGCTCCCCTGCGCTGCAGCACTTCCTCACTTGGCTGAACAACACCACCGTGACGCTCTTGAGCCCAGCAGCGGAGCTTCGGTGTCAGTTTCCGCCGGCTCTCTTCAACGTTTCCCTGAGGGATTACACTGCTGCCACCCTCAGGAGGTCAGAGGAAAACATGATGTAGAAAGGTTTCAGACGGCTCTCAACCTAGCGCCTTAAACCCCTTGGTTGATTTGGTTTCTCTTTCTCCTTCTTTAATTTTCAAAGTCATATTTGCCTGTAATGTCCGCAGCTGTTGATATCTGAATAAACAGTGCTCTTATCTCTCATCTCTCATCTAATGTCATGGTTCTATCTTTACTTTGAATTTTTTTTTCACTTTTTTGTGTCTCGTTTTTCCAGTTCCACATCATATGAAGGCTCTTTTTTCATCGCTGCTCCTTTCTTCTCACTGGGGTCACGGTATCACGTGGCCCCTGAGGAAATTCCCCTGCTCACCGCTGCACTGGTGTGAAGCAGTCAATGAAGAATCAATCAGGAATCTATGAAGACGAGTTTGAGCTTGCAAAGATCAAACTCCAGGAGACCTGGAGGCCTGGAATGTTGCCGCCTCCCAGTCTTGCTTAACCATCCTCACGTCCTATTCCCCGGCTACTCTGCTCTAGCTGAGGGGCCCCAGATGTTCCCGGGCTAGCACCGAGCTTGACCGGGCCTCCAGAGGTCCCTCCTGACCGTCGCGCTTCTCCTGACCGCACCGAGCTTGACCGGGCCTCCGGAGGTCCCTCCTGACCGTCGCGCTTCTCCTGACCGCACCGAGCTTGACCGGGCCTCCGGAGGTCCCTCCTGACCGTCGCGCTTCTCCTGACCGCACCGAGCTTGACCGGGCCTCCGGAGGTCCCTCCTGACCGTCGCTCTTCTCCTGACCGCACCGAGCTTGACCGGGCCTCCGGAGGTCTCTCCTGACCGTCGCTCTTCTCCTGACCCCACCGAGCTTGACCGGGCCTCCGGAGGTCCCTCCTGACCGTCGCTCCTCTCCTGACCCCACCGAGCTTGACCGGGCCTCCGGAGGTCCCTCCTGACCGTCGCTCCTCTCCTGACCGCACCGAGCTTGACCGGGCCTCCCGAGGTCCCTCCTGACCGTCGCTCCTCTCCTGACCGCACCGAGCTTGACCGGGCCTCCGGAGGTCCCTCCTGACCGTCGCTCTTCTCCTGACCGCACCGAGCTTGACCGGGCCTCCGTAGGTCCCTCCTGACCGTCGCTCTTCTCCTGACCGCACCGAGCTTGACCGGGCCTCCGGAGGTCCCTCCTGACCGTCGCGCTTCTCCTGACCGCACCGAGCTTGACCGGGCCTCCGGAGGTCCCTCCTGACCGTCGCGCTTCTCCTGACCGCACCGAGCTTGACCGGGCCTCCGGAGGTCCCTCCTGACCGTCGCTCTTCTCCTGACCGCACCGAGCTTGACCGGGCCTCCGGAGGTCCCTCCTGACCGTCGCTCTTCTCCTGACCCCACCGAGCTTGACCGGGCCTCCAGAGGTCCCTCCTGACCGTTGCGCTTCTCCTGACCGCACCGAGCTTGACCGGGCCTCCGGAGCCTCCACTTCGCCAACAGTGCACAGGTGTCATTGGATTTGGTGCTTGTTTGGAGCTCCAGTTTTGAAAAAGAAATACTACACATGATCATATTTTGCAGTTCAGACCGTCCTCCAGCAGGAGGCAGCATCCCTGCGCCCCCTGAGAGCAGCGCTGCCACTTCTTGTTGCTCAACACCAAAGTATGAGGAGAGAGCCCGGGGCCCCATCAGTGACGGACCGAACGTTTGGGCTGTTTAAGAAAGCAGGTCAGAACCCTCTAATGGAAGCTAAATAGGGAAGGAGGTCAATGCCCTGTGGTCAGTCACTGGCTTGTTGTTGGCCGGACACTCATCAGACCTCGATCATGGAGACACGCGGTGAAGCAGTGATGGCATCCTCCTTCAATCTGAAGAGAAAAGCTCAGCTCTGTTGATGAGACTCGGGTGTCACGATTGACCGCTGCCTCAGTTGACCGCCACAGTCGGAATAAATGTTGTAATAATAAATGTTGTAAAAATAAAAGGGCTGCTTCAGTATAACAAGAAATATATATACTGTATATACCAAAAATATCAAGTAAAATGTAGTCTAAATATGAAATAATAATAGATATACAAAAATAATTATGTATATATATATACTATACTATACTATATACTATATATATAGTATAGTATATACTATATACTATACATATATATATATACTATACATAATACTCCATCGTAGTACATATAAAAATATATTATATTTTCAATTCCACATAATGTGTAAATAAAAATCCTTTTATGCTAATTATGTCGCGTTTTTATGACTATCCTATATATATATATAATTTACAACAGGATGAGACCATAATAATCTGCCAAAGTGAAGAGAGACAGTAGCACACGTGTCGAACTAAAGTACCAGATGTGCTACTGATGCTGATCACTGCACGCTGCAGCTGTCGACGCTGGTCCACAAACACGCGGCAGAAAATGCGTGAATTATTGATGGCAATTGCAGAGAGGAGCAGGAGGGTTGACATCATGAGCGGATCACATCACACAGGCAGCACATGATCGATCAGGTCCCCAGCCTCCCTCCCTCTCTGTCTCTATTGGATTTCCTGGTACCAGACGAGAGCTCAGTCCCACTGGCTCAGAACCTCGTCCTCGCACAAACCCCCTCCTGCGCTGACATCCCTCCACGGGCAGGTTGCCGTGGCAACTGCTCCCACCTCCTCCACAGTCATTCCTCTCTTCCTGATCGTCGTCTCCATCCATCCTCCCCCACAAGATGGTCTCCCGCTCACCCAACATTTGCCTTGTTTCTCCACACTGGAACGCTGTCTATGTGCATGTGCAGAATATTTCTTGGCAGATTTATCGCAGCCACAAACTAGAACTGGAGGAGGAGAGCCGTGATCAGAGCCTGGCGCTCGTCTGACAAAGCTGCACATCATATTTCTGCTGACAATAAAGTGCAAATGTGATTTCCTTTTACTACACCTAGAAATGCAGATCAAAAGCAGCCATCTTTGTGTTTTCACTGGAGGATCCATTTCCTTGTGACCTAGAGCTTTTGAAGACCATTTTTCGTTTCGGTTTCTCTCATGTCGACGTTCAGGAACCTTAGCTTAGCTCCCTCCAGGCGGTTTGATTGACTTCCAGCTAGACTTCCGCTGACGTGCTGTTGTCATTGCGCAGAAGCTCCTCCGTAGACCATGGATGATGTTCATGTCTCGATCCTGAGCCATGTTTTGACACTTGAGTCGCATTTATTGAATCCTTCCTGCCGTTATCCCACGAATTGGACTCCAGACTGTTGCTACGTTTACGTTTGCTACGTTGTTTAAATCATTTGACGCATGAAGTCGCCGGATCCAAACTAGGTTCCATGAAAACAAACCTCTCGACATGGTTTGCTGCTTCTCTGTGTTCTGCTGCGGTCCAGGGGGGCTTCTGTTGCAACTGGATCTCCTCCGCATCAATAATGGAGTGGTGATGACCTTGTCCTGTGACCTTCGGGAAGTCCAGAACCATTCTAGCGCTTCAGCCCAGACTCCCCTCAGCGCGGCTGTGAGACTCAAAGGTGTGATTCCTTCCTGTTTACTCCGTATCGGACCAGCACAACATGAAAAACATTGTTACAACTGTTGCTTCTGTTGGCCTGGAGGTTCCACCACTCCCTCCAGCATCATGCATCTGCAGGTCTGCTTCATGAGTGAGTGGAGAGAGATGAGGCTGCCATGCTGCCGAACCCTGCAGCGGTCAGTGCCTTGCCTCTTGGCTCAGCTCTACTCTTCACCACCATTCAGAGCCATGCTGAGCCAAGATCCGTCCGTCTCCGTCCTCCCCTCACTCGAGAACACAACCCACGTCCACACCAAGTAAAGCCAGCTTCCCGGAGGTGACTGGCCTCCAATTTTAATTCAATGTTGTCACCTTAAGGCTTTTATTTTCAACCGACACACGGATGGATGGCGTGATGGCGAGGGGGTCTTCATTCAGGTTTCGGCGCACCTCGTCTGACCGACGACATCAAAGACTATTCTATCGTTTCCTACTGTGCAGCACTCACCTGTGCACCGACAGCACACAGGAATAAACCACCAAACCCTGAATACACCTATTATTTACACTGCGCAGAGTCTCTTCTAAGTCCATGCAAGTGGAGAGCAGGTCCACGTCCTGGAGGTCTTCACGGTGTCCACCGGCACGCCGACGGTGAGAGGTCACTCGGCGGCTGCCGCGACGGGACACCCCGACAGAGAGGTGTTGGAGGACGAGGAGGTGAGGGATTTGGAGCTCTGGTACCTGCAGAGAAAGAGAACACACGGTGCACGCGTGGAGATAACACCTCTGAAAGCAGCCAGATGAAGAGGAACAGAAGAGGGAGCTTGTAATCCAGAAGAATGGCATGACGCAGGTGTGCTGCGCCGCGAGCCGAGCCTCACCAAGAGCGAGACTTGTGGACGCCTCGGTCCTTGCTGGGCGAACTGTCCTGGGATGGACTTTGGAGGGAGTCCAGCGAGGAGGTGGTCGGCGGGGTCATGTCCAGCTCCAGAAACATGATGTTCTCAGCCTGAAGCAGAGAGAGACTGCCAGCGTCAGCGTGTGTCCGAGGGCCAGTCAGTCACCCGTCCTCACCCGGTATCTGGAGTGGCCGCCCATCGCTATGGCAACCCTGGCGTACTGGCTGATGGGCCGCTTGTAGCCCACCGCTGACGAGGGACGTCTCTTCATCTGAGAGGTTTTGCTGGAGACAGAGCAGGACAGGAGCGTCAGCACAGCAGAACATGACACCAGAGAGGAGTGAGGGAGGGTGGCACAGCTGGAGAGGAGAGACAGATGAGGCTCATGATGAAGACACGATGCTGACTGACCTCTCTGTAGCAACCAGACGCTGGAACTTCCACTGATCCTCCTCGGGGTCAAAGGTCAGCCGGTTCATGATCTTGTTCTTCTCCTCAGGAGGGATGAAGTTCTCTATGATCAGGTACCTGAGGCAGGCAGAGGCGATGAGCCCAGCGTGTGTGTGTCGGGTCGGGTCGGGTGGGGTCACTCACTTGAACTTGAGCTCCCTGGTGAGCTCGTTCTGCGTCTGCTCCAGCTCCTGGCGGCTGCGCACGTGCTCGTCGTTCACGTCCTGGATCTCCGCTTTGATGCACTGCAGCTTGGCGTACAACTGGGACGGGGAAACACAAGCAGGCGTCAGGGACGGAAGCACCACTGACTCAGACACACGTGGGCTTGTTTAGATTCAAATGACATTTTATGATATTTGAATTTGAAATAATAATAAAATAATACTTGTATTTTTTAGGAACTTTTGTCTCCTCCCGTAGTCATACTGTCTTTTGTTCATATGAAGATTTGGATTTCCTGTCCCTCAACATAAACCAACATACAATATTGTAATAAATGGCCTTGGTATCAAGATATTCACCAGTTAAAGAGATCACTTCCTCAGTATGATTCATTTTGAGAATCTTACAATGAAGTGTAACACATTTACAGCGTATAAAGTCCCTGTGCAATTCCACTGCACTGTTGGGAACATGTAGCCACAAAATGCAAGTTCAATCTAAGGCTGTGTCCCACTCCTCCCTCTAACAGCAGCACTTGGTTGTGAGCGCCCTCCACCATGAAGCGCCCTCCGACCACCAAGTGAAGTGACTGACGTCCCTCAGAATTGGGACCACACCTGATGATGTCATGCGTATCATGACGTCATCAGGTGACGTCATGATACGCATCATTTCAAGTGGTGAACAGTGAGTGAGGAGGAGTGGGACACACCACACTGAGCCCAGTGTCAGGGGGAGAGATGGGACACAGCCTTAGACTCTTCCTTCCGTCACATGTGGCGCCTGATCAGGAGAGTGAGTCACAGTAGTATCGGTCTGAACCCCAGTCACAACGTGATGCACCTTCTTGAGTTTCTTGGTTTTGGCTTCCACTTCCTGCTGCAGAGACGTGAAGGTGTCCCTGAGTTCCAGCGTCTCGTCGTCCTGCACCAGCATCTGCTGCTGCATCTCTCGCTCTCGGCGGGTCTGCACACGTAGAGGGACGTCAGAGAGGGTTGGACCTGTGAATCCACCAGACGGCCTCACCTGCTCCGCGATCTCGTGCCGCTTCAGCTCCAGCATCTTCTGCTGTTCGTTGGTGTGGTCAATGATGTTCTTTCCTCCCACCAGCAGCTTGCTCTCCATCGCCTGGAAGCACAGGCCGGGATTATCATCCCAGGGAGGAGAACGGTGAGGAGGCGGAGCTAAGATCCCAGCAGACTCCGTCAAGAATACGGAGGAGATCGTGCAGAGCAGAGCAGAAGCTCCTGGGACTCTCTGTGAAGAGACTTGCAGGCCACGGAGCCTCACTTCAGACAGTCCTCCCTCCTTCAATCCTTTAACCATGACTGACCTTGTTAGTTCGCTCGTCAAGACCAGGTCAAGACCAGCGGGACCAAGCTGGACCCAGAAGGAACCGCTAGTGTGTTCCAAAGAAAACCATTCAGTTCTTGATTTATTTTGTCAAAATGACTTGAAATGAATGTTTATGCGACCAACATTCAGTCTTGACCTTGGTCCGAGTCTTGACTCGCTCTCGGTCTCGACCATGACACTAGACCGCATCAGAGACCAGAATCTGGCCATCGCCACCGTGCTTCTCGTGCTACAGCTTCAGAGCTGCCCTCACATGGTGACAAGGCTGTTGACGTGAGAGGGTGAGAGCAGGTCTGCCGCCGCCGAGACAATCGAGTGTGTGTCCCTGGCTTTACATTCAGCCAGCTTCACATTCCAGCGTCCACCTCATTACATCAGACTCGCCCGCCCTCACTCTCCAGAGAGGATGCAGCGTACACAGCCAGCCTTTGTGCAGAAATCTCTTTGTGTTCTGGAGCAGCGTGAGCGGCACAAGCTGCAGGGTGATGACACAAACCAGAAGAGGAAACCTCCGGTGAGGAGCTCCAGATCTCAAAAATGGCCGGTGAGGTTCTTAGTGAGTCCTTTAGTGCCACTGGACCTGTGCCGTCACTAAACACTTCGGTCTTCTCAGTTTCCCACTAGATGGTCCACGGCTTTTAGGTAGGATTCTGAAACACGGCGTCCATAACCCTGCCCCCTCCTGACAACCACTGACAACTAACCTGTCAACCACTGACAACTAACTACTTGCTTTGTAAAAAACACAGCTGTAAACATCTATTTATGACAAAATAACTTGATAAACAACAGATAAACAAGCATCTGAGTCAAAGAACAAACATTAACAGACATGAAGTCAGTAACTGTTGCCACGGTATCACTGTGAGACGTAGGTGTCCCCTGGGCAGCTGTTTTACTGGGCTGAGCCTGATCCATTAAACTAAGAATCATAATAAAAACATGTCGATGATGATTCCTTCCCTCACTACCAGCCATGGTGTGGCCTCCCATTAGAAAGCAATGAGTTAGTTTAGTGAAGGATTGTTTCAAGTGTGGAAGTGATCTGTGGTTTCCTCCTGTCACCAGCGTCAGACGTCCCGGTAAACAAATATGGTGAGCGCAATGGTTGTGAAAGGTTGGAGAATCTGCAAAACTGGATCATATTTGGTGAAATTACCGGGCGGCAACACAATTGAATGTAAAGCAGTGAGATGACACTGTGAGTCAGGCATTATACAGATACATTCAGGGCGTCCTGCTGAGGAAACAGGGCGGCCGGTTTGGAGGGCGGCCAGTTTTTCATGCTGTGCAGTTCAGACGCCCTCTGGCTAAAGCCTGCTTCCCCCAGAGCCGGCGGACACTTAAGTGGGACCGAGTCACAGTGTTGTGGAGGAACAGAAAACAAGGTCCAGCCAGAGCAGAATGAAGCGTGAGTGGAGGAGAGGAGGACAGTGCTGGAGGCGTCACAGTTGTGTCGTGCAGCATCACACACAGGGCCGGGAGTTGGCGCTCTCCCTGAATGCAGCGAGGCAGATCCACCATGAGTGTCCTCACCTCACCTCTGGGGTGCAGCCCGCACCAGGTCCCACCAGCGTCCTGACTCACATACCGGAGTCTGACGCCTGATGCTGGACTCACCGCCTCTTCTCCTCCCTCACGCAGGAGAGAGAAGTGCTGCCGGCAGGTCGAGGCAGGGATATCAGTTTCAGCCAATCACAGCCGAGCGAAGCACAAGTGTCCATAATGAACGCAGGGCTCATCACTCCTGGACCCTGAGCTAGTACGACCAGGGCAGCCACGCTAGCGACCGCTAAACACAGCTGGATCCTCACACCTGACAAGCAAGAACTTCCCCGCGCCTCTCGAGTCGCGAGAAAAAAGTAGGTCAGTCTGCAGGGGGCGGGGCTAAAGTGACAACTTCAGAACAATTTATCTGAGATTTTTTCCCTTTTCTTTACACCGATAAATCGGTATGCGAACAACACCGCAGTGTGCATCATAGCGCCAGGTTCCTGCCACAACACGGCCCAGCTTTCACTGTAAACGCAGTGCCACACACGGTACCACTGTGTGTGTGTCGTTTGGAAGGTGAAAGGCTTCTAGCTCAGCTTGTTCCTCCATGACAGTGACTCTCTCATGCTAGCTCCCTGCATCAGACTCACCACACGACCCAAGATATCACGGTGCTGATCCTCATCACAGTACGGGGATGTAGTGCGATGCCATCACCCATCACAGCACCCACCCCACCCCCCACGGGTCCAAATTATTCACGAGTCTCTTTACTGGCAGGCGAGGCAGTAAAAGGCTAAAATTAGCACAAAAGTGTTAGCGGTTTTGAGGCTTCCCTCCGGGCGAGCGTCCGCTGGCTGACGCATCAAAGGGCAGGAAATAGTTCTTGGACTTGCTCATCTTCCTCCTCGGGGGACTTTGGTCACGCAGACACAGCCCCAGCAGCACAGCAGGACCCGAGTCCCACGAGTCCTGGCGAGGCAAGCGTGGACGTCGGCTCAACGCTGGCGTCACAGCGGGAGCAGGAGACACGACAGTGATGCTAATAATGACCAGCTAATGAGCGTTTCCTGCAGAATCACAGCCAGATCCTGCTTTATTTTTCTGCTCTCCGTCACGTCGGAGGAAAAAAACCTTCAAATGTTGGAGAATGATGTGTGTCTTCCTGCTGCTCCAAACGACGACGGCTTGTGGAGCAAGCACTTTCTTTTGTGGGAGCTACAGGCTAACACACCCTGCTGGCGGGATGCGGGAGGCCTTCAGGACACGGGAGAAGAGGCTCGCAGGTGGGCAGAGGGGAAGGTTTCATCCCACTCCACAGTTGCAGGGGACAAAAGTGAAGGCTGCTATTGTTCTCCGCTGGAATGTCCTCTCTTCCTGCTCTTACTTCCTGCCTGGAGCTGGCCTTCCACAGACCGGCCGTGGAGACGAATCAGAGCCTTCATGTGACTTTGTTTGCGTGTGACTCGGGTGATTGATAAAAGCCCCATCACTTGAGCCGCTGGCGACGCACACTCGGCATGTTTGCGCGGTTCATCCACCATTAACCTCAGAACGCTACGTTTAACAAGGGATTTGTTGTGTTGTCTCTGCTCAGTTGCTGCGTAGGTTTGAATGTTTCCTTTCACTGAGCTCTCAGAACAAAGTCATGCCTCAGTGCCTCCGTGACATTAGACTCTTTTTATTTGTGGGAAGAACGGAGGCAGTCTCATCTCATCCAATCTAATGGATCCTCAGACGGATGAAGGAGCTCTTCGCTCCATCTCTGAGAGCGAAAATAACCTGACTCTGTTCCAGCCCAGAGGTCATGACCTCAGTGGAGGTGACGGAGGTCACTCGATCGGCCCTCTGGCTCAGCTCTACTGCGCTCAGTCGTCTGTGACTCGTCCACACAGCAATGGGGAAGATTAGAGACGTAGATCACGGGATTATCACGTGATCATCTGAAGAGTTGTTATCGAGGAGCATCACAGTGGATCCTATTACAGCTGCGTGTGTGTGTGTGTCTGAGAGCAGAACCATGAGGGAGGGATCCTGCTCATCTCTGGCTCCAGCTTACCAACCAGCCGTTCTTCAGCTGGACTGAGCGAGGAACACAGAGGGAGGATGGGCCACGGCTCCAGCCACAGATGAACGGATGAATGAATGACTGAGACGCCTCCCTCAGCCACCGCTGTCAAACCTCTGAGGGTTTGGAAACAATCCTCCGGCTGCACGAGGGTTTATGACGTAAACAAAGAAGCAGGCGAATCAGTTTTTATCACATGACTCCCACCTTCAACCTCACATGAACTAACCACGCCGAGCAAGAGCCAGCGTCAACATCAGGAACAATGTTCACATGTTCACTTCCGGTCCTCGTTCACTGCCACGGATGTGAAGGGATGTTCACACGTTTGTCGCTCCGCATCTGTTGTTGTCACTAGATGAATCAAGATTCTATCCCTCATAACTGTATTTTTTATTGACGGGCTGCATCATTTGTTTGAGACTCGCAGTCGGGTCTGTTTTGCCTCAGGAAGCAGTTTCACATTTGAGTCACATTTGAGCCACATTTGAGTCACGTTTGCGTAATGCTTGAGTCAGGTTTGTGTCACGTTTGAGTCATATTGAGTCACGTTTGAGTGATGTTAGAATCATGTTTGTGTCACATCTGAGTCAGGTTTGAGTCACGTTTGAGTCACGCTTGCGTCACATTTCAGTCAGATTTGTATCATGCTTGAGTCATGTTTGCGTCATGTTTGTGTCACGTTTGAGCCACGTTTGAGTCATGTTTGCGTCATGTTTGCGTCACGTTAACGACACATTTGAGTGGTGTTTGCGTCATGTTTGATCCACATTTGGGTCACGATTGAGTCATGTTTGAGTCACGTTTGAGTCACACTTGCGTCACATTTCAGTCAGATTTGTATCATGTTTGAGTCATGTTTGCGTCATGTTTGTGTCACGTTTGAGCCACATTTGGGTCACGTTTGAGTCACGAGGCGTACGACGTCGGCGCGCTCACCTTGTACTTGGCGGTGAGCTGCTCCGTGGCCTCCTGCTCCTTCCTCAGATCTCCCATCATCCTCTCCTTCTCTCCCAGCAGCCTCTGCTTCTCCTCGGCCAGCAGGAAACGGTCTCCACGGATGGCCTCTTTCTCCATCTCCAGCCGCTGCTCCTCCAGCTTCACGTAGTCCTCGGCCTCCTTCTCCACCTCCGCCTCGTCTCCGTCCTCGAACTCGTCGTCCCAGCTGTCCCCGTCCTCCTTCTTCTGCTTGGTCCTCCACTTCCTGTGGTTGAGCTGGGCGCGGAGGCGAGCGATCTCCCTCTGGAACTCCCTCAGCAAGGCGTCTTTGGGGTCCTCGTTGACTCTGGGCTGGTTCTGGATGTTCTTGGCTCGGTTGGCGTAGCGGAGCGTCGTGAGGGTCTCGTCGTAGTGGAGGGCCGAGGGGCCCAACGTGGCCACCATGACGGTCTTGGCGTTCCCGCCGAGGGAGTCCTGCAGGAGCCGGGTCAGCTTGGAGTCTCGGTAGGGGACGTGGCCGCTCCGACCGTCGGCCAGGGCCGAGATGACGTTCCCCAGCGCCGAGAGCGAGAGGTTGATCTTGGCCGCCTCCTTCAGACGCTCGCCTTGGACTCCTGTCTTGGCCTGCCGCTCGCTCCCGGCCAGGTCCACCAGGTTCAGACGTCCCACTCGGATGTGCTTCCTCCCGTCTGGTCCTGGCTGGCTGCACTCCACCGTGATGAGGAACAGAGCGTGGGATCTGGACGAGTGTTCGTTCATGTCCGTCGCGCCCACCGCTCGGGCCTGGTTGCCCACGTTCATCACCTCCTCGATCTCCTTGATGCTCTTGCAGACGCAGGAGGTGAGGTCCCGAACATACACACCAGTCTCGGGACTCTCTCTGAGGTCCAGCGCTCGGGCGCTGCTGTGGTTGGGATCCAGAAGGTCTCTGATCTCCTCCAGATAGATCTCCAAGTAGGAGGCCCGGACCAAGTACTGCCGGTCCGACTGGGACCGCGAGATGTGCGTGAAGATGTGGTCGAAGGCGTTGGGGATCACGCCCCGCTTCTCGGGCTCCAGCCACGCGCCCTGCATGGTGTAGGTCTTCCCCGTCCCGGTTTGTCCGTAGGCAAAGATGGTCCCGTTGAAGCCCTCCAGCACCGAGTCGATCAGCGGCCGCACGCTCTCGTCGTACAGATCCCGCTGCTTGGAGTAGCCATCATAGACGGCGTCGAAGGTGAAGGTCTTCTGGGGCTCGCTCGCGGGGGCTCGAGGGTTCCTGAGGATCACCTGCCCCAGTTTCAGATCCATCTGGACGATGGCGCCTCCCGGCCCGCTCGACTCCTCTTTACGGTTCAAAGGTCGACATCGGACCACCACCTTCACCGACTCGCTGCTCTTAGTCTTTGACATCACTGCTCCTTCACTGGGGACAATGTGGAAAAACAGATCTTCTTTAATGACCCTGTTTCCTCCTCATGAATTATGAATCATGAGGAAAACAATGCGCCCGTCAACCGGTCGACAGCAGCAAGCGCTCGGCGCTGTCGCCCGTCAGAGATCCAGGAGGCTAATTGTCGCTGACATGAGCCTGAAAAACACCGACGGTCCGCTGCTCTCATCCGTCGGTGCTGCGACGCTCCATCAGCAGCGCGCTCCGGGTCCGGCCTCAGGTCAGAACCGATGGATCTGGATCCACAGCGAGCGTCGCATCCTCCTCTCCTCCGACCGGTGGATGCTCCGCGGCGGGTCCGCTGGTGTCGGTGAGACCCTCCTCCCGCACGGCACACAGTCATTCACTCACCACACCCCGCATCACTGCGGAGGGCCGCGGAGCATCACGGGAAATGGAGTCTGGGGCCGCAGCTGCACTAACCTGGGACAGTGCTGCCACCAACCGTTGCCACCAAGGTCTCCTTCTCATTCCCTCCTCAGCTGTTTCTTCTTACCTGTCGTCTCGCCCCCTTCTTTTCTTAATCAATCCAAGTAAATATAGCCTTCTCCTAGAACAATGTCGTGATATTTTAGATCCCCATGTTCACATTTCACAAGTCTGGACCCCCGATCCCTGATTCCACAATCCTTGACTCCTTGACTGAATGAGACGCATTAGACACCAAACCGTGTTTCAAACGTCAGAAACAGCCACGCGAGAGTCCGCTGCCTCTTGTAATCATCATGCGGCAGCGACATCTAGCGGCGGGTTTGTGAGCTACTCGAGGACGTGAGGAAAAAGTAGGCCGCGTGACGTGTGCAAACAACAGACACCGCGGCGGAAGTTGGTGTCGTCTCCGCGCGTTTGCCCGCTTTAGGATCAGTTTAACGAAACACGAGTGAAATACACTGTAACTATAGTGTCATAATCACCTGTGAAATAAACGTCACACCAAACTCGGCAGTTGCAGAAGCACTGCAAGCTGTAGTTGTGTGAATATTGCTCTAATCACAGACTCATTCATTCAGGACAGGTATGTGCAAGGTCAGGCTCGGGGACCACGGGTGGCCCTCTTTCAGTTGTCATGCATCCCAGTGTCCCCAGTCTGTTTCCAACTCTGGGTTGGAAAAAAAACAGCCACTTTGAGCTTGTCAGTCATAATGGTTCGTACTTTTTAAACTTTGGTTTATTGCTATTAAACCTTGTCCATAGATGATGTGACCCATGACACAAAATACTAACAGAAAACTACAAGTACAAAGTATAGGTCACCCATCAGGCAAGCACAGGAACAGAGTCATGCATCAAATAAACACAGGCATTGGAAGACACAACCAGTACCTTGGGATCAATCGGGCTGTCTCATTTAAATGTTGTATATGTGAACACATTCAAACCTGAAGGAAAAAAGTACAGGAGAAGGAGGGACATGAGCCTGAGAAGGTTCATGACTGTCGCATCTAAACACACCCAGCAAACCGCCAGCTCCTGCTCGAAATCTTGAATGACAGGGAACCATCAAATAGCCATCTTTCCATCTGGTTATAGAGACTGATATATTAGCATTTTGTAAAATTTCCTCAGTGATCTGCGTCTCAGCCATTCTTGTGTCCAACTCATGGCCTGAGATGGAAATCCAGTCGTTGCTTTCAGTGCTCGTCCGTATAATGACGATTACAGTGTTCAAACTTTGTTTCATTTTAAGTTTTTTTTTTTATTATTTAAAAAAAACCAACAAAAACAAAATGGAAGCAGAAGGACTTTTAATCTCTTTGTCTCTTTGATTTGAACAATTGATCTCGACTTAAAAATAACTCTCAATAACGAACACGCAGACCTATATGTACAGTGTCGCGACGGCCGGGTTGAAGCTGAAGTTGGCTCGGCGACACCGCACGATGAAGTCAGCTCGTCCGTGTTTTCTCTCGGGTCAAGTCTGAACTTGGCCGTCGGAAACACGGACGTGCTTGACATTCCTCGGGACTCAAACTTCTGTGACAAGTGGCTGGCGAAAGTTGGGCCGATGGGAGCTACCAAAAGTTCCAATCACTCCACGGGTTCGTGAGTCTTCAGTAGCCGCGGGCTTCACGCGATAAACGTCCCCAGAGTTGACAAAACAGAGGATGTGGGAAACGCCCGTGACAAGTCGAGAGCTGCTTCTTCGTGACGTCACTGCCTGACTCACAGCTGGGAGAGTCGTCTTTTAAACCGGAGCGCACCCCAGCTGGAACGAAACCGGCCGCCATGTTGGCGCTTTCACACACTTCGTGTACCATGATTGAGTTGCGTTGGAGCCAAGATGTCTCCCCGAAGCAAAGCAGTAGCATGTGTCCTGTCGGTCCATTTAGGACCAATCACATTCCAGCACATAGGCGAGCGACGTCGAAAGACACCAATCATATTAGCGAGTTTTGACAGAAGGGGCGGAACAGAAGGCGTGGCTATTAATCTAGGGTGTCGCCGTGGTGGCTCCCATTCGAAGGCGACGGCGGTCGTCTGTGTTTCGGTTCTAATCTCTCCAGAAACAAACTTCCAAAGTGCTTCGCGAGCGGTGCGTTTGGAACTCGCAGCCGTCTAGTTTTTATTCAACGAGTTCTCGGTCGAGTTTTTGGCAGGACCCTGGCATGACGGCTTGTGCGGAGAATTTGAATTAGCTCGCCGTTAGTTGGAAGAAAGAGTGAGGAGCCATTTTGTCCCGACTGTGTGGGAGCGGAGGAAGAGTGGAGAAGAGGAAACGCTCGCGGGACACTCGTGCTTTCTGCCTTCTGTCCTCGTGCTCTGAGCGGGGAGACCTTTGGCTTTTGGGGAGTCTGTCACGTCTCGGTGGTCGGACTCGGCACTGCGGTGGTGTTTAGCCAACTAGCTCGCCGAAGCTAACCAGCAGCAACTGTGAGGAGAAGCGGGCGCTGGGCTCGGAGCTGGATTGAGACGTCGCGACCTTACCGGTGACCCGTGTTCTTGGTTTTTGGTGACACAAACACTGTTATTTCAATGGCGAAGAAGACGTACGACCTGCTGTTCAAGCTTCTTCTGATCGGAGACTCGGGCGTGGGGAAGACCTGTGTTCTGTTCCGCTTCTCTGACGACGCCTTCAACACCACCTTCATCTCCACCATAGGTGAGTGCACCTGCGGGCCCGGGATGGTCCGGGGTCAGCGGCGCTGCGTGCCTCGGCCAGGCCGCCCGGGCCTGCTGGATTAGCTGGGAGGCTAGTTGTGCAACTTTCCTCGCGTCTGAACCCGAGTCACCTCTGCTCACCGTCAGCCCAGACCGAGCTGGCTTCCACTTCGTGTGAGAAAGCAGAAGCAGTCCGGGGAAACGGTGCCGTCCCGCTCGGGAATGACGCTGACCACCATCCTGGTGAGGTCGCTCTCAGTTGCCGAGCACTCTCACGCATCCCCTTTCCCCGTTCTTCCTCATGCCCCCCTCGACCAGACACTCAGTGAGGAAATCGTGTTCCAATCGCCAGTAAAGCCTTCAATGACGGCGGCTCTACTCTGAGTCCCAACCAGTCCCAGTCTCCCGATTACATTTCAGGGTGTCATCCCAAGTGAAAACGTATTCTAGCAAATGACCTCTGACCCGTGGCCGTTGTCTCCTCACTTGAGAACCAGACTCTGGCTCTGGTGGTACTTCAGAACACAGGCGGGTAGATGTTGTTGCTGAAGGCGTCGGTGGAATAAAACACTTCCTTCCCCTGCCTGACAGATCAAACCCGACTTGGGCATGACCTGCTGAGTCATGTTTGACTCCGGTAAAGATTGAAATGAATCAAACGAGTCGTTACTTCGTGGCACCAAGAGTGCTGGAGATCCCGGGTACTTTCTTGATTGATGTCGTGACGAATGTCACTTTCCCTTTCAGTTTACTGTAATACTTTGCATAGAGATTACAGCAGACAAAACTGTAGCATCAAAGCATGTCTTTATTTACACGTCTTCTACCAGTCTTTAGTGGTACTGTAAGCTCGCTGTTCCACATGCTCTTCCCACCAGCATATCTGCGTGGGTACCTGCCTTACTGAACTGTTTACTACCTAATAATAATAATATCATTATCACACTGTATCAGCCTCCAATCCAAGTACTGTAGATCAAATACATCAGTGGTAATAATGATGTCGACAGCTACACTGTTGCTGGCTGTTCTTCTGTCACTCATACTTGCTGGTGTTGCTAGTATTTCTATGTGGCTTGCTCTGAATATTTTACTTGGCCAATACTCTACTGTCGCTGCGTATGAGTTTTTATATTCTGACATTATTTACTCTTGGTAGATTGTTACTGTATTGATACCCAGATGTGAATATTCAGAATGTTATCGCTAAATCAACAATATCAATGAACCAAAGAGGGTCATTTCCTGCTTGGTGTTAATGGGCGGCTCAAGCCAGCCAGTGGTGTGGGATGAATATTGACATGAGATTGTGTCCGTATCGTACCGTATCAGCACTTTAAGCCTCCGCCACAACGAAGGAAAAACCGGCGACATCAGTTAGAGCCGCAGAGTCCCAGCTGCTCACAAAAGCCTTCGCTGGATTTACATCCGTCACTTTTGCTTCCCTTCTCTGCAGCGCTCATGTGTGGCTCTTCATCTTGAATTTGACCACTTGTTGACGTTAACTAACGTGATGAAGAAATGTGCTGTGACGATATCACTCAACGTCAACTGTCGAAGTCTTTGGCTAGTTTTGTCAATGACGAATTGAGAGTCGTGACCTTAAAAGAAGCAGAATGGAGAGCATAGTCCTGAATCAAGATAAAGGGCTTTTGACACATTTGCGTTGAATTTCCGACTGTTTCTCGAATGACGGATGAAGAGTTACCCAGCGTCCGCTTTGGTCCCGCCCCTGACTGCATGAGTCAAGGGTCCTGCTAAATTCATGTGCAGCCCAAACTGTTCTCATTACTCAGGACTGTTATAGTAATATATGAGAAGTATTCTTGTGGAGTCTGGCTGCTGACTCCTGTCTTTTCATGGCAGGATTAAGCTGCCATTCTAATGTTGAGCTGTCAGCGGTGCATGTGTTGACAGGACGGCGAAGCCTCCTGTGCGCGTGACTCAGAACGCACCAGCGTCCCGGGGAAGAGTGCTTCCATGTGGCGTCCAGCGTTAACTGGATTTGTTCTGCCTCAGCAGTGCAGAGGGCCTCCAGTGTCGTCGGCAAGATTTGATTTATGACTCCTTGTCACATCCTGCTCTCTTCTTAAAGCCTGTTGTTTTTAAACACTGCTTAGTCTGCCGTACATGACGCAGTCCCAGTTCACCAGCCAGTTTCCAGTCGAGCCAGTTCAAGGTGTGACAGTGGTCCGAAGGCGTCACTGAACTCTGACCTCGTCCAGAGCTGGGCCACTCCGCATGCTAGTCCGAGTGCTTCATCAGCCGGTCGGAAGACTGCCGTCAAATCGGCCTTTTCCCATTGAAAGCCAAAATGAAATCGGATGCAAACACAGCATGTTTATATCAGCGTGTCCTAGAAAAACAGCAGCACCATATTTACAGATGGATGAAAACATTCCAGCCGATGTTGGTTTAAATAAGAGGTGGACGAGGGCAGCGTGCCGTCCGCTCATTGCTGCTCATCCGACCATGTCTATATTCACTTTTGATTTCCTCTTCCAAATGTAATTCAGTTGAAGGCGGTCTTATGAAAACCAGCCTGCAGTGAGGCGCTCTCGGGAAGAGCAGGATTGGGAGGAATAAAACCACTTAACAGGAACTCTGACGGAGAGGAGACTTGAAACAAGAGTGTGTTCTTCTGACACACTTCTCATACCTTTGGAGACACAGACCCACAGCTGTTTCTCAAAATACCCCCCTGGAAAGCCCCCTCTTCCCACCCAGACCTGTTGGCAGTGCAGTCACTGGCCTTCAGCCGCGTTTATGAGACACCAATGGAGACTTTTGCTCAGGACACAAGTGGAAAACCTCCTCAACACTTTAGCATTTTACAAGCTGCCGTAGTTTCCTCGCATTAAATCTATAAACTAGTCCAGCGTTTACGTCCTCATAGGCAACATTTCATATGTTTTGTTGCACAATCTGATGATTCCCAGACGGACTGCAGTGTTGAGAAGGCATGGGAAGATGAGTTGAAATGATTGCGCCAGTGAACAGAGACCATCGTCAAACCGCGGCTAAATATAAACTGTAAATGGAGATAATGATTCACCTGCCAGACATGGTGTCAGAGCAGAGCAGACGTCCTGCGGAGTCCGGGGTGTGTGGCTGGTTAACATAGAAATTGTTGAGGTCAAGACTTGTCATGGTTTAGCCGACGTGCTCACATGCTAGCATAACTTGAGTCGGCTGTCTGGAGCCACTGGTTTGGGACTTTACCAGGAGCACTTCACTTTTGTGTCGGTATTGATGATGTCGGCACAAACCAACGTACCTGTGTAAATGCATGTATGGATGCAGCAGACTTCAGCTGTGCTGACAGCGGCCAGTGTGGCCCAGCTGGGTGCAGAACTGGTTTGTTGCTCATTTTCAGTGTCACTTTGTAGATGCCAAGTGCAGCACTCATGATTCCAGCTGTGTCGTGGCGGTGCTGGTTCCAAAGAAAGCTGCAATATCAGTGACATGTTGCTGGTAACCTGCTGCAATGTTGCCACGCAGGTCTACTTTCTTTCTCACTGGGATTGAGTTCAAGTGCGATTGTGCAAGCCCCACGCTGTCTTGTCGAGCGGGCCGGATGATGACACGTTTCAGTCTGCATCACCGGTTCATACAAGCACGAGGCCTGCGAGACAAACAAGTTCTGGAGCGTAAAGATTTGCGCTCTCCTGCTCACCCCTATAGATCTGAAGCCCCTTCCTCCCTCTCTCTTGGGTGTGTGATATTCAGTGAGTCACTCTTTGGCAGCCTCTTCCGTCATTCTTCTTTGGCCCCTCCCCTTGAGAGCACAGCTGTTTCTAGGAATTCTTTAACCAACAACACCCTCTGGCCACAGTACAACACTGCTCTCTCAGCCGCAGCAAAAAGTCACCGACAGTTTCAGGTGCCAAGTATGGAAGAGTGAACCATGAACATCTTTAACCCGACCTGTTCAGTCAGTGTGATGCAGCAGTGAGGTGACTACTGCACCTTTGACCGCCATGTGTCTGGAGCTACTCAAGAAGCCCTTCAGCCAGGAGATCATTCACCTACTTGCTGGCTTGGTTCACTGAGTTATCGACCATGTTGCAACCTCTCGCTGTGACTCAGAAAGGGCTGAGCCAAGGCCTTAGGTTTTTCTGATTTCATCTCTTCTAACCATGGATGAAAGCCCAAGTTCAGGGGGTGGGGGCACGGCGTGTCCCTCTGTGTCGGTCTTGATTCCTGTTGAGGAGCAGAGTGAGAAGCCACCGTGTTGCTCATGAAACTGCCGGTGACATCATGACTTTCCTTCAGCTGTAGACACACGCAGCGCTGTCTGACAGCACAATAGAGAGGTCCGTGGACACATTCACTCAACCAGAGGCCAAAACTCAGAAGGGTACGATGAAACCTCTGAATCAACAGTCCTGGGACGTTGTTGTGCAGAGCCATATCCGACCGGACCTAAAACCCCGACCTTCACGAGTCAGATTTTACCGGCCGCCGCCATGACTCTGTGTTTCCGAGGGTTGGGCTCAAATGTGCGACGTGGTGCAGCTCTGTCTGTAATAACAAATCACCATAAGAACATCCATTCTGGGTCCAAACCACTGCAGTCAGCAGCTTTTATTTTTGCACCGTGACTCACTTGACCCAAACCAGCAGGAGGACTTTTGAGCAAACATCATTTCCTGGCCTCAGACACGGTTATCACCAGCTATTGTCGTGAACTTCTCCGCGCTGTTGACCTCAACATGGACTGTCATGACTGACGTCTCAAGTGTGCGATGTCACTGCCTAACACGACCGTGTTTGTTTGCAGGAATCGACTTCAAGATCAAAACTGTTGAATTACAAGGAAAGAAGATCAAACTACAGATCTGGTGAGTCACTCCTGTGTTTGCACTGTTGTCCTGGAGCGGGACGTCTTCCTATAGCTCCCCCTGGAGGAGAGTGTTGGTCAGGTTGAGGTGCTGGGTTGGTGTGGGGAAAGACGGCAACTCGACTGTCATCATTGCTGGTTCTCCAGACCCTGTACTGGAAGGTCATGATTGGCCGATATCGGCCTGGTGGGTGATGCCGATCACAACTACGCATCATGTGTGACATCACTCTGCTGGTTATGGTGCTGCTAACGCTTAGCGGCCAGAGTCGTTTCCCCAGCTTGTAGTTGAGCACTCTCCTGCTGATGTCGGCGCTTTCTGCCGCCCGACACCCGATGCTGCTGCTGCTGCTGCTCTCTTGTCGAGACGCGCCACGTGTGTCAAGGTCCAGACAGTTGCTGGTGGCGAGCGAGTCTCACAAGTGTCTGTGGCTGCAGGGACACGGCGGGTCAGGAGCGGTTCCACACCATCACCACCTCCTACTACAGAGGAGCCATGGGCATCATGCTGGTCTATGACATCACCAACGCCAAGAGCTTCGAGAACATCAGCAAGTGGCTGCGCAACATCGACGAGGTGAAGCTCTCAGCCGCACAGCGACGGTGGATGCTGCTGAAGCGGCCTCAGCTGTGGGGTGGTCTGTGTCTGTCTGCCGAGTCATGGCTGACCTTCTCTGTCTGTGATGCAGCACGCGAACGAGGACGTGGAGAGGATGCTGCTGGGCAACAAGTGTGACATGGAGGACAAGAGGGTGGTGCCCAAGGCCAAGGGCGAGCAGGTGAGTCCACCGCCGCACTCGCGTGAGGACGTGAGCCAGGGTTGCACACCGGCAGAGTTAGCAGTGCCGAGTTTACACGAGCTGCTGACAGGCTTTCAGCCGGGATTTTCAGACAGGACGTCCAAAACCCCGCCCCCTCCCGACACACCATGTCAACCACTGACAACTACTTTTGCTTTGTAAAAAACACAGCTCTAAACATCTATTCATGAAGTCAGTAACTGTTGCCACGGTGACACTGTGAGACGTAGGTGTCCCCTGGGCAGCTGTTTTACTGGGCTGAGCCTGATCCATTAAACTAAGAATCATAATAAAAACATGTCGATGATGATTCCTTCCCTCACTACCAGCCATGGTGTGGCCTCCCATTAGAAAGCAATGACTTAGTTTAGTGAAGGATTGTTTCAAGTGTGGAAGTGATCTGTGGTTTCCTCCTGTCACCAGCGTCAGACGTCCCGGTAAACAAATATGGTGAGCGCAATGGTTGTGAAAGGTTGGAGAATCTGCAAAACTGGATCATATTTGGTGAAATTACCGGGCGGCAACACAATTGAATGTAAAGCAGTGAGATGACACTGTGAGTCAGGCATTATGCAGATACATTTAGGGCGTCCTGCTGAGGAAACAGGGCGGCCGGTTTTTCATGCTGTGCAGTTCAGACGCCCTCTGGCTAAAGCCTGCCTGCTGAAGTGCTGTTGAGCAAGGCATGGCTGCAGGTGCAGGTTTGATTCCCTGTGGTGGCGGCGCCCTCTGCTGGCAGCAGGAAAGTGCCTCTTCATCATCGTTCCAGCCCCCCGGCTGGCTGGCTGACACCCGATCTGTTGCCGGGTTATTTTGGGCGGCCCGGCTCACCCGCCTCTCCTCTGTGCTCCCCAGATTGCGAGGGAGCACGGCATTAGGTTTTTTGAGACGAGTGCGAAGGCCAACATCAACATCGAGAAGGCCTTCCTCACGTTAGCAGAAGACATCCTCAAGAAGGTTTGAGACCGCTCCCCCTCGCCCGCTGGCCGTGGCCTGCCAACCTGACCCTGTGTTTGTGTGTCAGCAGACGCCTGTAAAAGAGCCCAACAGCGAAAACGTGGACATCAGCAACGGAGGCGGAGGCGCAGGCTGGAAGAGCAAGTGCTGCAGTTGAACGGCTCGCGTGCACACACACACACACACACACACACACACACACACACACACACACACACACACACACACACACGTCTCACTCTCACACTCACACTCACACTCTCTGTCTCTCTCACACTCTAACTGCTAACTCTAACTCGCCCTCTCTAACCGTCTCCTGAGTTTTCTCGCACATCGACACTCGACATGAAACAAAATCCACCGTCACTCGTCTAACTCACCCCTTCCTCCCCTCCCCCCCTCGCTCATCGTCCCTCCTTTGTTTTAAAGGTTGTATAAAGACAAGCTGAGATTTTTTAAATATTTTCTTTGCCTGAGCTCACAACCCTCCTCCCTCCCCACCCCTCCCGCAGCACTCCCCCTCAGTGAGAGGGGGACAAAAAATCCAAGAAAAAAGCAAGTGTTTTTGTACAGGGGTGAGGTTCCTGTCGTGTTGCGCTCTTGTTTGGGAGGCGTGGCTTAGCTCCTTTTCTATGTGGGGGTTTATTTTGTCCTGTGCCTTATATGGAAGACAGGGGGCGGGGCTGTGTGGTGGGCGGAGCTACACCCACCCCACCACATTACACTTTATTCTTCTCGGAAGCGTTTGAATTTCTCCTGCAGCCAAGAGAACGACGGCGCCATCGTCCTGTGGCTTCATCTTTTGTTTTTATCTGGTTCCTCTCTCTCTCTCTCTTCCTTCTGACGTTTGGGTTTTCGTTCCTTCCTCTTCTTCCTGCATGCGGATTTCTTTGGGTCGGAACCGTTTCTGTACCGTTGTGTGGGCGGGAGGTTCACCAGTTCTCTTTGGAAATTCAAACAATTTTGCAGATCCATTAAAAATAAGCTTGTTTAAGTTACCTTGTTTGTCTCTCATGATTCACCGGGAGAGAAGCAAAGTGCTCTGGTTTCCTCTCCCTCAATCGCTTGGTTCAGTCAGATGTGCGTCATCACTTGAAGCTGCTGGAATTGATCTGAGTGGAGTCTGGATTCCATCCGGAACCTCTACAAATCAGCTTTAAACCCACTTTGAACCAGATCGAACACGGGATGAGGTCCGAGTTTGAACTCGGGCTTGACTTCCCAGATGCCAATTCAGGTTGAGTCAAGTCTGAGTCAACTGAACACGGATGGAACCCTTGTTAGGTTCAAGGAATAGACCTGACTCATTGCTGTGATTGCTGATCTCCATGTGTTCAATAAGCATATACGTGTGAACAAACCAAAACCTGGTGAAATGACGTGAAACCATGGGATCAGCAGCAGGTGCAAGTCACGTTCTGTTGAGAAAACTGTTCATCATGAATACGATTCTGAATTAATAGACTACAGAATGTCTAAATATAGAACATTTTCATATCGCCATAAAATGTAATTTTAAAAACTCTTCCTATAGTGTTTACTGTAGGGGGCGCCATCACTTGCTCCATCATTTTCAAGAGCTTCTCCATAGCTGGTCACCATCACAGATGTGCAGCAGTCAAGTCGGTTCACTGACTCACTACTGCCACCATATATGGCGAGTGTATTAAAACTGACTATCTCACGGCCCAGCGGTGAAAAAAAAACAAAAAAAAAGAAACCTTCTAGTGGCCCTCGCTGACGGCCCAACCATGTGGTTAAGAGTCACAGATCCAAGTGTTTTAAATCCTGCCTGAGCGCAGCTGCAGTCCAGGGTCTGTCAGTTGAACCCCAGTTAGTTCTGCTTCAGCCTCAACATCAGATGAACCAAACTCACCCAGTCAGTGTTCAGTGAAGCTGCTTTAGACAGGAGAGAACAGACGCCGACACTTGGCTCCATCTTAAACCAGAGTTCCATCCTTTATTCATCCCGACATCTGTTAGCGTCGCTCCGAGCAACGGACAAAAAGAACCAGTGCACAGACGTCTACATTCAAACCAGAACAAAGGGACCCAGAGCAGCGAGTCCGGAGGAAGCGACTCACGGGGCCCAGGAGTCGCGGGTTTAGTGCTTTGGTCGAGAAACATTCCATCTACTGGTGAGTTAGTGGCAGAGTGTTAGGCAGCGCTGCGCCCAGCCGTGTGTACAGCTTCATCATAAATACAGGTATAAATTAGGACACAAGCTACGCTCGCTCGGCTAAGCTCTACATAAAAACTCTGATTTACTCCAACCCTCGGGATATATTTGGTGAAAAACTCTCAATCACTAAGCCCCGAAAAAAAAGAAACAGGTATAAATTAAAGGTCACACCAGCAGCTGGTTTAAATAAATTACAGTTCCTGGCCACGGTGACCAGCTGAGTCGGCGCCAAACCTCCTGATCCGGCTGGAAAAACAAAGTAACGGTGAAGTGCGCAGGTTTAGTCACGTGATGGACGAAAGGCGGTAAGTGGCGGCAGATTGATTTTAAAGAAACAAAAAAAAAAAAACAAGGTATTGACAGGCGAGTTTGTGGCGATCAGGTGACTCTCTGGTCCGTCCCGGGCCTCACACGTAGACCAGGTCCCGGGTCTGGGCGGCCGCCTCCTCGGCGCCCTGCTCCTCGTCGTAGCCGTCGTAGGCGATGGGCTTGGGGCAGCTGTACGGGTGGCCGTTGTCGTCGAAGAAGCGGCGGAAGGTGAACTCGTAGAAGGCGTGCTCCGGGTGTTTGCCGTTCCGGAACCACAGGTTGAGGGTGTCGTTGAGACGGTCCTCGTCGTCGGTGTCGCCGCTGCGCAGCTTGTCCGGGTCGACCGGGTCGAAGTTGGAGGTGTCGGTGGAGTGGGCGATGGTGGGGACGTAGGGCGCCACTTGCTGGCGCAGGTCACTGGAGAAGTCGATGGTCTGGAAGAAGGGGTGGGCTTTGATTTGGTCGGCCCCGTTCTTGCCCAGCCGGTCCTCCGGGCCGCGGCACAGCTTGACGATGAGGTCCGAGGCCTCGGCGCTGAGCTTGGCCTGAGGCGGGACGTGCAGCGTGCTGCTCCAGTTGATCACCTGACCACGACAACACAGGTTACACACCACTGGAGAACATGGCAGAACAAGACACCTGCTGGACGGAGGCGACCTTGAGCTGTGTCTCCAGTGGCGTGGTGGCCAGGAAGGGCGGCTGCCCCACCACCATCTCGTACAGAATCACCCCGACGCTCCACCAGTCGCACAGCTGTGTGTAGCCTGCGGAGGAGCGGCGGTCACGTGACTCGGACTGTGGCGAGGAGGAGTGGGCGGCGTGGGGGCCTCACCTGTGCGCAGCAGCACCTCGGGGGCGATGTAGTTGGGGGTCCCCACCAGAGAGTGGGCCAGGCAGCGCTGGTGGTCCCGGGCCTTGCGGCGCTCCAGGGGCTTCAGGCGGTCGCTGCAGCGGCAGTTGGCCGGGTCCTCCCACTCCTTACTGAAGTCCATGCTGTCCTGGCGCACGTGGTCACCTGCAGGGGGCGCACCAGAGCCAGGTCACGCTTCGCAAACGCCCCGCCACTTCAGCGCATTTGGAGACACCGACAGTCGCGTCTCCAACCAGATTTTCACCGCTCGGTAGTTCTACTCTGACCAAGGACTGGGAATATTGGCACCGCCCAGCCGATAACAATCTGCTGGTGTAAACACACACAGGTTGAGCATCCAGAAGGGCTTGAACGACCACCAGCTGTGGAATCATTCAGCTATGTTTGTTTCTGCTCCGCTCATTGGTTCCTGACTGAGGTCCGACTCCAACTGGCCCAGGCTCCGCCTCAGCACCTCAGTCACAGTCACGGAGGAGTTGGAGCAGCGTCGTGTTGAAAAGTCTGGCTTGGTTTTGTTCGAGAAGATGACGCGTCTGAAGGACGAGCAAAGCCCTCCACACCATGGTGGAGTGATGGGAGAGTGACAGCTAGCTAGCATGTGGGTTAGCACGCAGCTAACTCGCCTCCTCAGTGTCCAGAACTGACCCAGTCACTAGCTACACTGAGCACATGGTTTCAGATTAGGATCCAACAAGACCTTTTGATGTGGATGCTGGTCAGATATTTTACCTGGGAGACACACGTGTGTAGAGTGAGGATGTGAAATTCTTCTCAAGGACCAATGAAGAGCTCCGTTCTCAAGAGCCGCAGCTCTCTGTCCACTGCTTCACAGGCTGAACACATGTTCCTGGATGATGTGTCATGGTTTTAATACACTGGTTTAATAACCTGTGGTGTCGCAGTCTCACAGTCAGATGGTTTAAGCAGCTTTAGGTGAAACAGAAATTCAAAATGGGTCCAAACAAAGGTCATCGTGATTAGTCGTGAAGGAAAATGATGTTAGGTTAGCTGCAGAGCTAGAATGACCAAGGACGTTGGGTCAGGACGGGAATATTGGCGCCGCTCACTCACCGCTCTGGTAGTACTTAGAGTCGTGGGTCCAGCGGAAGCCGGTGCAGAGGCCGAAGTCGGTGAGCTTGATGTGTCCGTCGCGGTCGATCAGGATGTTGTCAGGCTTGATGTCGCGGTGGATGAAGCCCATCTTGTGGACGCTCTCCACAGCGCAGGTGAGCTCGGCGATGTAGAACTGGGCCAGCTCCTCCCTGAAGATGCCCAGGCGGATCAGCAGGCTCATCATGTCGCCGCCCGGGATGTACTCCATCACGAAGTACAGGTTGTCCTTGTCCTGGAAGGAGTAGTAGAGGCGCACCACCCACTCGTTGTCGGCCTCGGCCAGGATGTCGCGCTCCGCCTTGACGTGGGCCACCTGGTTCCTCAGCAGCACGTCCTTCTTGCGCAGGGTCTTCATGGCGTACAGCGCCCCCGTGTCCTCTTTCCGGGCCAGACACACCTCGCCGAAGGCACCGATGCCCAGAGTCTTGATCCTCTTGAACATGCTCTTGTCCATCTTGGCCCGTTTCAGCCGAATGTAGTTGGACTCCTTCTGGCAGAGCATCATCCTCATCTGCTCCTGAGCCTCTGACGTCAGACCCACCTGGGAGCAGAACCACAGCCGTTACAGAGCATCACACCTGAGGGCCACTCGCCCGTCTGGTGACTGGCGCCGCCGTCTCCAGACGCCCTGCTCACCAGCTGGTGCCAGCAGATGCTTCACGGTGAGGGGCGCTGACGCGCCTCTACCTTGATCACACGCCTTCACCACAGAACCATGGAGTGATCTGCACCGCGGAGCTTACACAGCTAACGTGACGCCTCACTTCAAAACTTTGACACAGTACTATCAAAGTTGAGTTTGCCGTTTAAAAGCGGGCTGAAGACTAAACACAGAACCAAACAAAGTCGCTCCAAAACGTGAAGAGAGAAAGACTCATCGCTGTTATGAAGCTGAGGCAAAGAATGTCAAGGATTTGTCTGGAAACTACAAGGTCTTTGGCCTAAATTGTCAGATTTTCTCCCTTTAGGACGAACACTGACCAGACACTTGCCAGTTAGTCGCAAAAGGACTTGTGAGATTGTGATGAAATGGAAACAGCGATTTAAGATGAATGAATAAACCAAGGTATCGTTTGCCATGTGGCCCGCTTCCACTTTATGGAAACATTTGGAAATATTTCTGCAAGGAGCACCGCCGAATTACGCAGCTCTGGAAGTGACACGCATGACATGTCAACAGTTATCTTACTACGATCGTGACCGTTCTCTTGTGCTCACCAGATTTTGTGAATAATCAGCTTCATTTTCCCTCAGGCAGGACTCACACGGAGAGTGGATGTCGCCTGGCCACACGTGGTGTTATTTTGAGCAGAAGCCACTGGATGAGCGGCTTCTTCTATATTCTGACCTGCAGACAGTGATGGACAACGCTGGCGAACCGCTACGAAGCCATGGGCTTAGTTACACACGCGCTGACATTTACCATTGTATCTGGAGATAAAATGATCCGGGGTCATCTCGAGATAAAAACAATAAACCCATGCATGTCACTTGCAGGGCTCCGTACAAAATAGAGGAGAGTCAGGGATTTAGACGAAGACTCTCGCTCTTTGGCCGATTCCACCGTTCCTTCGGTGGTTATGAGCCTCGGGATGTTTTTCAATCAACCAGGTGAGCCGTGGTTCAGAGAAGGTCGAAGAACACTGGGTCAGACGGTGCTCCGCTTCCATGCAACATCACAGCCGCCGCACCCTGCCTCACCGGCCCGAGGAGACTTCATTTGCCTTCACACCAGACCATCATGCAGGACGAGAACACGAGCAGAAACAACAGATCTTACTTGGGAGTGACAGCAGGAGGCGCTCAGGTCAGCTGAGAGCGGAGCAGGAGAGAAGACGAGAAGAAGAAGAAGGAAGGGACATGAACCAAGCAGCGAAGAGAAGAGCAGCAGTGGGCGGCGACCACACGCCAGGAAGGAGGAGGAGGAGGAGCTGTGGTGAAGGGCAGGTCGGCTGGTCTCACCCGCTGCATCTCGCTCTCCAGCTGCTTCCTGCGGCGGATCCTCTGCTGGTGGTTCTTCAGGATGTTCTCCACATGTTGCTCCATGAAGAACTTGAAAGCCTGCGGCGAGTAGAGCGCGACGCGGCCCGACTCGCCACGTGGCTCTTCGTCCCTCTTGGTGCGCCGCACCGGCACCGGCGATGTGGTGATCTGCTTCCTCTCCACTGCAGAGGTCACCTCTGGACCTTCTGCGCTCTTGTCCCGGACCTCGGCAGCAGCGCCGCCGTCCTCACCCGGCTCCTCTCTCCCGCCGCCCGCGCCGTAAGCAGGCGGGTTGGACGGCGCCTGCTGCTGCAGGAGGTGTTTGGGGTAGGGGGGTGGCGGTCCCTGATAGCTGGGGACCTCTGCAGGGACCGGGGCAGGCGGCACCGGCGCGGGAGGCGGTGCCTGTTGGATCCAGGGCGGGTGAGTCGGGGCGACCGCTGTGTGCAGCTCCGGCTTCTGGACCCGAATGCTCTTGACGGGCTGCAGGATGGGGGCGTGCGTGACAGCGGTGACGGTAGTGGCCGAGGGCTGCGAACGGCCTGCTCGGCCGCTCAGCTGGTGGTTGTTGAAGGAATTGGTGCGGGCCGGCACACTGTGCTGCCAGGACGGGGACAGGTCCTGGTTGCTGCCGCTCCCCGCTGAGGCCTGCGGTTCTGCTCTGAGGGCGGCCTGCGACCAGGACTGAGGCGGGCCCAGGTTGTACAAGTCCAGGTTGTGACTGTTCCTGTTGGGGACCATGTTCCCGCCGTTGACGTAGGACGGCGAGGAGGCAGAGCCTCCAGCCTGCATCTGAGCAGCAGGGTACGGGGGCGGCGGCTGCCTGCTGCCCCCGGACAGGAAGTCCGTCTGAGGCGAACCGTTCTGGGACCAGCTGGAGGGAAAGGTGAACTTGGTGGCGCCAGAGCTCTGCATGATGATGGGTGGGTGAGCTGCCGGCGCCGAGCCCATCCCCCGCTGGTTCTGAGGCGAGGCAGAAGGGTAGCTGTCGGGCCAGGCGCCTTGAGGGACCGGAGAGATGCGAGGGGCGGCGTAGTCCAGGTTCCCAGAGTAGCGCTTGGTGGCCGGGTTGCTGTCCCAGGCCGGCGCCGGAGCCACGGGGCCGCGGTTAGGTGGCGGCGTGATGCTGCGCACCTGAGGAGGCAGAGGGGGGTTGACCCGCTGAGCCTGCGGCCCGGGGCTGTCAGAGCGGTACATGGTCTCCGGCATCAGGTGCCGAGGAGCTAGGGACTCTTTGGAGCCCTTCCAGCTGGGCCTCCGCAGGATGGGATGCTGCATGTGGACGGGACCTGCAGACACACCACACCACACCACACCACCGTGTTGGACCGGGCCGCTGCACTCTGCCAAACCGGAAGACGTACCTGCAGGTTTGGGCTCCCTTGAGTCCTGATACGACACTTTGCCCATGTAGTCCAGTGCCGCGCCGCGGTTCTGCATACACACACAGGTGTCTCAGTGGTGAAGGAGCTTTCGCTCACGCGCACTCGCACGCGCACACGCACACACAGTTATGAGGCCAAACACACAGAGATAAATCACAGTTCAGTACCATTTCTGTTTGACCTGAAAAAGCTGCATGAATTTGCCAATATGAATGTTGGAGAGATTCATAACAAATCGTGAGCGTGAGCCAGTTTGTGCTCGAGTGTTGAACTGAGGGATCAACAGTGAAGTTCGATGGAGCAAGTACAAAATATTGCTTCCACCTGTATATTAAACATCTCCGGTGGCTAACAGTGACAGTCGCAGGACGGTCGGCCTGATGGAGAAGCTTGAGTTCTGGAAAAGCTTGTCAACATTCCGAGGACGGAGGCAAGGAACGTTGCTGCAGAACATGCTCAGAATTCCGCTCGGCATTCTTCTCATTTCTCTCACAGGGAGCCGCGCGATGATTCCGCGTTGTTGCTCGCTTGCTCACCTCCTCGAATGCTGTGAAGACGGGCTCCGTGCTGGCGAACGGCTGCAGGGCCTCCCGGATCTCCTGCAGGGCCTTGTGGTGAGGGTTCTTGGGGTTGCTGGTGCGCCTCTGCTGCCTGGAGTCTTCCGGAAGCATCTTCCCGGCGCTCTCAGCTTTGGGAGGGTCTGAGGGCTTGGACAGGTTCCGCAAACTGTTCCGGATCTCCTGCAGCATCTGCTGGCTGTTGGCGCTGTAGCTGCTGGCCGGGAAGGTCTTAGGTCTCATCTGCCTGTGTCCGTCGGGCTTCTCTCCTCTCTTCATGGAAGAGCATGGAGGGGGCGGCTGGAGGTGAAGAGGAGGGCGACGTCAGCTGGGGGCGCTGTGGAGAGTGGCCTCACGGTCGCATGCTGCTGACAGGAGCGTACCATCTGTGATAGGAAGGCATTCAGAACATCCGCCAGGTTACCCAACAGGTCGGACCGTCGCGGCGTACAAAGGCAGGTGCACATCGAGAGCGCCTGCTTCCTCCTTCCCACTCAAGCGCACGCTCTCTCTCAGACTGTCTTTGGAAAATACCACGCTCAATCCACAAGTCAATGATGGAGAAGCGAAAAGAGCTGTTCAAAAAAGGACTGAAAATGCCCACAACAAATGACCAAAAAGATATTCGTTAAAACTAAATCAGAATTCTAACGAAAGTTAAAAACAAATGATCCATCTCTTTGGACAACTAAATACCACAAAGCAGAATAATTCATTGAAGCTGCAGCAGAATAACAGAACAAAAGGTAGAATAAAAACAAAAGGTAAGACACACAAATTACAGTAATGAGTAGCATTTGTTTATCTCAATGCCAAAGAGTGAAACATGAACAGGCGTATTGTACAGAATATTTCCGGTCAGTTCTTATGCAGAGAGCACAGACCAGGTCCGGAATAGCAGCAGGTCAAAGCCACGCACGACATCAACCTGCTGGCGCATTTAGCACGCATGCTAGCACAACACTAGCGCGCCTCAGTCGCGCTTTACCGCGCTGCTGAGCGACCTGGAGCAGACGTTCTCGCACCAGAGTGTAGTCAAGAGCCCGGGACGGTTGGCTCGAGCGCGCTCCGCCAGCCCCGCGGAGCGCGGCCTGCGTTAGCCGCGCAGCTAGCGCGACGCCAGGCAGCCTGGCGAGCTGCGGCCACTCACCCGCACTCGTGTCCGCCGCGCTCCCGGCGCGCCGAGGACGAACCCGAGCGTCTGTGGGTTCGATACGACACGACGGAACCTTTAAATCAAGGACCCCGCCGCAACGAGCTCGGTACTCCTGGTCTCCTCAAATTCCTCCGATGTCTGAATGACAAGTACAACAAAGTCAAGCGTCACAGATGCGCCGCCGCTCGCTTCCTGTCGAACTTCAAATTAAAACGTCGGAAGTCGATTTCATCCCAGAACGTTTCCGAGAGTATTCGGTCCATGGCTTACTCATGAAAACACACTTCAAGATGCGAATGTAAGCATAGTGCAAAAAAATTGTGCACATTACTGTTTACATTCATAATGGGAAACTTTTCAAATGACTTCTTATATATTGGTGTTTAAAAGAACGGACGACGCACAAGTCCAGAACGTTTTGTTGGGAGTTTATATTTTGAAAATGTCAGTGGACTCTATCTGGAAAAAGTGGCTGAGTTGACTTCACGAGAATAAACAGGAGGAAGAAACAGGGTTTATTTTTCAATGTTTTATTAACAAAACAACTGAACTATTGACTCAGCAATGATTTTCATTTGTACAAAATCCAGAGTAACGGCGGGAGCGCGGCTACACCGGCACCTGTCTGTTGACAAACACGGCCTCCCCGTCCGTCCCACAGATGAGACACTGGCCCAGGACGTCCACACTGTTGACGGACAGGGTCTGACTGGGCAGCATGTGCGTGGCTTCCAGCCGGCTCTTGCTGGAGTCTCCGTTGAGCCAGGCGCTGACCAGGGACTGGTTCCCTCCGGCCGGGGCCATCGCACTGCGAGACATCACGCTGCTGTTCCTGCCGCCTGCACGTGAAAAATGAGTCAGGTCTAACAGCCACACCTCCTCAGGACTGCGTCCTACCTTGTAAGAAGGCCGGCACGTCCGAGGGCGACGAGGTCTCCCAGTGCAGCAGCGAGCCGTCCTCGGAGCAGGTGAACAAATGATCCGGGTTGGTCGGGTGGAAGTGGACCTCCCAGACTGCAGTCACACACACAGGTTCATCTGAGCAAAGGCAGCAGGTCACCAGACCAGCGTTTGCAGCTTACTCTCGGCGGCGTGGGCCTCCATGAGGGACAGGGGGTTCGCTCCCTGTCTCACGTCCCACACACACAGCATCCCGTCCTGCCGCCCTGTGGCCACGATGTGCTGCTGGTTGGGATGTCTGGCCACGCAGTGCTGCGGAATCCGGTCACCTGATCTGAAACAAACCCATTAGACTGCACTTGGAGCGAAGACACTCGTGCTCTTACTGAGAGAGGATCTGCGACGGCGAGTTCCTCTCCTGTCTCAAGTCCCAGATCTTGAGTTGACCGATGGAGTTGACTGTGAGGACCTCCGTGGTCTTCAAATAGGTGACAGCGTGAATGGTGCTGCTGTCGGCGTTTTCTGTGCAGCAGCACGCAGGAGAGCGTGGCAGTCAACATCAGCCCCGGTGTCCCACCCGGACCCGGACGTACCTATGGTTCGGACAACTGCTCCC
Source organism: Synchiropus splendidus (assembly GCF_027744825.2). NCBI lineage: Eukaryota > Metazoa > Chordata > Actinopteri > Syngnathiformes > Callionymidae > Synchiropus > Synchiropus splendidus. The sequence goes on from NC_071345.1 coordinate 1,031,354, forward strand.
CGGTCAGCTGCGAACACCACGATCCTGCCATCCTCACCGACAGACACGATCTCTGGGCTGCTGCACACCACACCCGTGCAGGGGGCGCTGTCACAGGGGTAGTGGTGCGCCCGAGGCCAGAGCTGAGAAACGTCCAACTGCTGTGGACGCAGAAAAGCACAGTCTCAGCCGGGTTCATCTGTTTACTGGAACTTGGAAGAGGTCAGGGGTCACACAGAAGTGTTTCTGGGAGGAGCAGACAAAGTGACCATGACCGGGCACAAAGACTTACCTGAGTGTTGTGATTGTGGTGAAAGATGGTGACTGCCCCTGTCGAGGACGCCGTCACCATTCTGTCCTGATCCAAAAACTGCAGAGCAAAAGAGGATCGTCAGTAAACAAACGCTGCAGGAGACTGGCGCAGTTTAGAGCTCTGATTGTGTTTATGTGGCGGGTCTGAGAGGACACCTGCAGGAAGTGATGACGCAGCCACTCACCTGGAGGTCCATGACGTCACCGCCGTGCTTCTGTTCACACAAAAGTTGCGGCTCTCCCTCAAACTCATCCTCCACCCCCAAAGCTTCATCGTTGACGAGAGACCACAAGGAAACCTTGTTCTCCTGGGGGGGGCAACAGTTCAGGTGTGAGGTTGATGGACGGGTTATGACGGCTGCGGTTCCTTCCGGAAACAACAGGAAAACCCGCTTCTCTTCTTCGGCAGGTGACGCTCGTCGTTGCTCGGTCCAACCGAGCCGCTGCTTCTGACCCCGTTCAGTGTCGAGTGTGGTGAACGCACCTCGTTGTCCCAGGAGCCGCTGGCAAACACCTCCGGCTGTTGCAGGGCAGCGTACGACACCGGTCGCCATCTCGTCCTGCTGATCTTCTGGGAAACGTATTTGGCGTGGGTGTTATCCATGACAAGGAGCCGTCAACTTCCACTTCTGCCCCTACTGCTAGCATTAGCTTAGCCAGGCTGGAGCGCGCGCCGCCTGCTTGAGCCTTGTCGTCAGCTGTCAGTCCGCAGTACAGTTGCGCTACACTGCCCCCTGCTGACCAGGAGGATGCTGTGAGCTTGCAGGCGGGTGCTCGAAAACTAAACTTCCTGCAAGTTCTCGCTTAAAGCGTTGATATGCTTAATCTGATTGATCAGTTCACGAATGTTGCTGTCTCGTTGATTCTGGAATGACGGTATCGGAGGCTCGTCTCACAACAATAACAATCATAACAATAGTCCTTTATTTGCTGGTATTTGTACATGAATAAAAGACAGACACATTCAGATCCAAACTGCTTTAAAAACACTCAATTAAAGCACCCATTCATGTAGTTGCCCGACGTCTTATTGTCCTGGTCCGTCCAGTAATACTTAAAAAAAGGCCCCGTCTTTTTTTTTTTTCTTCAGTCTGTGTGTATGTGATCTTCTCCAGTGGAAACAGCTAAGACAGTCATGCTGGAGTGTAAAATGCACACATGACCTGAGAAAGGTCATTTCAGTCTTCCTGCAACTATGATGGGTAGATTCCAAGATGACAGAGCAACAGGTCACACCAGCTTCTAATATTTGTGACTCTCCACACACAGTGGGCGGATGTTCCTCTGACCTGCAGACACGTGGGTTCAACTTCTTCGGTCATCCACCACTGACACCAAAGTCATCTTAACAGGCTATGAGGCTTTTCACATGACCCACTTTTTCTGAACGTCTCGTCGTGTTTGTGGTCACTGTGGCTTTGAAGTGACTGTGTAAAAAAGAGGCAAATGACGGCCGCTGCCTAATTACTTATTTAATAAGTTGTTTCATTCGATGATGGCGACACGTTTCCTGCCAGTCAATCGAGTGTTTGTCGACCCCTGGCGGCTACCCTGCGCTACTGCAGCAGGTCTGTCGCGTGTGCACAGTGAGTTGGCACTTTCGCCACCGAGAGAGAAGCGCGCGTCATCGACCGAGCGCTGGTCAGGAAGCTTGAGCGCGAGTGACGTCCCGGCGGTCAGCCGCGTCTTCGGCCGTGACGTCAGTGACGCGTGCCCGCCCGCCCTCCAACTCCATCCCAGTCGGCGCAGGGCGACAGCTGCTGCCTACTTGCTCCGCGAACTGCTCGACAATGGCGTGGAAGTCCGGCGGCTGCAGCCACGCGGAGCTCGTCAACAACCTCCGCAGTGAGTAGTGAGGCAGGGCCGAGGCTGCCGCGGCGCGCGCGGAGCCGCAGCTAGCTGGCGGCTAGGCTAAAGCGGAACGCTACCTTCTGCCGGCTCTCCACACCCCTTTCCCTGGAACCGCTTCCATCAGCGCGCGCGGTTGGAGGGTGTCGCCATTTAAACTCGCAGGCTGCGTCAGAGCGGCGTGGAACTGCGCACATTTGCGCCGCTGTTGGAGTTAGCTGCAGCGGCTAGCTGGATGTGCGTCACGAGCGTGCGTGAGTGACAGTTGTCAGCAGTTGTGCCGCCGCTGAGTGACCCGGACAACTGGGACCCGGCCGGTCCGCTCACAACCTGTGTGTGCGTGCGCGCGCGCGTGTGTGGTGGTGGCGGCGGCGGCGGAAACAATGGGTGAAGTGGAAGATCCAGCCACTGGAAAGTCAAATGCGAGTCACTCAAGTCGGGTTGTGAGGTGACTTCAACTGAATTTGAGACGTTTGTCACGTTGTTTGTTCTGAGCCCCCCCCCGCCCGGGGTCAGATCTGCGGCCCGGGGGCCAGGTCTGAGCCACCAAGTCAGTTTAGCACAAGAGTTTGATGTGAGTTCTGAACTGGGTGAGAATTGTGACTCCAGAGAAGGTTAGAGCTGATCACTCGGACTCTGTGATTCGGTTTGACGTGCCAGTGTGGGCCCCTCAGCAAGGCCCAGATCCGTTTGTCACAGATCAGTTGGCCTCACACCTGTGCAGGTGCAGCTCTGACTCTGCAACCCCCGGCCTCATATGCTGACGTTGGGAAAGTGGACTTTAGCGTCCAATAGTGACGCCGAAGCGCCGCATGTTGACACAAGGTCATGGCGGAGGTGGGGCTGAGGTGAGCCACGGGGTGGCGCTCCGTTTCCTCCTCATGTAGCGAGGAGTCTGTTGCTATCTCAAGCCCCTCTTCTTCTCTGACAACGTTTGGAGCCGTATTCCAGTGATGCTGCTGCACCGCTCCACCACCAGCTGTGTTCCTGAAGTCTCCCTGTTTCTTCTGAGGGACCTTGATCTGAAGACGACCTGCTCAGAAGATGATGGCTGCAGGGGGCGATCACGATTCAGATGAGCGGGGCTCATGTTGTGGCTCAAGTGTGCCAGCGAGCTGATGGAACATTTATCGCTGACTCATTGTCATGATACCCGTGATCCCACTGACCCCCCCGAGTATAAATATCAGCGTGCGCTATTAATATGCCGTCAAGCCCCACGGCAGGTCCAGGACCAGGTCCCGTCCTCGTCCTCTGCCCAGGCCACTCTGGCGTTGTTGGTTTCGGCCGAACCTCGGCTCACGTCTGGACGGCACCAACGCTGCTGTGATTGTCTGTTGCTCCCAACCATCAGCTGTCGCTTGGCATCAGCTGCTGCAGGAAACCAGATGGCAGTGGTTCAGAAGAGGACACACACGCACACTTGTGTGGTGTTGTCACACTTGCTTTGTCAACATGAACAGCACGACGAGTGTGTCCTCCTCTCTTGTGGTGGACCGTGCGTGCGTGCGTGCGTGCGTGCGTGCGTGTCGATCAGGGCTGCGTAGTGCTGGAGTGAAATCCTCGTCAACCCACATCAAGACCACCATATAGTACAGTAGATGTGAGGAGTCACTTTTCGCTGTCGGTCTTGACCCATGTTGAGTCTCCACAGTCTGAGAGACAAGACTCGGGCTGATGAAAACCTACTGTTGAACGTCCATGTTGTATTGTTCATGTTGTGGGACACGGTGGAGCATTTGGCTGGCTGACATGTGACGCCAGAGAAAGTCAACCAAGGGAAGAGTGGTCCTGGCTGCTAACATGTCCCTGTTGTCCTGTCCAACATGGTTGTGAAATCAAGTCCTTTGGTCTCCTGGACATCTCTCCACACTTCATATTCCCACCTGGTTTGAAGGGATCATTTCAAGTGATGGACAGCCAGTGAGGAGGAGTGGGACACACCACACTGAGCCCAGGGTCAGGGGGGGAGATGGGACACAGCCTAAGGAACCAAATCTTCCTTAACTGTTATTTTTGAGGCCTGAGGTCGAGAATGAATGAATGAATGAAGGAAGGAATTGGAATCCACCCCAAGACTGCAGCTCTGTAGCTGCGACTGACGACTGTTTTGATCGTGGCCCAGTCGTTGCAGTCTTGGTGTCAGTGTGTACGTGTGAGTTTGTCTGCTTCTGTGTGTCGATCCTTTTGTCGCAGTGTGACTGACAGTCTTGACGGACAGTCTTGACGGACTATGATGTCATTGTCTGACGCAGTGATCTGCTGTCCGGTGTCCAGGTCAGCTGTTGTGTGACGTGTCGTGTGGTGTTGCTAAAACACACGTCTGATCCTCAGAAAATGGAATCATTAAGTCGGACAAGGTCTACGAGGTCATGCTGGCCACCGACCGGAGCCACTTCTCCAGGTGTAACCCGTACATGGACTCGCCACAGTCCATAGGTATGCGGAGCCGTCAGCGCTCACGCTCGCTGTGGTCCCAGTCTAAGCTAACGCCGTCTTCTCTTCTGCCCTCCAGGCTACCAGGCGACGATCAGCGCTCCTCACATGGTAGCCATCTGACCCCCTCTCCTTTCTCTGATTCTGCCGTCGCGAGTCGTGACCTAACGCCTGGCTCCTCCTCCCGCAGCACGCCTACGCCCTGGAGCTGCTCCACGACCAGCTGTACGACGGCGCCAAGGCCCTGGACGTGGGCTCCGGCAGCGGGATCCTGTCCGTCTGCTTTGCTCGAATGGTGAGAGCCCTGGAGAGGAAGTGATGTCACGGTGAACTGATGCCATGGGTCGATGGGCAGGTGGGACCTGAAGGGAAGGTCATCGGAATCGACCACATCAAGGAGCTGGTGGACGACTCCGTCAACAACGTGAAGAAGGACGACGCCAGTTTGATCACGTCGGGCCGCATCACGCTCACAGGTCAGGAAGACGTTGCAGCTTTGCTCAGTCATTCTGCTCTGAAGAGCTGTTTTGAAGATCTTGACAAAATATTTTTAGGAACACGCTGAATTCCTTTGGTTGATGTCGACCTCGGTTTTTTTTCCCTTCATTTTGGTCAATCATCTTTGCTCTGCCCATGTTTCCCATCTCTTGCTGTTTAATTTCGACCAGCTTCAACCTTTAAGAAGTCTATTTATTTATGTTTTTTTCTGATGATGTTAGTCATGTAACGTCCCTGAAAACATGGCCGTGCTTCCTCGCTCCTGCTCAGTTGGACTGATCTCTACGTGCCAGAGCTGTGAGTTGCTGGGTTTTTGCTCATTCAGGAAAAACATTGGACTGAAGGTAAAAGCAGGACATGAAAATAGAAACGACAAACTTCAGGCTTGACAAGAAAGGAGCTGTCCTTGGTGGGAAATAAAAATAGCCTCTGTGAAACTGCAGCCAAGAAGCAGTGGGCTTTGGAGCAAACAAACCAGAGCGTGGAGCGCCGAGGTCCAGGCTGACCCTTGAAATGTTCCTGGAAAATTCCATTTTCATTTGTTTTATTGTTCATACTGTATCATACTTGCATATATACAATTTAATACAAAAAAAATAATTATATATATATATATATATATATATAAAATCTCAAACTTTAGAAGGTGTTGGAACAGAGAGAGTAGAGCGATGCGCGGGGTTGTGTTACAGGGTGAGGCAGCCCGGAGGATGTTTGGGGCGTGACGGGGTCAAAGGTTAGAGTCCCGGTCACATGCTGACCTGCAGGTTTGCCAGTAAAAGTCGGCTGTTTCTTTCCGAGTCCAGTGTTGTGTAAAGACAGTCGAAGTGCTGACGACCTCTTCGCTGCCCTCTAGTGGGGGACGGCCGCCTTGGTTACCCAGAGGAAGCTCCCTACGACGCCATTCACGTGGGCGCCGCCGCACCCAACGTCCCGCAGGCCGTGAGTCTTGCTCTCTCTCTCTCCCTCCTGGGCCTCCTTCCCATCACGTGACCCGCCGTGTCCCCCGCAGCTCCTGGACCAGCTGAAGCCCGGCGGGCGGCTGATCCTGCCCGTGGGCCCGGCCGGGGGGAACCAGATGCTGGAGCAGTACGACAAGCTGGAGGACGGCAGCACCAAAATGAAGGCCCTAATGGGCGTGATCTACGTGCCTTTGACGGACAAGGACAAGCAGTGGTCCAGGTGGAAGTGACTCCCCCCTCCCTCTCCCCCTCTCTCTTCTGGCTGTGGCAGGTGAAGCCGCTCGCTCCTGGAGGGTGCCGTGGTTTTCCTGCACGCTAACCCGCTCGAGAGCATGAGCGCCGCACGCCCGGCGCCGCCGCCGCCAGATCTAACACTCAGGGAGGCGTGAGGCGGCTGCTGAGCCCAGAGCGTCCGGGCCGTGTGAAGATCCGCTCCCCTCCATTGGGCCTTTGTCCATCCATTGCTCGTGTGTTTATAGTGATTCTGGTGTTTTTTATTTCTCCTCCTTGCTGTTTTCCAGCAGCAACTCAGCCTCAAGTTAATTTTAAAATCTTTTCCAGGCGTCAATCATTTTTTTGACAATTTTACTGACAAGAGCTTCTTGTTTAAGCTCTAAATACATGTTTGAATGACTTTTTTTCTGCCGTGAACTTTTTGACTTTTACGACCAGTGTTTATTTCTACCGCAGATTTGGCTCTGTTTTTAAGTTTTTCAGGGCCTTAAGATGATCTTTTAAATCTTTTTGACTGCCATCCCTTTTTTTTTAACTTTACATTTTTTTTCTTCATTAAAATCCTGAACTTCAAATGCTTTCCTGACTATTTTCCAGTTAGGCTGCTCTGTGTCTGGACGTGATGCTAGCATGTTAGCCATTAGCCCTTGCAGACGACAACGCTCCCGTTTGACCTTTGGCAGAAAGAGAAACTGCGAACGTGGCAGCGTCTTCACACGGCTGTGGTGCTGGGCTCGGTGGGAGTCAGGAGGTTGCGGGTTCGAATGCCGGCATGCGTTCTGTGGCCTCTTGCGCTGTGCAGCTTGCTGTGGTTTCTGGGTGCTGGAGTCCGACTGTTGATCATCTGCTCCGTCTGCTGCAGGGACGAGCTCTGAGGACGCTCCACACTGCCCTCTGCAGGAGACTCAGCTCGGGGGTGCGCCCCCCCCTCCCCCGCCCCGCCCCGCCTCCCTCCACTCCGAAGCATCTTCAAAACTTTTCTGTTTGGACCGAGCTTTGCTGCGAGGGGAGACTGCTTCAAGTTGGACACGAAACTGCGGAGGACGTTTTGTTTTTCCTGCATCTTCCTCTCAAGACCTGACGTCAGCACCATCTCGCTGCGAGCTGTGTGCCGGCGCCGAGCCTGTGTGTTAGTGTGCGTGTGTCCGCGCGCGCATGTGTGTTTCACAGCCGACATCATTACTTCCAGACCGCAGTATTGACCGCACACGCTCTCCTGGAGCCTCCAAAGAGAACAACGTCGCCCCCTTCAGGAGCGCGGTGTCGCTCTCTGCGGGCGCCCGTCATCTGACGCGGGAGTCACTGCTTTGCCAAAACACACTTCGAAGCAAATGTCTGTTCTTAGCACAGTGGAGTCGGAGAGGCGCCGCCTGGAACGGAACACCACAATAAAGATGCTTGACTTTCTCTGGGCTCCTGGGCTCGTCGCTCCAAACCCAACACACACACACACAGACCAGGGTGAATCATCCGAGTATATTTGTAGCTTCACAGGACAAACATTTCTGAATCGACAAGAACAAAAGGAGAATCTGGAGAGAAGGAGGGGTCATTTTAACAGATGACGTGACTTCACTGCCAAACAAACGCTCCCTTCTGTTGACAATCACGTTTTTTCTTCCACATGAATCGGAGTGTTTCAGCTAGAAAACGCTTCCTTCTGAGTATGCTTTTAATCTATGTCAGATTTAGGGTTTTTTCTTGAACACTTCATGGAAACTAAAACTATTCTGTTGTGGAACTTGGCAGGACAGTAACACCAACCTGAGGGAATTGAAAAACACGTGAGCTCGGGTCACATGACCTGCGAGGATGGAACAGAAGCACTTCCGGTCTCCAGGGCGAGAGCAGCTGTGTGGGCGGGGCTACAGGTACATGCCGTTGATGAGGTAGTCAGACTCCTCGGTGGTCAGAGGCCGCGCCTTCTTCATCTTGTGGCGCACCAACCGCAGCCTGCAGCCGATCATGAGCAGCAGCAGCGCCGTGATGAGGATGCCGAGCGCCAGGGGTAGGATGGCACCTGTGGGGGTGGGGCACCCGTTAGGATGGCTGGGCAGCGCGCGGCTGCCGCCGTGGCTCCTACCTGACTCTGGGCCTGGGTGTCCTCCCGTCACCAGGAAGGGCTGCTTCTGCGACACTCTGGTGCCGGCTGTAATGAGACCAGACCTTCAGCACGCGTCGTGGCTGCGGCGGACGGAGCCGCTTTACCTGTGTCCGGCTGGCGGGAGGCGGCGGGCGCTGCCGTTGGCGGTTTGAAAGCCGCGGCACCTGGGACCAGCGGACAGCGGGGGTCAGAAGCGTGGGTCAGAACCGGGGGGCTCAGCCACTCACCTCTGTGAATACATTCACCCACGCAGTCGGACTCCTGCAGGAAGTTGTTGTGGTTCCCCTGGCAACCGCCGTACAGGAAGTGCTTGCACTGTCCCGCCTCACGGTCAAAGTACCATCGAGCAAACGTGCCTTTACACGGTCCCACCACCGGGGCGGCAGCACACGGGTCTGAAGAGGCACAGAAACATAGAACATTAGAACTCAAAACATTACTGTTACCACCGGTACAATGACAATGATAATACTCTCAGGTACTTTTTCCTGTTACCACTTCATCATCAAGTAGTACAATGCTGCGGTAGCACTACAACTACTGAGTACACATGTCCCAATACCTCTGTACTGTACTTCTGCAGTGACACGAGGATACTACACTGCGACTTGTATTACGAGGTAACGCACTGCTTCTACTACTGATGCTACTATACTACAAACTAGTTTACTACTACAAGTGTAACTTAATAAACCTCCCCCAAATACTTGTATAACAGTTGGTAGTACATGTACGTAAGTATTTTTTTTTTTTATCACCAACAAATGCTCCATTAACCATAACTACTAGCATAAATACAAAGACACAGATACTGCTTCCCCAATTAATATGTGAGTCGACTGTAGTAAGTACTGTTCCAGTCTACTACTGACTCACGTCTGCGGCAGTAGCACATAATACCACAGCCAAAAGCAGGTACTACGACTGGTGCTCTGGGAAGTGAAGGCGGCCCCGGGTCTGCAGCCCCTCAGGGATCAGGTGACCGGAGGACAGAGAGCCCTTGTTCTCCGCAGAAGACTGCAGGACTCAGGAGCGTCCCGCCTGCTGGGCCGCTCGCCACCTGCCTCCTGATCCCAGCCGCCATGACCAAGAGGATCAGCACCGCCGAGTCTGACACCTTCCTCACCGACTCACCTGAGTCCTCCTGAGGCAGGTCTTTGGGTCTGTCCTGAGGCGGAGTCACATCCTGGACCGTCTTCTTGGGCTCGGGCTGAGCCACCGGCCCGTCCTCCGCTCGGCCCGGCTCCCCGGGCCGACCCTCGGGGTGGGTCACGGACTTCCGACCGCCGTCAACTAGGAGATGGAGACAAGTCAGCGGGCGTGCAGGGGGAGGCAGGGCCCAGCGGGGGACGCCTCACAGTTGGGGCAGAAGTCCTCGTCGGAGCGGTCCGGACAGTGCTGCTTCCCGTCGCAGGCCAGCGTGATGTCCACGCAGCAGCCGTCGTCGCACTTGAACTGGTAGTTGGAGCAGTGGCCGGTGCAGACTGGGGAGGAGGACGGGCGGCGGTCAGAGGCTGGCGGGCGCCGACGTGGCGCCCACACACCCACCTTCAGGCTGGTGCTGGGGAGCCAGCACGGTGACGGAGACGTTGTCGGAGCTCTTCTGGCCGGACGTGTCGGTCACGGTCATCTGGAAGGTGTAGAGCCCCTGCTGGAGGTCGCTGATCTTCAGGAGCCCGGGGTGAGTGGCCTGCAGGCACCAGGGTCACGTCACAGTCGCCCAGTTCAGACACACGGCCGACAGCAGCAGCCAGGTTCAACCACCCCCCCGGGAGCGACGGACGCAGCTTCTCTCTCCTCCCCAGAAGAACAGAGACGGTGGTGGAGGCTACGTCCCCAGAACCCACCCACCCCGCCGCCGGAGACGCATGGACACACTGGACCCTCGAAATCCTGAGTCCACTCCATCAGAGTAGAAGACAGGGGCGACGGCCCAGTGGTTCCCCTGGTGCCCCTTCGATCACAGTTCCACAGGTCCGAGCGCCGCATCACATCGAGACCCGTGCGGCGCATCTGTCTCTGTTGACGTCTTGTTGCTAACAGCGACCGGAGCTGACAAAAGCAGGCGGCTGGTCCGTGTTGACACAGGGAGCCGTGACCAGGTGCAGCTGAACTCATGTGATCTCACCCACCTTCATGCTGATGGCCGAGTCGCCCTTCAGGAGCGTCCACTCGTAGCGCGTGATCCCGTGGTCGTCCACGCTCTCCCTGCCGTCCAGCACGGCCCAGTCGGTGGGCAGCTGGATCACCACGTCCTGGCCGGCGTCACTGCGAGGAGGCTCGTCCACCTCCGACCCTGGAGATGCACCGCCATCGTCACCTTCATCATCGTCACCTTCATCATCGTCACCTTCATCATCACCACCTTCATCATCATCATCACCACCACCTTCATCATCATCATCATCACCACCTACATATCATCATCGTCATCACCACCACCATCATCATCATCATCACCACCTTCATCATCATCATCATCACCACCACCACCATCATCATCATCATCATCATCATCACCACCACCACCACCATCATCATCACCACCACCATCATCATCATCATCATCATCGTCATCACCACCACCATCATCATCATCATCATCACCATCATCATCATCATCATCATCATCACCACCTTCATCATCATCATCATCACCATCATCATCACCATCATCATCATCATCATCATCATCACCACCTTCATCATCATCATCACCACCACCACCACCTTCATCATCATCATCATCACCACCACTCTCCTCGTCACAGCTCGTGTGAGCGCCATCATCTGCTCAGATGAATCATTAACTCTGAAGCAGAAGTGCAGCCACAGGTGTGTCGGAGCCACAGGTCCAGAGTCCAGTCCAGTCCAGACCCAGCAATAAAGAGGTGAAGTCTACCTTCATCATGGACCTAATGGACCCACTTCCTGGGATTCAGACACAGCAGCTGAAGAAGCAGTGGCTCACTGAACAAACAGTAGCAGTTAGCTAGCGTCCTGGGGCCCGGGTCACCATCAGGTTCCCCTGCAGGGGCCTCAGCTGTGGACCAGGGAATGAAAAACACCCTCTTTGCTCAAATCCCAGCTGCCACACAGAAGACAACAGAGCTAAGCTAAGCTAACAGGCTGCTCCTTGCTCAACACCTGCCTGCCTCGGGCGGGTCCCAGGTGGGTGTTGATCTGAACCAGTTCAGATCTTCCGCCTGCGCTCAACATCAGCTGCGCTAATTCAGCAGGACAACATCGTTCCCACCTGGAGAGCCGTCCTGCGGGCGCCCCCTGGCGGGCAGGTGTCCGAGCGAGGCGTTGGCCGGGCGGCTGTAGGAGGTGAAGCCCGGCTGCGGCGCGAAGGAGCACACGCTCCTGCCGCGGTAGGTGCAGTTGAACAGGTAGCAGTTGAGGCTCTGGGCGGGCGGCCGCGGCTCCGCCTGCAGCAGGGCCACGGTGCAGTGCGGCTCCGAGCAGCAGGCGTGGACGCAGTCCCTCCAGGAGAAGACGCGTTCCGGGGCCAGCAGGAAGGTGGCGCCCTGCTCCACCGAGGCCTTGGTCCGGATGATGCGCTGCTCGGCGGCGCTGAACTCGCCCACGCACGCGTCCGAGCCCTCGGCCGCGCGGTGCGCCTGGCTCTGCTGGAGCTGCTTCCGGAACTCCTCCAGCAGCTCCTCCACCCCGGAGATCCTGGACCGCAGGTCCGACAGGGAGGACGAGGAGCCGCGGCCGAGGCCCAGGCTCGGCGCGCACAGCAGGAGGAGGCACAGCAGCGGCGGGGAGGCGGCCATGACGGCGGCTCCTCCGGCTCGCATCAGCACGACCCGCTCTTCTGGGACCAGAACCGCTGACGATGCTGGGAAGCGGAGGTTGTCATGGTGAGGGGGAGGGGCTCGTGCGCGGGGCGTTTCCGCTCCTGACGTCAAGGCGAACATGGCGGCGGCTCGTGCACCTGTTGTTGTTAGCAGGATGCTAACGCTGTCTTTATTGAGGATATGCCGTGGTGCGGCCGGCGTCAGGTAAGAGCTGCGTCTCTCTGTAGCACTACCTTAATACACAAATGCGTTGTTACATCAAGCCGTGGCTTGGTATTCTGCTAAACATTGAATTAATTCACTCTGAACAAAGGGATTTGAGTTCGGAAGCTGAGGTTGTGGCAGGATTTCGCTTTATTTTCAAACAGGAACTCACAACAGGTCAACTTGAAACAGAAGGACAAAGGTGGTCAGAGGTCATCACCAGGGTTTGCAGGACTTCGCCACACCTCCACAGCAGTGACGCAACTCTCTGCAGTAGAATCTGATATTAAGAATTCACAGGTCATTCCCCACAATATTTACATGTTTTAACAGACGTTTTAACTTACTGACAACGGGCATGCAGCCACATCCTTCGAGTTAAATTAAGACATTTAAATAAAGCGGTAGCGGTGGAAAAGAGCCGATTAAAAACGCTCGACCCCCGTGAGTTTGTGTCTCAGGCTTGAACTAGAAAACGGTCCAGTTTGTAAACGACAGGAGAACCTGCTTCCACCACCTCCGGGACCGAGTCTCCTCTGAAGTCCGACTGGCGTTAGAAAAAAAGTGGCACTCCGGGATTGTGGCTCGGAGTCTGCGCCCGCTCCGAACACCCGACTCTCAGGCGACGAGCTTCACTGGGGCAGCTCCATAAATACTGAGGTAACGCGGCGGAATACTGAGCAGTGAGGACGGCGGCGAGGGCTCCGTCACGCCGTAAGGCCTCAGGTTTGGTGGCGCCGGTGCTCCACGATGGCCTTCCACAGTTTACACAAGACTCCGCCTCTGAGCAGGACAGACAGGAGCGGGTCAGCTGAGGCTCCGCCTCTGTGCTCACTCACTCGTCTGATCGACGAGTCACTGTCAGGAAGAGACGTACCTGAGTCTGAGACTCTTCAGGTCCTCTCTGGTCACGTCGTGGAGGATGTTGGGCAGTGTGAACTCCTCACTCAGTATCTGGAAGGAAACGCCACAGGAAGTCATGGATCCTGCCCAACCGCATCCACCACACACACGGATCTGGGTCACGTACCAGGTCCACAGATGCCTGGTCCACGCCGCGGACCTTCAGCCAGTGGCTCAGCTCCAGGTCTTGGCGAGGATCTGCCGGCCGCTGACGCTCTGGGTCACATGACGCCGCGGACTCTGGAGGGACAGAGAGAGAGCGTGACCTTCGTTCCTCCACCTCTGACTTGTCTGACTCTGGAGTCCAGCTTGAATTCCCGGTCAGAACAACCAACGTCAACAGTCCGTTTGAAGACGGAAGGAGTCAAAATACTTGACTCTGATCCAGCGTGAAACACACAGCTGTCTGTATAAAGTAATGTGGACGACTGGACGGTCGTGAGGTCAGGGTCAGGGTGAGAGGCCGGCTCAGCCAGAAGATCCGTCAGGATCATGGAAAGAAACATGAAGGTGAGGCTCATGTTCAGGAGTCTGAATCCTGCTACTTTAACTTGATGAGCAGAAACAGCAGGAACAACTGCATCACAACGGAAACCAGAAGCTGGAAGAGAAGGATTGAGGATGGAATTCCAGGTTCATAGATGGGACCTGGATCTAAACCACGGAATTGTTCCTTCTAAATGAAGGAACCCTGTTTTAAAAAAGACAAAATCCAGAGACAGGATTAGAGAAAGGATTAAATCGGCGTGTGGCCCAGGTCACATGACCCGAGGGAGAGGAGTACCTTGGGTCAGAGCTCGCAGCCGCAGCAGCGATATCTGCTGCTCGCGCTCGTCCAGCACCTGCCGCAGCACCAGCTGGTACTCACGCTCCTTCTCCAGCAGCTGCTGCAGCAGCCTGGTGACATCACAGCCACACTCAGCCTCAGTGACGGGTCACGGGTGAAAGGTCACGGACCGGCTCACCTGTTGGTCTCCAGCTTCATGCGGCTGAGCTCCAGACTCACAGCGTGCGGCTCGGCGTGCGATGCGTGGGACACGGTGGAGCTGAGCGTGCTGACCCCCGACGTGGCCACCGTGTCGTCGTGAGAGGCCGCCGCGGGCGCTCGGCTCTGGCGGGCCGCGGTCCTCGCTGCGTCCTCGTCCTCCTGGTCGGCCGCGTCGCTCTCCGACGCCAGGCTGAAGTGAGGACGCAGTTCTGGACACGGGAGCGGGCGTGAAGCTGCTGCCTTCAGGGACGGTGGGAGAGCTCGGCGTTACCTGGCACCAGGATGGTGATGGCCGTCTGCACGGCTTTACGGATGATGTTGTCCAGAGCAAACATCCAGTGAGGTTTGATGTTGTGGTTCCTCAGCACCTTGTTGATCTGCATCAGAAAAAGGAAGAAAAAAGCTAAAAATCGATCGGTGTTCTGATTCCGGCCACCAGAGGTCAGCAGAGCGCCATCTCAACCCGAATCTTCTTTGGAAGCAGCAAAACGACTTAACTAAGATCAGAAACGACTTCCACTAGACACAGAGCCGCGTTTCAGCTGAAGACTCACCGCATCCTGGAGGCCGAAGAGCGCCACCTGCAGCTGGCTGATGGCCGTGCTGTCGAAGTCCAGCTCCAGCTTCAGCTGCGACAGCGTGCTGGCGATGATCTTCCGGTCGGCCATCCGGACGAAGTCGGCCAGACTGACCACCAGCGTGGAGATGTGCTGCGGCTTCAGCCGCGTCTCCTCGCAGCCCTGGGGAGGCGGAGCATCAGCGAGCCTGCCGTGACCGTGCCCCTCGCCGCGACTCACCTGCGACAGCGCCTCCATCAGGTTGGTCACCACTTTGTCCCGGTCCTCCGTCAGGATGTGGTGCAGCGTCGCACGCCGCTCGCTGTCTTTGCGGAGCATGAAGAAGCCGGAGTCCTTCTCATCTGGAGACGGAGGAGCACTGTGGTCCTCGAAGTTCTCCACCGGGATGCTGCCGACAGAGGGGGGCCATGAAGCGCCGCGCTACGCAGCCAGGAAGTGGGCGGCTCCCACCTGAGGAAGAGCGAGCGCGGCCCCGGCCCCTTGACGTCTCTCTCGCTGTAGCACTTGACGCTGGGCTTGAAGTTGAAGGGGTTCGTGTTGAGCTCGTTGTCCGGGGAGACGGAGCCGTACTCGCTGCTGCTGCTGGTGGTGTCCTCCACCACCACCGGCACCGGCAGGGAGATGCTGCGCAGGTACTCTGGGGAGAGAGCGCCGTCAGCTGAGCGCCGTGCGGGAAGTGACACCTTCTCACCTGAGCCCGGAGTCAGACCTGCGGAGCAGAGACACCAGAGCCTGAGTCAGCCGTCTCTCAACCACCTGCTGCTGACGTGCATCAGCTCAAGCTTCTCCTGCCAAACAACTGAATCCACCCACAGTTCCGGGTCACACCCTGGACTGAACCTGAGACCAAAGCCTCCACACTTGGTCCTCACACGTTTTGACCCTGAGTGACCTTGAACTGCGGGCATTGCAGCTGGTTTAAACGGCTTCCTCAAAACACAGCCGCTACTCTCTGAATCCTGATCCCCAAACGTGGATCCAACCCTCACATTAAACTCGCTTCGGGTCCGTGAGGTCGGCCATCCTGGCCCGACTCACCCATGTAGCTTTTGCTCTTCTTCTTGCGGCTGGTGACAGTGAGGAACTCGTCCGTCAGCAGGTCGAAGGCCGTGGCCCGGCGGTCCGGGTCGGGCTCGAAGCAGCGCAGGATGAAGGCCTTGGCCTCCGGGGACATGGACTCCGGGATCTCCGGGTGGATCTTGAACATCCCGACCTGCGGGGGTTCCATTTTGTCGTGTCACAATTACAGTTCCGGAAACTCCGGTGCAGAGACAAGGCCTCGGATCAGTAGGCAGACATCGCCCCCTCCCTGCCAAACCCTGCGTCTACAGCAACCTCTGACCTTGAACATGGCGGCCTGCGGCTCGCCCAGCTCGTAGAACGGCGGCCTCCCGGTAGCCATCTCGATGATGGTGCAGCCCAGGGACCAGATGTCGGCCGGCTTGCCGTAACCCCGAGGGCCTTTGTCGATGATCTCTGGAGCCATGTACTGGAGCGTGCCTGCAGACAGGGAGCGGTGTCAGGAGTCAGGTCAAGAGGAGTGAAAAAGCTTCTGTGGGTCATGAATATTGACAAGAAATCAATGATTAACCTGCGAGTGAATCAGAGAAAAAGAGGATATCAAAAGTGAATCTGAAGAAACTGTGGAAGAGCAAATGCAATGCAGAGAATATCAACCCAGCATCAAAAGTGAAACAAGTATGGAAGTCGTACGAGGAAAAACTTCCTCCGGCTCCTGCTCGTCTCCCTTCCCAGGCGACTCGACAACATTCCGACTCTCATTCCTCTGCGAGGACGGCTCGGTCAGCTGACGTGACTCACGGCTCGTCTCTGTTCCCAAAATAACCTGTTTGTTCTAAGAACAGCAGCCGGGAGCTGAGACCGGCGCGGCGAGTGGTACCGCTCCAGTCGTGGCCAGGCCGGCTGTGATTGGCTGCTGCGCTGGTGACCTCACACCTGAGGTATGCATGGCCTGCCACAACATTATGACCGACTCCCGACGCAGGAACAGCTGGACATGGACTCATGTGTCCCCTGACGTGACAGTAACAAGCGACTCAGGTAATAACACGGTAATAAGCTTTGAATAACCCGGCGCGGTGGAGCACCTGTGAAGGTCTCGGTGCAGGGGTTAATTCCCGCCAGCCTCTTGGACGTGCCGAAGTCGGAGATCTTCAGGACGCCGCTGTAGGTGTTGATGAGCACGTTGTCACCCTGAGGAGCGAGTCAGAGTCAGCCGGGACTCGGCAGGAGTCAGAGCGGCCGCCTCACCTTAATGTCTCGGTGAGCGATCTGGTTGTCGTGCAGGTACTTGAGCCCCTCGAGGATCTGCCGGGTGTAGAAGCCGATGGTGGGCTCGTTCTTCTTCAGCGGGCCCCACTTGGAGCGCAGCAGCGCCGACAGACTGCCTGCACACGGACACGGCATGGACGTGACGCCGCCACTGACCCAGGAGCCGCGTTCAGGCGGGGCTCACCTCCAGGCACCTGCTCCATGAAGATCTTGATGAAGCCGTTCTCGCTGATGGAGCCCAGGTACTGCACGATGTTCTTGTGCTTCAGGTGTTTGTGCAGCGCGATCTCCTCGTGCAGCGGCTGCGAGTACCTGAAGGAGCAGCGGCCATGTGAGGTCACCTGACTGCGCCGGCGCTCACTAGCCCCACCTGCTGTCCCTCTCTGGGATCTCCTTGATGGCCAGGCGGACCTGGTTGCTCAGGTCACGACCCGCGTACACCACGCCGAACGTGCCTTTGCCCAGAACCACCCGCTCGCCGTGCTCGTCGTACTCGTAGTCGTACTGCCGGAACAGAAGAATCCCAACTGCCTTTCTCTCGTGGACTCAAACAGAAAGTGAACCCTCTGACCTCTGGCACTGACCTCCAAGGCGTCGTTGTCACAGTCACCCTCCTCCGGGCCCCTCCAGGCCTCCTCGGTGATGCTGTTGACCAGATCACAGAATCTGCACGACACATGGAGCGAGTCTCACTCGTTACCCAAGTCATTGACCAAGTCACAGGTCTCTAAATTCATGCAAGGAAAGACCTGAGTCATTTTTGTAAGAGGACACTCAGCTCACAAGTCAAAACTTGAGGCAAAGGAAGCAGGTCTGACAAGACAAGTCCGAGTCGAGCTAGTCTTGAGGTACGAAACAACCATGTCTTTGCTCTGGTCCCTAGTGATAAACAAACCACTAACACAAGTCATGAAAGTGTTGACTCTTTTCTGAATACTGTCAGACACATGACAGGAAGCTGTGGACAAGTCCTATGCACGGTCAAGTCTCAAGGAGATATGCTCCTAGTCAAGTCGAGTCTGGAACCTATTTCAAAGTCGTGAGTCTGAGAAATACAAGCAGCCCTGAGTGAAGACAGGTCATGAGGTAGAGCAACAGGTGTGGAGACAGGTCCTCAGGTAGGTCTCAGCTGAAGGTGGGACACTACCATCTGGACTTGTGCAAAGTGTCAAGTCGGCAGACCATTGTCTCGGGTCATTGACTAGAGGCCTTGAGTCAGCTCCCAGACTCAGTCAAACGAGTCGAGAGGAGAGAAGTCCTCAGGTCAAGCTAAACAAGGAGAGAAGAGCTGCAGGTCACGAGTGGACGGCTGGGTCAAACACTCGATTGACGTCTGGAAACAAGTCCGTCTCACGGTGGCAGGACGAGTGGTCGTGCTGAGTCACTGTTCTTCCACAAACACTCGAACCTTCTCCTGACCTTCGTTGAGCTCCGGAGAGAGAACACACCGCCGTCACGTGTGGACACGCGCTCCCACTCAAACACCTCAGCAGCTGCTCCTCACGGCGCCATGACAACAGCAGCCGTGACTCACAGCGTGAGAGAGTCACAGGTCCACACACACATTCATCAGGAACAAAACCGTGTGAGGACCTAACAAGGCGCAACACGCAGCAAGTCACCTCGGCCCTGAGGAGTTCACGAGCACACGGCTACGGCTCAGCCCAGTGACGCCGAAGAACAGGAGAAAGAGGGAAGGAGCAACGGAGAAAGCCAAGGAAAGAAGGCGCTGAAAAGGAGCCTTGCAGGACACCACAGGACACGGTGGCTTCCCAGGAGAACCAGACTGAGAGTCGGACTGGGCCTCACCTCCTGCAGTGCATCTCCGTGCAGAAGTAGATCTGGAAGTCCTCTGCGTTGTGGAGCACGTAGAGGAAGGCGCTGCGCTCGTCGAACTTGGAGATGCTGCACAGAGACGCAAACTGCAGGTGGGACACCACAGCAGTAACTGACCCCTCAAAACTGGATTATCTTTGATATCATCTCCTGTAAATTACATGAACTCAATAAAATACGGAAAACATCTGAAAGGTTTCCAGACATTTCACGGGAGTCCGTCACCAAAACAGAAGCGGATTTCGGACTGGAGTCTCTTCTGGAGTGAGCTGGTGCTGCGGCTGCAGGCCGAGTGGTTTCCTAGCAACAACTGACATGAGCAGCGACGGCACTCCAGAGGTTCTGATCGGGAATCCTCAACCTGTGACCATCTTGAGAGCCTTCACTGACCTGACACCGCGAACAGAGGTGGCGCTGAAGTTCCACTCGTGAATCCCCTGTTGCTGCAGCGAAGAGAAAACATCGGCTCAATGGAATGAAAGGGACACTTGACTCAACGTCACGCTGAAGGTCCCAGGTGGAGCCCACGACACGAGCGGCGAGACCATGAGACGCCAGAGAAATAGCTTTCATTTATCTGCATGACACGCATCTTAAACCAGTGCTAGTTCCACCATCTGACGCAAATATGCAGATTTAGCTGCATATTATATATATTAATATTTTTCTAATATTTTCTGCTGGTTTTAATATAACTATTAAATGTTACTTTTATACATGTTCTATTATAACTGAAAATATACTAAGAAGAACATATATGAAGTTTATTTTGAATACTTCATCTAAAGTTGGAGACACTTCAGTATTTCATGCTGATCTCCTTTGACCTCCAGTGAAGCCACCTGAATATTGAGGGTCCTGATCATGTGACAGACATCAATGGATCACCTTGTCGTCGGGAGCAACATGCCAGATGGAGACGGTGTTGTCGTCCACGTCCTTGTTGATGGACAGGTACGACGGCTGGTAGATCTTGGTGGGCTCCAGAATCAGAACCTGGGGAGACCAGCGCAGCGCAGCTCAGCTGAGGGTGATCTCTGTTTTTCGGGCGAGTGGGTGGCGGTGGTTACCGGGAATCTGACCGACGACACGTCCTTCTTGGTGGCCTCCACCAGGAAGTCCATCCAGAAGTCCACCAGCTCCTGCTTGGGCGCCGGCTGCTCTGTGCTGGGCTTGGTGAAGTGCTGGTAGATGAGGATGGTCTCCACCAGGGAGCGCAGGTACCTGCGGAGCAGCAAGGTTCAGAGTGCGGTCTGGGCGAGGGGGAGCCTCGGCCTTGACTCTCACCAGACGGGCGCTTTGAGCTTGAAGAGCTTCTCGGAGGCCTGGACGACCCGGGTGTTGTCGCGGGCCAGGATGCTGGCGCCCAGGAAGAAGCCCACGTCCCAGTAGCTCTGCAGCTTGTCCAGGCTGCCCTTCTTCCCCAGCAGGCTGCTCAGCTTCACCCCTGCAGGACGCCAGACTCACCAGAGCTCAGGGCCACCAGAGGGCGCCGGAGTTCGGCATGAAAACTCACCCACTTTGCGAAGCTCGAAGGAAGTCTCGAACTGCTGCCCGGCGGCCAGCAGCAGCACGGCGTAGTTGATGCCTGAGTGCAGCGTGGGCTCCGACTCGAACCCGCGCCTGAACCTGCCGCAGACAGCAAAACTTTATTGATACCAAACAGCAGACGACGACCAGCAGCTTCCTGGATGGATTCCAGCCGCAGCCATATTGAGCTGAGCCCAAGCTGCGAGTCCCCTCTCACCACGTGAATCTATCTAATGAGTAATCGGCTGATGAGGAGGAGGAGGGGGTGACAGCCATCACCCGCCGCTGCCAGCTCTCTAGCACACTCTCTCTCTCCTGCCTGAAAATAGCAGCTGGTTCCAGGAAGCTGATTCCACAGCTTGGAAGAAGAACAGGCAGCGGTGAGACGGACTTGTTAAGAGGTCACATGACCTTCTTAGCGTTTTAAGTGGTGTCCGTTACGGTGATTTTCCTCGCGTCCATAACGTCTCAAACTGAGACGGAAAACAGCCCATTCCCCGACGCCACGCGAATGAAGCTAGCTATGATGCCCCGCTAACACAACTGCACCCGCCATTTTCACACTTCTGATTTAGCTCTGTCGCGTAAATCGCCCTGACTGGACGACAAGCTAGCCTGTCTTAAACCTGACAGTTACGCATTAGCTGTCTCACGCTAACAGCCGTGGAGATTCACCGTGATATTTTTGATCAACTACAACTTCCTGTTTACAGCAGCGTGAATTCAACACAGCATGAGTCATGGATTTCTCTCAGCAGCCACTTAGCTGCGGCCATGAAGGCACTTGTTGTTGGCTGGACCTCAGACCTCAGCAGGCACCTCAAACGAAAGAAAATGGAAGTGTAGATCAACAGTTTCACAGGAAGGAGAAGCACTTCAAATGAGAACGGAACCACGAAGCCCGGACCACTGATGCTAGTCGCAGAGACACTGGCCTTCCTGAGAACAGACAGCTTCGTCCAAACAAGCAGCGCCACTTAAGGGGGATTCTTAACCGACTGAAGACATGAGCAGCCATGACAGGAAGACTGTGGGAGTCAGTCCAGTCAGTGACCACAAAGGCACCGTAGCGTGGAGAGGCTTCGAAGCTGCCGCATCTTTGCCGACTGGAGTCGGGTCCAAGAGCGTCCAATGCTTCTGCTCTGTGAAGGACTCCCAGGGGTTTGGAGCTCACACTCAAACGTGTCATCGGCTAGGCTAGGCTCCCTGCAGCTGCTATGACCTTTCACCCCTCGGTGTCCTCAGGCAGACCTCCTCGGCGAGAGACTCACCACAGCGTGCCGCTGTCTCGACTCTGAGTGTCCGTGAAGTGAGACTCCAGGAACATGTCCTTGTAGATCCGTCCCACCAGGCAGTAGATGTCCGACGCCACCTGGTCCTCGCCCTCCACCAGGGGGAGCATGATGTCCAGAGCCTTCTGTCTGTCCCCGGGCACATTCCGCCTGAGAAGATGAGCACAAACACGGTGGTGAAGACCAGGTTCCTCCGCCGGCACCACTGGAGCCTGACTCAGCACATCTCACTTCCTGGTGCGTCGTCCAAACCTACCGATTCAGAGCGAAGGCGTAGTGGAACTTGACGTGGGGGTGAGCCATGGGGTCAAAGGTGGGCAGCTTCTCCAGGGTCTCTACCAGTTTGATGATAGACTCGTAGTCCTGCAGAGAAAGAGGAACATGACCTCTAGCTGCGACGCTGACTGTCAAATCCCGCCAAACATGACGGACCAAGGTGGGCCAGAATGGACCCGGAGGAAGAGGAGGTCTTGCAGGATCTGATGAGGGACACCCCTCTCGCTGACCTCTGGTGACCTTTTAAAGCTTACGACACCGAGCCCTTCCAAGCTCCTGCCTCACTAACTCGCCAGCAAGTGGTCTGCCGCTCTGACCTGTATGTCTCGGTACGTCAGCAGCAGGTTGATGACGATGTCCACAGACAAACACTCCACGTTGTCCAGGCGCTGCTGGATCCGGTTCAGCTCGGCAGCCAGCTCCATCCCGGTGTAGAGCTCGCGGGCCTTGCGGATCTCGCTCAGGATGGTTTCACGAAAGTACTGGCTGCAACAGGACAAGCGTTTGAGTCGGTTTCAGAGCAAAGTAAAAGCGGGACGTGCTGTAAATGGATCAGAGTCCAGCTCCTGGGCGACTGACTGAGACTGTCAGAGGCTCCCTCAAAAGTCTTGCTATGATCCATTTGAAAGAAATTACTTTGATCTCTTCCAGGCCACGTGTGGCCCAGGTCTGGTCCGGCAGGTTATCATAACGTGAAACCTGGACACTTTTGGTCATTAATAACCTTTACTCATGTGGTTGTGGTTCTACATTGATGTACAGTACATGTACAGTTTTAGAAATTTGTCGACAAATGAACTCCATTAACTTAGATTTGAAGTTGTTTTTACAGTAGGGATATTTATAGTTTGGGAGAAAAACTGTGGGAAGTATTATTTTTCAGAATTGTATTGCTGTAACATTTCCTGACTTCAAATGAATGAAACCATCTTCGTCATTCTACACCACACTGAAGTGTTCAGGTGGAAGATGGCTTCAAAGGTGCGTTGCCAACTCACTGCGAGTTTCCCTCTGACACCTTCAGCAGCTGGATGAAGCGCTCCAGCAGCGGCAGGCAGAGCGGGCCCAGCAGCACCTCCAGGCTGGGCTGCATCAGCTGGGTCAGGCCCTTCATCAGGCTGCCGTCGCAGCAGTACACCTTGCTGTGCGGCGTCACCATGTAGGGGATGAAGGTGTAGTTGGCCGAGCAGCTCTGAGGACACAGCAGGGGGTCACAATGTTGCATGTGCTGGGACCATGGCGACAGCCCCTCACTGCACTGACAACAGGGAGGAGCTGGAGTCTCAGATCAGGAAGTGACTTGACTCTGCTCCACTTCCTGCTGCCCAGCGATGACATCATCGGCATTTGAATAGCAACCGTCACTTGGCAGTTCCAGGTATTGGTACTTCATGTTCCCTCTGCACGTGCATGCACGCAGACACACACAAACACACACACACACTGGTTCCACTCTGCTTCACTCCACACACGTGTAACACACACATACAATTTCACACTTTCAAGTCGCACATCACACATTTGGATGCACAAAAACAAGCACATGCACGGCATCACTGAGCGCACAAACAAAACTATTTCTGACAAACCAAAGCTGGTCTCTCTCTGACCGCTTCAGCTGACTTTCTCCACACTTCAGCAGGAGAACGAAACTGCTGAAGTGCAGCAGGCGGAGGACAGCGAGGGCGCGCCGGAGATCAGGGACCTTGCTCTCTCTCAGAGTCATTATCAGCTCACACACACGCTGCTCTGCGAGTCAGAGATCTGGCCGCCACACACACACACCAGACGTGCAGTCAGTTCTGCTGCTCAGACACACATGTCCGCAGCGTCTCTACCCGGGTGGAAGGAAGTGAGAGAGACGACCAGCTCAGTTAGCATCTCCCTGCAGGAGCAAACATGGCCTCTCTGGTCAGCGCTGCTGTCGAGATGTTCGACCGTAAACGCTTCCCTGCGCCGCTTCCTTTCTGTCGCTGCTCTCAGCTGATTTGAATGTTGCAGACTTTGCTAGTCAAACTGAGGAGCCAACATCAGTGCACAGAGTCGTGCAAGACTTCGCCAAACCTGTGAGCGACACGAGACACGGAGGAGTGAACTCACAGTGTTCTTCTGGCAGATGATCTCCTGCAGGGAAGAAGACACAACCGTTAGCTCTGCGCCACCACACCTGTCTTGATACAGTTGCAGCCATGAGCACCAGGTGCCACACCAGGTGGCACTGTTCATGGTGTGTGACTGGTGTGCGACCTGGTGTGCTACCTAGCTTGTGACCTGGCGTACGACGTGGCGTGCTACCTAGCTTGCGACCTGGCGTGCTACCTAGCTTGTGACCTGGCGTACGACCTGGCGTGCTACCTAGCTTGCGACCTGGCTTGTGACCTGGTGTGCTACCTAGCTTGTGACGTGGTGTGCTACCTAGCTTGCGACCGAGCGTGCTACCTAGCTTGCGACCGAGCGTGCTACCTAGCTTGTGATGTGCATGCGACCTGGCGTGGGATCTCGCTTTTGACTTGGCGTGCAGCCGCGTCACGCTCAGCGCTGCTCAGTCAGCAGAAGAAGAGTGCTGCTACATCGTCTGCTAAATTTAAATTCTCTCTCCGATTTTGTTGCCAGAGCATGAGTCAGCAAAAATGTGTTTGGCCGTGAACCTAGCTTTTTCTCTTTTTAACAACCTGCTGCCAACCGCGGATGATTCACGGCGCTAGTGTCAGGTTTATGTAACGTCCGTGTCAGTACCAGGATGTTTGGAAGCTGCACGGTGATTCAGAGGACCACGTCCTGGAGGCTACACGCTCAGCTCCGAGAGGTTCCCGGTGAACAGCGCCAGGCCGTTCTAAAATAAGTCTGCACTCCGGTTATTGGAGAGTTTCATGATGCGGCACTTCCGCTCCCACCATTCCCGGGATTATCACAGATTAACAGCCGCAACATCAGTCTCGTGATTGAATTAGACACATCCTGCATAACAGGAAATGCAATTTTTATGTAATATATATATATATATATATATATATATAATAGATTGTATATTATTAAGTTAATTCTGCTATTTGGATTTGCTGAGTCATGTGTTTGGTCAGGTGACCTGGCGCTATGGACTCACCTGCAGCGACTGGATGGAGTCAGAGTTGGTGTCGCAGTACAGGATGATGTTGTTGGCCATGCAGAAGCTCTCTCGCACCCCCAGGTGGTAGAAGAGGGACGGCTGGCGGAAGGCGTCGGTCATCTCCACCACCGCGATGTCTGCGGGTCACAGAGGCGGGTCACACCCCGCAGCTCCAGAGAGGTACGTTCACAGCAGACGCTCTCAGACTGTGGCGCGCCACATCTGTCACGTCACATTGTGTGTTCACCAATCACAGCCCAGAACGCATCAGCCAGAACCCTCACCACTGACTGAGGACCTTAAATATGACGTCACTCGTCGACCAGTAAACTCAGCTGCGACCAATTTAATGGTTGAACGTCGGTGGGTAGTGGCCATAAAAATAAATAAACACACTGAAAGATCTGGAATTATTTAGCTCATATATAGAGAATATAGAAAATTATAGAAATATAGAAAATTCTGCAGAAAGGGGTGAAGCAAAATTCAAAAAAATAGCCTGCACATATGAGAGGAAAACATGGATGATGAGCGAAATGGGAACAAACCTCTAACGTGTGAGAGTGTGTCCCTGCAGCTGACGTGTGTGTGTGTGTGTGTGTGTGTGTGTGTGTGTGTGTGTGTGTGTGTGTGTGTGTGTGTGTGTGTGTGTGTGTGTGTGTGTGTGTGTGTGTGTGTGTGTGTGTGTGTGTGTGTGTGTGTGTGTGTGTGTGTGTGTGAGCGCAGAAGCACTCCACCTCACGCTGAAGCGCAGAACAAATGTTGACCTCAGAACCGGTCGGATCTGTCACGTGTCCCGATGTTGACTCTCACAGCAGCTCACGGCTCCGGCAGGTACCAGCGGCACAAAATCCATTACATAATATCAGCCATGCAGTTACCATGGCGACGCGGCAGAGACTCGTTCTGTCCTCGCCGCCTCTCCGCCACATGTAACGTAGCACTCGACATCACGCTCCGACACAGGGAGCTGCACCTCGGGTTAGGGCTTCACTGGGTTCCCTGAAGGCACCGCTGTGCTCATGTAGCCGAGGTGCCACCTGTTAACAGGCGAGCACCCGCAAACACGCGACAGGGGGCGGTGATGGTCCCATCAGTCCCTGTGGAGAGGCTTCATCCAGAACCAACGCGCACACACACGCTTGTCTGGCTATCCCTTTGGGGGCCATCGCCCTTTCCCCAGCCTCTCCCCCTAAACCTAACCATCTAAAACACATGGCTCACCTGAACCAGGACTCTGAACCAGACTGGAACCCAGATAGGTTCAAGTTCCAACCCTCAAACTGAACCTTAAATTGGCTGGCAAAATGTTCCCACAAGTACAGCTAAACCAGGTGCACACACACATAGAGGCCTGGAATGTTTGCTTGTAAATACAGTCATGGGACCAGAAGCAGCTCGGCGAGGGTCCGGCTGGGAGCGCGATGCCTCAGAGGGGCCGGACTCCAGTTCCAGAGGACGAGCCGCGACGGACCCGTGGACTGTGAGAAAGCTCGGCTTCACTTCCTCCTTTTTCTCTCAGCCAACAAGTTGCAGGTTGTTGAGCGGCATGTGAGCAATGTTTCGATCTGATCTCAGTCACATGATACGGCGCAGCTTTCCCAGCATAAAAGCTTCTTTCAAGTGGAGGGGCGTGGCGAAGCCCGTCTCAAATGAACTCTTCATCTGATGTTCACGCTTGGAACGCTAGTTTCGATAGCTCTTATCTGAGCTCGAGAGGGCAGCAGCCTGCACAAGGAGGCCTTCAGCTCTTCAGTGGAATACTGAGGTGTCCTGGCTCTGCCCTGGGGCCTCCTCCCAGCAGACACACTGTTTCATGTGTCCACGCGACAGCCTCTCTTCACGACCCACCGAGAGTCCTCGCTCTCCAGCAGTGGGAGGACGACAGAAAGCAGCAGAACAAAGGAAACACAGCCGCTGGAAGCGCTGGACAATGACAAGCGGCACTCCGGTGGAAAATGTCGGAACAAGCAAGGAATTGTGCGCCGCAAAGACAGATGAGTTAGTGAGGTCTTTCCAAAGCCCGGCCTTCATGTGCGCCAACAGAGCTTCTCCATGTTTGGACAGATACAACACAGTTCTGGGAATCGTGCCACCGACTGCCCGACTGAGCCATGGGAACATTCCACACCAGCAGACCAGTGTTTGCCAGTGATTCCTCCAGGTGTCGAGCGCTCCTCCTGACCTCTGACCTGTGATTACCTCACTGCCATGCCTGCCTCTCGGGGTCAAAGGGGACATTGCTCGCCTTGCGTGTCAGGACTTGCCGAAGACTTTGTGGAAAAAGCACCGTCCTCTGCAGCCTCCTCCATCCACCGTTCGCTCACAGGCAACGGTGTCATCACGAGTTCAGCTTTCCACCGCAGAAGCGCTGGTGTTTACATGTGTAGCATCTGGCGTGCGACGACGCTGGAAAGTTTTGTTGCATAACAAAGTCTGGAACGACGTCGCTGGAAACTCATCTGAGGTTTGAGGGCCAACAGAAAGCAGCTGATTTGGACAACACGCCGTTGGTTCTGAGGAGGACGGCCAAACACTCAGGATCAGCTCATTTCCTGAGCACACCTGAATGCATCGTCCACAAGCATCATTTCAAGGGGGAAATCAGATGCACTGCAGCAGATTCTGTGCATGAAAACGTGTTCAGCGTTATGAACTCGGTCCAGACTCTTGAACAAGTCCCTCAGTCAACAACACAAGCCCAATGTAGAGAAGGAAAACGCTCCTATTAAACACATCACAAATGCAGCAGCATATCCACGTATCTACGTATTGAATAAATATCCATATGGCCGACCTAGAATATCAAGACATTATCACACAGTCGATCGGAGGCCATGGTTCTCCACCGGAATAAGGAGGTTTGCTTTCTCCGGGTCGGTGGAGAGTTCTTGCCCCAAGACGTGGAGTTTAAGTAGCAGTGACGCGGTCACTGTATCGGACCGTCGTGGTGAAGAGGGAGCTGAGTCACAAGACGAAGCTCTGGATTTACCCATCCATCTACGTTCCCACCCTCACCTATGGTCACCAGCTTTGGGTCATGACCGAAAGGATGAGATGGTGGATACAAGCGGCTGAGATGAGTTTCCTCCGCAGGGTGGCTGAACGCACCCTTAGAGATGGGGTGAGGAGTTGGGTCATCCGGGAGGAGCTCGGGGTGGAGCCGCTGCTCCTCCACATCCAGAGGAACCAGCTGAGGTGGCTCGGGCATCTGATCCGGATGCCCCCTGGACGCCTCCCTGGGGAGGTGTTCCGGGCATGTCCTACCGGGAGGAGACCCCGGGGAAGACCCAGGACTGGCTGGAGAGATGATGTCTCCGGTCTGGCCTGGGAACGCCTCGGGATCCCCCGGGAAGAGCTGGAGGAGGTTTGTGCGGATCGGGAAGTTTGGGCTTCCTTGCTCCGAATGCTGCCTCCGTGACCTGACCCCAGAGAAGTGGCAGAAGAAGGTGAAGGTATCACACAGTCAAGTACCGTACTGCGATGTTTCAGGGAAAATGTTGACTGGCACACCTACTGTGACGGTGTCAAGCCTTGAGCTACTTATATTAGACTAAAGCAACCGCTAATATTTTCATGTTTCGTGTGATGAGAAAAATGAAAACCATCTGCGGGTGCAACGCTGGCTGCTGAAACTATTCATGTCGCCATCAGCGAAAGATCTGGGAGTAGTTTCCGGCTTCTACAAAGCCTCCTGGTGTACTGATTCTAGTTGTGGGTTGAATGTTGACTGTAGTTTGGCTGCAGAGCTGGGAACTCTGGCTTGTTGCCACACGGACTGTTGATGTTGGTGAACCCGAGCTCGCAGAACTTTGGGCTTCCTGTTCATTACGAGTTTGGAAACGCTTGTCACTGCCCTATTTGCTTCCTCATCCCGTTTTGCTTCCAGGGCTTAGGCTTATGACGTCATTTCCTGTCCGCATGCGCACATGGGTGTAGCTGTTTGACCCATAAATTAGAATAAAAGTAGCAACGTCATTACGCCACGCCTCACTACACACTCGTATTTCATCAAGAGAAGCAGACTTTGAATTACTAAAGTACTACGCCGACGTATTAACTGTATTTTAACCTTATTTTATATATATAAATATCACTACATTTGACTTGTATTCAACAATTCGGATATTTGAACAAGATTTCAGATGAAACACGGAGAAAGCCGGATATTGACAAGTCTTCATGGCTGCAGCGCATTCGGTTGCCGGAGAAGGTAAGTGCTAAACTGTTGCCATCACTTCTGAGATACTTAACGACGTTAAAATGTGCAGTAGGGCTGGGTATCGATTCTAATTTCAAGAATCGATTCGATTCCGATTCTCATGACTTGGAATCGATTATCACGATTCGATTCGATCCGATCCAATCTCGATTCAGGTTAGTATTTAAACCATTTTCTGAGCTGTTGCCATAATCACATGACAAGTGACGCAACGTATTGATACTAGTATCATATTGACAGTCAACAGGAAATGAATGAAGGACTGGCAGTAAATGATCATAGAGATCCAGACACAGAACTCCAGATGTGACTGGTGCATTATTGGAAATAGGACATGAAAAAAATCACCCAAAAGATGCTGCTGTTTAAAACTAATGCATTTTTATGTTATTATCAAAATGAACAAAAGATATTCTCAGCCAGTGAAAATGTAAACAGAGTGCTGGTGACTGACTTCACAGCAACCTGACGGTCATTGCGCAGTATGTGAACAGCTCTCTGTGGTCTGTAGTACCTACGACAAGAGGTCTCACTCCTCATCAATATAGTGAGTTGTCAGACTCGCGTAAGATTGCGAAGATGTCCACGCATCACTTGTAATGCCCACCCTGACTGCTGACTGAAGCTTACTTTTCACGTTTTCTTTGACTGACTGGTGCATGTTTGGGATAACAGACGTTTGAGACACCGTAACGTAGTGTGACTCTGTGACTTTCATCAGCCGCCTGAAGCCCTCGTTTCCAACGACGGAAGACGGCGCATATCTTTGCAAATGAAGCCGCAGTCGCTTCAGTTATTTAGACAGAGCGTGCAGAATTACCCGCTAGTGGTAAAGTTCGCTCGAGTTTCATTTGTTGTGGCCCGGTGGATGGCTTGGAAAGGAGCGCTGGGTGATGTCGCGTCACGTGACTCGTAAGGTCGTCAAAGGGCTTGGACTTGGACTGGACACCCGGAGAACATGTGTTAAAACGTCAATTAATGAATCCGATCTTTGGACCTACGAATCGATTCGGAGTGTGAAAATCGTTTTTTTTAAACCCAGCACTCCTGTGCAGACGCGGCGCCGCTCCATCACCACAGACGGGTGAAGGTTGTGGAAGACCTGGGACCGTGACGAAGAGCACCGGTCGATGGATTCAAATCGATTCGAGCTGTGACACTCGGGGAAACAAGTTTATGTGGGCTGGACCCCGGGGTCCGCAAAGTTCCCGGACTCACCTGCGTTGTAGAAGCGGTCCAACACCGCGGTCTCTCCGAAGTCCAGCTTGCCGAAGTTGACGGTCTCCAGGCGGCTGCCGAGCGCGTCGCACGCGTCCCTCAGGCTCTGCAGGGCCAGGCTCTCGGCGGGATTCTGCTGGCTCGCGTCTCCGTTCAGCACGTACGCCACCGTCACCGGCCTGCTCTTGGGCGGCTTCCCCGGGGAGAGTGGCCCTGCGCCGGGCTCCATCGGGCAGCTCATCCCGGTCGGACTGAGCCCTCCGCCTCCGACCCCGGAGTCCTGCCAGAAAGTGCCCGCTGCTGGGAGCCCGCCGGCGGCTGCGCTGTAGCCATCGCCCGGGGCTTCTCTGGCCAAGCTGGGCACCGTCAGGGAAATCACCTCGGGCTCCTGACTCATCGTGTTCGCGGCTCAGGATCTGCTCCGGAGCTCCATGGAGGAGCGGGATCTGCCCCGGGTCCAGTCAGAACCACGACCGCGCAGGTCCACTCGTGTGCATGTCGGCAATAACGAATCCAGTTTGGCGCCTGTCACGACCGTTCCGCGGTAAACACACACACACACACACCCGGAAGTCCGAGCTCACGACTGATCCCAAAACACTCCTGCAAGTTGCGTAACAGCCCCGGAGTCCGAGCGGAGACCGGTCCAAGTTAGTCAGTGTGACATCTGGGCCGCGGGGAAGTGTCGACCATAGCCAGACCCGCCCGGGATGGTCCAGGTTCCGCCCAGTTCCGCGCTTGTCTTCGTTGCTGTCGGCAGCTCTCGGGCGGGGCCTGCTGGAGTGGGCGGAGCCTGTGCTGCCGTATCAGGGTTAACTCGAGTGGCAAACATGTTGACGTCATCATCGTCAGAAACGACTCTCCTACTACTGAGACCGCGGCTCCACAACATCTGCGAGTACAAATAACACACGGCCCGCACGCCTTCCTCCGACACTATTGCCACCAAGGGTTTGCTGACATTTGTGCATTGTTTTAGCTGCTTCTCTTCACACTCCTCGAGCGTCTGCTGCAGAGAGCGTTTCTGCCAGCACTGTCAGGCCAGCCGCGGCGCTAAACACGCGTCCTGGTAGTTACTCCACTGCCTGCTTGTACTACTTCCTCAGTTCATGTCAGTACCGACTCAAGTGTCTTTCTTCGCGACTCACAGGCTGTGCTTGGATCTCTGCTACTCCTACTTCTACAGTAGTATTCCGGCCACTGATGTGACACACTCTACTACTACTGTCACCACTTCTGTACTATTGCCGGTACTACTGCTGTTCTGGTTCCTGCTGGATCACTACTATTATGAATTCTTGCTCTTAATGTGTACTATTGCCGTTGATATTACTACTCACTCCAGCACCCTTCTTACATCTGCGCCTGAAGTATTGTAGCTGCCTGATACTGCCACAATTCATTTTACTACAGCAGTCATAGCGTCTGCCATTACTCGTACGAGTCCTGTGACAGTTTACACTGCTACCAGTACTGTTAAAACTACTACTACTTCTACGACTGTATTATTACACGGTAACAACAACACCTGCCCACAGTACTGCACCAAAAGTTACACCTGATGGTGCTACAGCACTGCTGCTACTCATAGTCGTACTACTACAACTACTACAGGACTCTCATACGCGAGTATTTCTGAGATTGTTTTTACTTTCTATTACAGCTGCGACATCTAGCGACGAGAAGACGAAAATACAAGATCGATGGACAACTTCTGCCTCTGCTCCCGTGACTGTCACCACAGCTTGTTCACTGGTTCGAGGAGTCATGTGACCTTTTCTTCTGGTCACTGCCATCATCTTCTTTAACCACTGAGAGTACTTCACCTACTATTGTACTATTGCAGCTACCCCCTTTTCTCTTTCCCCTACTGCATCTGTGACTCACAGTAATACAGCGGCATGACTGCTATTACTTCCACTGCATCTTACCTGATCTACACTTCCGCAACTATCACCGCCCTCTACACACCTCTCCTACCACTCTTGATACTGCTACTCTTACAACTACTGTTTTCATTGCTTGTAACAAGTAGTACTACTATTTGAGTAATGCTAACCGTTGATGCTGAAACTTGGTGATTGCAGATACTCGAGGAAGTACTACTACAGCTTCTACTTCCACGTTTCAAATAATACTTTTCTTATTACTCCTTCTACTCAACTCTTTTGAGGTTGTGTTTATAGAGCTGTTGGATGTATAACTGCAGAAACTTGCTATACTCATTGTCATGCCTCTAACGTAAACTACCACTGATTCCACCTGTACTGAGGGCCTTCCGGGATGACGTCATCCACCGTGGTTCTCTGGAGAAGATGGTGAATTTCTGTCAAAGCCTTTCAGCTGATCAGAAGCTTCCCTGATCGCACATTGAATTCATTGGTTTCGCTTCTCATGTGACGCATGTCGATCCGTCTTTCCGCCACTAGATGTCGCACTGTAACCCTTTATCCGTCCGGACTCTCCGTAAGATAATTCAATTAGAGCAACTGAGTGCACGCGACTCTCCAGCGCAGCGACGCGCGCGGCACTCGGTGCTTCAGTCAGTCAACGTTCATCACACTCGATTCCAAAGTGTCGACGGGAAAATACGATTTGACACTTGCGTGAAAGCGATTGACGTGAAATGCATTTATTCACGCTGCAGTTCTGTGAATTAAAAATAACAATACAATGAAAAATACGGTCTTTAATTGCGAGCGATTAAACACGTGCTTTTATACCGTGAATCTTAGTCAGGAATATTGATTCCCTTTTGAATGTATTTCCTGTTCAAACCCTCCGATTTTATTGTTTAAAAAAAACATCGAATGCGAGGTAGCGTGAAAAACAAACAATCTTTGATATTTAAGATGTAAAGATGACTCATATTTGAATGTTCATCAAAAGTGGCGAGTAAAATTAAAGACAAATTATGGATGTGATAGGAGCGAGTTGTGGGCCCACACTGTGCACCGTCTGAAGACCACAGTACCACTGTCCACACTGGAGCGTCCCACTTGCGACCGAAGAGGCGAACGGTCGTTCCCTGTCGACTGTGGTCCAAGGTGGTGTCGGAGATTTTCTCTCTCAGAAGACCTGCTGTGAGTTTGGCTGGCAGCCACGCTGCTTCCTGGCCTGCAGTGGTCAGTGCCCTGGCAGCTTGAGGGGAATTTCTTCTTTTCATTTTGCTCCTCCTTCTGTGTGTTCTGAATGCTGTGTAATGCTTTTAGTCTAGTTGTCAGCTGTTGGTTGCGTTCCTCATACTTGGCTTGAGGTTGTCAGCTTGAAGTGTGACCTCTCTCTGTTATTGCTTCCTCCCTGGCTTCATGGCTCCATGCTTCCAGTCTTGTCTTTTGCCACGTGTTTTCCATGACCCCGTGTTTGTGTTGTTGTTGTACTTCACTGTGTGTTTCCATGTGTTGTTGCGGGGTCCATTCTCGTGGTGTTTTTCCTCCTGCATGTTTTTACGAGGTGCACTTTCAGCTTTGGTGTTTGTGTTTTAATGTCTTGAGGTTCCTGCTTGTACTTCACTGCAGGTGATTCTTCTATTTTCTGCTTTTCACTTGTGTTTTCTTTCAGCGAGGTTTCTGCTTTGTGTCTTGTGGCTTCTACTCTGAGAGTTACACTTCATTCACTTGTGACGAGCTGTGTTTTCTCTTATTTGGTTCTTGTGTGGTTCTGAATATTGGAGTCTCTGCTTTGGTTTTGCCTTGACTTGTTTGTGTTCCGTGCTTCAGCTGTTGTTTGCTTGGTGCTTTTGCTCTGAGTTATGAGAGAGATGACCACTCTCACCTGGGTTTTCTACAGAAGAGCAGGAGGAGCACCCTGGGGAGAACAACGCCTGGCCCTCAGATCAGAGGAAGACCACGACACCCCTGGTGGCTGTGAGTTCATTTGCACGCTGCCGTGTTTGAGGGTTGTTTTCCCTCCAATGTTGCGACTTCTGTCTTGTGTTTTTTTATTCTTGAGTTGACCATTTCCATGTTGCGTTTGGCTCGCGTTTTCTCCTCTGGCTTGTGGTTTTTGACTTTGGGGTTGTGTTTCTTTCTAAATGTCTTGTGTTATTGTGTGTGTTGTTTATTTGGTGTATTGACTTCATTTGCAGTGAAGCGTGAACTGTGTGTTATTTTGCTTTGGAGTTTGTTTTGTCTTGACTTTACTGTTGCCTGGTCTGTGTTTCTTCAGTCAGTGTTGCATTTGTTTTGAGTTTTTTCTCAACTTGCCGGTTGTGTTTCGTCTTGTTTGTACGTGTGTGTGGGGACCTTTTGCCAGTCCAGAGTCCTGGTTCAGGTGAGCCACGTGTTTAGGAGGGTTAAGTTAAGGGGGAGAGGCTGGGGAAAGGGCGATGAGAAAGCTCACAATGTCCCCACAGGGATAGCAATACAACCATGTGAGTGTGTCTGTGACTCTTCTCTTTCCTTCTGTGTTCAGGGTTGGGTTTGCATTATTGTGCAGATCTTTTTGCGTGACGGCGTTGCGTGGTCATAATGTGTTCCGGCCGCTGGCGACGGGGGCCGTCCGTCCGTCCACACCAGCGCCCGCCGCACCAGCGAGCCCAGGACCCAATGAGAGAATCATTCAGGCGGCAGAAGTTGAGTTAGTTCTGCGGCAGGCTGCTGGACACTGGGAGGCACAGACTTATTGCAGCCTCCATAGATAACTGCCAGCGCTCGCACAAACATTCCGGGCGAGCGGGGAAACAAAATTACAGAAATCTGCTAAGTTTGACAAATGGCGGCGCCGGCGTGGCCACCAGCTATTAGCCAGCAATGATTAATAAGTGGGAAAATAATTGCACTTCATTGAGATTGATGACGCCCCATTTAACCTCCCCGCTCATCCCCGCCGCTGCCGCGCTCCTCGGACACGTTGCCACTCCGCCGGCCTGGATGGCGTCGCGTGCGCCGCCCTAATGATCCTGCGGGGCACGGGGAGGATGCCTCAGGCGCCGCGAGCACAAGTTCATTGTTAGTAAGTGAAAAACAATGATGCGAGCACCAGGAGGCCTGTGGGGACCGCGCTCCGCACCAATATAGAAGCATTTAAGTCAAACGCCGCGGGGAATTAACCACGGCGAGTCGCCATTAACTCCCGCGCTAACGAGCTTTAGCCTTTTATTAGCCTCAGCACGCGGTGAAACGCTGATCTCTGCGGCGGCAGATGCAAACGGCACCATCCAAGAGACGTGGCCAAGGTTATTAAAGAAGGATGTAGCCAAGCAAGATGGCCGCCGCCGTCGTGACCAGAGGCGGTGTGGGGAGATAAATGGTTGACCCAGCCGGGTGTCAGGTTAGGATTGATGCCACTATCAGCCCCACTGCCTTCCCAATGATTTTCTCAAATCTCTGATCGAGTGTGTTATCTAGTTACTGGCATGAGGGCACGGGCCCGCAGGCAGCCGGAAGGTCAATCTGGGAGGACAATCTTTGTTGGACTAAATGAGAAAAAAGAGCTCACAAAAAGAATAAAAAGCAGCTGCTAGCTCTCTGGGATAAGATAAGCCAAATGACTTCTCTTTAGTCCCCTCGGCCCCGGGGCCCGCGTTTAAAAAAAATGAAGTGCGGCGGCTGTGCTCTCCTGCTCCAAGATGTCACCTCCGTGAAGTTTCTCCCGCGCACCTGCCGGGACTTCACCCAAGTTTACGCCGCGCGGAGACCAATCGCGGCTAATTTAGCATCCCAGCTGCCGATCGATAATCCTGCGCCAATAATGATGGAGGAGCGCGCGGCGCCGCAGAAAAATGAAGGTGGTGGTGGGGGGGTGTTTGTCCCGGGGCGGAGGGGACGTCCGGCGGTCCTCACTCAGCACGATGGTCGTGTCCCGAAGACTGATGGCTCACGCTGAGAGGAGAGGGCTCTGTAAAGGCGTCCATCCCTCATGAAGACGGACGTGAAGCCGCGGAGGGGAGAACCGACCTGCTGGACTCACAGCAAGAGACTGAACACCAAATATGAATCACAACAACCACAAGACAGTGCTCTTTTTGTTCAGTTCTTGCATGTGTTTGTTGTGTGGGTTTCATTTTCGGCTTTGAGTCAAAGCCTTGTGTGTCTTCTGGCTGGTTTTCCTTCCTTCGTTCCATTGCGTTTATGGCAGGAAAGCTTGGTTCCGTGGCTCGACCGTGCTTCCTCTGTCGTGTCTTCCTCGTGTGTGAGTGGTTCAGGTGTCAAGCCTTGTATTTCTGTGCTCCTGTGTTGGCTCATTGTGTGTTACAGTGTGTGTTTTCAAATGTCTGTTGGGAGGCTCACGCTTCTTCATGTGTGATATATGTTTTGCTCTGACTTTTTGGTTTTTCTTCTTGTGCGTGCCTTGGTTTCCTCTGTCGGCTTTGAAGTTCTTTCTCAGTGGGTCATGTTCATAGTTTGGGATTGTTCATATTTGTTTTGCCTGCTGCGTTTGGCTGGGTATTATTTGAGTGAAAGGTTTAAAACGTGTCATTTTGTGTTCTGTTTTTCAGTGGTGTGTCGTGTATTTTTCCACCTCATCTTTTGAGTCTCTACGGTCACACTCTCTCTCACTCTCTCTCTCTCACACACACACACTCTCTCACACGCTTTCTCACACTCACACTCTCTCGCTCACACTCTGTCTTTCTCACACACTTGCTCTATCACATTCTCTCACACTCTCTCTCGCCCTCACTCTGTCTCTCACACTCTCTCTCTCTCCCTCACTCTCTCACACACACTCTCTCTCTCGCTCTCTCTATCTCTCTCTCTCTCTCTCTCCAGCACTCCCCCATGCAGCCAGCCATTCCTCATCTCGGGCCCGTCTGAAGCTGACAGGGGCATCGACCTGCTGCTCCAAATGACGGCAGAAATGTTTCTTTATGATCCAGAAAATTGCTAAATGATTATTGAAGAGAACAAACGGTCCACGGTGGCTCCGGCTTGCAGTGAAACCATGATACTGATGATCTGTCCGAGCAGGTCAGTGAGCACCTGACGAGACGGTGCCACAGCTGAGTTGACCTTTCGTGACCTTGACTGGCTTTAAAAGTGAATTATCTTAAATTAAAAAATGAAAAATTATCTTCACTGAACATCATGGTGTTGATGAGGGTGATGATCATCTCAGGTCGCAGGGGCAGCAGCTGAAGTGAAGTTGCCCAGGCTCCCCTCTACTGGAGGATCTTGAGATGTTCCCAGGTCAGAGAGATGACTTGGCAGATGCTCCTCCTCACTTCACGTCCTGACTGTCTCCTCCAGGAGCAGCTGGGGGATCTCGTCTGAGTCCCTCCTGGATGACTGAGCTTCTCTCTCCAAGAGGGAAGCTCTTGTTCTCAAGGTCAGGAGACACCACAGGCGAGAGGAGAAACCCACAGGAGCGTTGCCCTCTGGCTCAGCTCTTTCTCCTCATCGGGGAAGACGCTTCCCTCTGACACGTCTCATCCCACCAACCGACGCCACGTCAGGCTGAGCAGACTCGTGACCAACACACAATCGGGGCTCGACCTCTGACCCCGGACGTCCGCCACACCGAGTGGCTGCGTGATCGCGCCTGAGCCGTTTGAGCGCTCTAAGTGGATTGTGCTTCCTGTCAGAGCCGAGCGGCTGGACGTTGATAAATGTCCTCCAGTGTGAGATCAATAACTCTCACCTCTGCGCCCACGGCGCCTTCTGACTGCGCGTCATAATTACCCTGTCAAAGTGATTGGCGGCTGGATGAGACCAGTGGTTGTGTGTGTGTGTGTGTGCGTGCGTGCGTGCGTGTGTGCGCGCGCTTCCAGCTCGTAGCCAGATCCTGAAGTGTGTGAAGTGAATGGATGCTTGATCTGAGGGATCATATTTGTACATGTGAGATTATATATACGTGTGTGTGTGTGTGTGTGTGAGAGGCAGCTGAGCGTGTGTTGACTCAGTTTGGGTTCTTGACTGGCAGTGACTGACAGCTGAGTGCCGCCTCGACTTCTCTCTCCTCCCATGCTGGTGTTTGATGCCTGACATATTTTAACAGACACACACACACACAGGCGTGCGCGCACGTCAGCCAACTCACGCTCAGACTCCCAGACAGAAACACACCTCACATTAATGCGTCTGATGTGCGAACATGACCTGTCAAACACAGCACGGCTGGGATGCACAAACGTCCGCCACGTGACTCACGATCGCTCACGCCAGTTTAGAAGTACTCAGAACACTGGTCTGTATTCACACGTATTCGCACGCAACTTGAGTGAAAAGGGTCAAAAGTGGACGCACATTCACTCAAACCGTTTCCCATCACATGGTTTCAAAATTAACGCAAGCCCATAGATAAACGTTATGTTAAGAAATAATTTGGTTTAGCTATATATATATTTTCTGCTTTTGGTTTAGCCGTCTAAACATGTTTACTTTTAAACTGCTCTTATTTTTAGCAGAGGAATCAGAACGATGTGTAACCAGAACCATTGATGGCGAGACTTGTTGCAAGAGGACGTTTTTGCTGGTGAACCAAGCGCTGCGGCTGAGGACACTTGTTACTGCCCTATTTGCTTCTTCATCCCGTTTTGCTTTCAGGGCTCAGGCTTATGACGTCATTTCCTGTCCGCATGCGCACATTGGTATTTCAAGACGTAATTTACTGAGTATATACTTATATTAACTGACACCTCGTAGGCAAGATAGAAAACTGCATGCAAATTGCACAGAAAGATCCAATTACTTCATCTGAAATCTTGTTCAAATATCCGAATTGTTGAATACAAGTCAAATGTAGTCATATATATATAAAATAAGGTTAAAATACAGTTAATACGTCGGCGTAGTACTTTAGTAATTTAAAGTCTGCTTCTCTTGATGAAATACGAGTGTGTAGTGAGGCGTGGCGTAATGATTTTATTCTAATTTATGGGTCAAGCAGCTACACCCATGTGCGCATGTGGACAGGAAATGACGTCTTGAAATACCAATGTGCGCATGCGGACTACACACTCGTATT
This sequence comes from Synchiropus splendidus, assembly GCF_027744825.2. NCBI lineage: Eukaryota > Metazoa > Chordata > Actinopteri > Syngnathiformes > Callionymidae > Synchiropus > Synchiropus splendidus. The sequence continues at coordinate 1,070,885 of NC_071345.1, forward strand.
TCATCAAGAGAAGCAGAATTTGAATTACTAAAGTACTACGCCAACGTATTAACTGTATTTTAACCTTATTTTATACATACATATCATTACATTTGACTTGTATTCAACAATTCGGATATTTTAACAAGATTTCAGAAGAAATAATTGGATCTTTCTGTGCAATTTGCATGCAGTTTTCTATCTTGCCTACGAGGTCTCAGTTAATTTTAGTATATACTCAGTAAATGACGTCTTGAAATACCAACACGCGGACAGGAAATGACGTCATAGGTCTGAGCCCTGGAAGCAAAACGGGATGAAGAAGCAAATAGGGCCGTGACAAGGCTAACAAGTAAAAGTCATGTGACCAATATTCAAAATAATTTTTATATATATATACATATATTTAAGTTTTTAAGATATACCTTCCAAGAAAATGCAACTATTTTATTTTAAGTCAACACAAGTATCGTATCGTTTTTTGGCCGGTGTACGTAATCGCTTTGCGCATGCGCGCCCGTTTTAAGTTTGAGTCGCGGTTGTTTTCTTTCTTTTGGCTTTTTACGCAGTGCTCGGTGTTTGCGCAAATTCACCGTGTGCGTTTAGCAACGGGTTAATGCAACTCGTTCGCTGCGAGCGACCTCATGTGCGTCCCGTCTTCTCACGTCACGCGGAGCCAAGCGTCGATGTGCACGCGCCGAAGCGGCTAACAGGTGAGTCAAGCTAGTTTTCTCCAGCTGCGGCTCGGTGTTTGTGCCTCAGCTGCGCTCGGGTCCTCGCACAACAAACCCGTTCTGAACTGAAACTGAACTCCAACCCTTTGTGAACTGTCATTAAACTAAGAATATTGAAGTTAGGTGCTGATTTTCAAATATGTTTTTGAGTGCAAACAGAGGAAACGTTCAAGTCCGGTTTCGTCGGCTGTACAGTGTCTCTAGCTGTGACAAGACCCGCTGTCACGGCAGGTGTGCGCGCGCGTGTGTCCAAACCCTTTGATGAACTGCATTAACCGACGCCAGCAACGTTTCCTGTCCAGACGGTGATTCATCGTGGGCGGGCCGCTGCGGACGGTCCCACCTTGCTCCGGGTCATGCAGCAGAGTGTCACGCTCACCGCCGCGACAGGAAGAGGCAGCCCGTGGAATTAAAAGTGAATGAAGCGTCGTCAGAATAATAAAAATAATAATAACGCCGGCTCATTTAGACATCAATACTAATCACTCTCATTTGGGCGACAATAATCAGGCTCGTTTGGAGCTGCGCTTCTCCACGGAGGCTCCGCCGCCGTTGGGCTTGGATGGTGCTTAACCTAATGATAATGATATGATTCATGGCTCGGCTGCTGCACACACACACACATCAACCCTGTGTGTGTTGCCGAGGAGGAAAAGGAAATTGTTTATATTCCTCTCTCTGATAAGTTAATTATTTTGTAAGTTAATGATGTTTCAATGCCAGTGTCTAAGCAGCCTCCGTTGTGTTTGATGATTAATAACGGACGGATGATTGTTTCTGAAGTTCGTGACTGACAATGTTTTAAAACTGTTTACGTTTTTGTGTGACTGGATAATGAAGAGTCCATGGATGGCCTGATTCATCACTGCCTTTCGTGAAACCTGGGCCCAGAATGTTGAATGCAGTCGGAGTCTGTTGAATGTCATTGTTGTTCTTCAAAGTGTAGCGTCATGAAACAAGAGTCTAAACGGAATCTGACTCATTCTGACCGCCATTCTTTGCTCTCAGCTTCACTGCGGTGTCTTCTTCACTTTGGCTGTTGGAGATTTCCGGAGCAGTTATTGACAATTTAGATCTCTGCTTGCTGGCAAACATTCTGTTGATCAGCAAACTTTTGAATGCTGACATGCTAGTTCTTTGTCTACATGGCAAGCACCTGTAAGACTTGGATCACCTGCTTTATACCTGCCTCAGTTCACATTCAGAATCTGGAGGAAATGTTCCCCTCTGATCCTAATCCACTCCACAGCTTGTAGGGAACCACAAACCCACCACCTTCCGTCAGAATTGTTCTACAGTTTGAACTCCATAGACTCAGAAACTGGTTCCGCCAAAATACTCCTATGATTAAAAAAGCTATGAGTTTGTTTGTAAACAGTTGTTTCAAGTTTTGACCTTCTTCGGTTTCCTCCAGTCACCAGAGTCAGACAGAGATGTGGATGACCGCGAGATTACGCCGATAAACAAACATGGTGGCCAAGCTACGGCTGCAAAAGGGCAGAGAATAGGCGGATTTCTATCATATTCTGCGTAATTACAGGGCAGAAACATTATTTTCACAGAGACCAACGGGTAGGGTGTGACACAGGCACTAATGATCGGACATTCAGGGCGTCTATTCTTTCATGTTTTGCAGTTGAGGACGCCCAGGCGCCCTCCTAGCCAAAAGCCTGACTCACGGGTTAATGGTCCGAGCTCGGTCAGTGCTTCCTCTGAGGCCGCTGGGTTCAATCACAATCATTTAGCGAGTGAACTTCTCTGCCGTCAGGACTGCACTGCTGAAATCTTCTGGACGTGTGGCCGTCTGTCAGGTCCAGCCTGCTTCTTTAACAGTGGCCCGGCTCCATCCAGCGTGAGGCAGAGAATGTTCCGGCAGTCTAATGTCGATTCTCCGCTGGTGGAACTCATCTCTCTGTGAGCGCTCGGCTTTGAACTCCTCCAGCTCTTCCACGAGGAAACAGAAAACGGGGACAGAGAATAGTGGGCGCTGATTCGCTGTAAACTCGGACAGAGGATCATTTCCCGGCTGCTCGGGAAGATCAAAAGCTCCAGTGGCAAGAAGCGGAAGATGCTATCGGCCCGCTCTCATTTCATTCACAGACGAGTGTGAAATGACTTCATCTGTTGTGTCGACTCACACTAGGCGCCATTATTCAGCGGCCAGCGCGACCCTCCTCTTCCTCGCTCGCTCTCCTGCTGCTGGCGACACATTCCGGAGCTTTTATGCTGGAATAAAGCTAAACGTTGAGCTTTAATTGTGACGGAAAGAATGTGTGGTCAGAGGTGCGGCGCTGGGGACTTGAACACACAACCATTCAAAGGTGGCCACCAACAAGCGTGTGTTTCTCAGCGACGACTTCCGCCTGATTTAAAAGCCAATCCGATCATGGTGATTCGTGCTATACTAACACTTGCTCCTCTCATTGTAGGATTATGACGACAACCACGCCACAAGCTGTTCATCTTGTGCGGCCCACAGGACGGACGACCGATGCGTGAACATTCCGTCGGATTTGAACGGTACAAACACATGTACACTTGGTGGGAACTACGAGCCGCATCACCAGAAACGGAAACATTTTTCTGTACAACTTCTTAGATGAACTTGTGGCATGACCAATGACGTGAGCATGAGTCCCAACACCACTGACTCGAACAGCACTCTACTCACACTTTCTTGCACTCAAGTGTCATGCGCCGGCACTGGCGGGAGAACTTCATTGGCGGCAGTTCATATACCATGTGTACCATGAAAATTGAGCAGAACTTGGATGGCATGAATCTTCGGCATGACTTGGTTGGAGTGTCATGAACTAGCGTGGACCGAGGCACAAATATGTGGACCTCACCCTCCATAGAACCAGAGCGGCATTAGTACTCAGAATCCATGATGTGTAGAAGTACAGTGGCATGAGAACTGGGAGGGGCTTGAGCAGGACGTGTTGGAGGTTGGACGCTGAGTATGACTGGAATCAATTGGCAGGAACTTGGCATGAACACTCATAGTTCTCAAGTGGCATCAGAACTGGGTACTGGGGCGGCATGGCAGCCTAGTACAACTGAAACATGCTTTCGCTCTGGAGCAGCTGGAGTGCTGGCAATGACTTGGACATTCACAGCGACAAGTCTGGCTCGGAGCTTGTCATGCCGCCTGTGGCACTCATGAGTAGCCAATAGCAGCGTCGCTACCATCAGGAACAGACTACACAGTGCAATGTCCATTCTACATGTCTGAAGTCTGCTTTCCTCGTGATAAGACTCCAATAACTTGGCTGTGGCCCGGTTAGCATAGTGCGCCATTAAAGAGAGCTGAAGGCGTGAAAAGTGCTGGCTAATAAAGCGGGGATCAGACCTTAAGTGCTGGCCCGCAGTGGCCGGCGCAGACCCAGTGGTGCCGTCGCTGCTTAAAACCCAAGCAGCAATTTGTTGAAACTTCTGAGCCTGGAACGTCTGAATAATTTAGCAGGCAGCTTGATGATGTCGGGGAAGCACAACAAACACGGCGTCGCACACTTCGCCGGCTCCCAGCGAGGGAGGTAATGAGATAATCAGAGCCGACTTCACAAGCGGCTCTTCCTCCTCTTTCTTCCTCTCCTCCGCCGCTAAACAAGGGCTAACGCTTTGTGTCGGCCGTGAAAGCTTTCCTCGTCTTCCTCCTCCGACATCCTGTTTAGCTCTTTAAGCCGATGACACAGAGAATATTGCACGATGAAGGGCCGCTTAACCGCACACACACACACACACACACACACACACACACACACACACAGGCTGTTGCCCAGAGCGAAAGGCCCCAGGCAGTCTCTTCCCCACTAGCCAGCGGCATCATTCTGCCTCTGTGATACTTTAACTGTGGGATGTCAGGAAACATTAGGGCTTTAAAAACCTCAGCGCTGCTGCCATGCATTGACACGCGCACACACACACACACACACACGTTTGTTAAGCTATTTTTGTGGGGACCACTCATGGTCATCACCCTTTCCCCAGCCTCTCCCCTAATACAGAATAATAGAGAACCTTTTTTGCCCTCTAAACCTTGTGAGGACAGGCCAGCATGTTCTCACAAGAAGGTGGCCTGTCAAGACTTGGCACAGACACATGCACATGTTATGTTTTCATTTGTTTTGGGGACATTTCATTCCCTTTGCCCGGCCTCTCCCTCTGAACACATGACTAACCTGAGCCAGGATTGGGAACCAAACTGTGACCCTGTTATTTTCTAGTGTTTGAACGCTCAAATTGAGGGAAAAGGTCCCCACTAATACCCGCTAATAGCAAAGGTCCCCACCATGTGGTGTGTTTCTCAGAATGGGTCCCCACAAGTACCGCTATACAAGTTCATCCAAACTCCTCCAACCCCCAGCACCACCACACACACACACACACACACAAATCTGATGAAACCTCACTGATACATTCACTGCGAGTCTGGGTCGTCAGAGTACTGATAGCTAAAGTCGTACAGCTTTTCCAGCAGTCGCTAGGTTAAGGCTAAGTCAAGAATGTAGAGAGGTGTGTGCGTGTGCGTGTGCGCGCGCACGTGCGTCGCCACAGGCCTACTTGATGTTAATTGGATAACCAACTACAATGACAAATCCCTGGTGTTCCAACAATAAGGTGCCGCTGTCCAGCTTTAATATCACTGCCTGCTGTAATGCTGTTTACACACACACACACACACGCACCGCCGTCGCTCCAATCTCATCCAGCCTCTCACACTCAACAGCCATCCCCACACCTGTACCCATCCCCTATTGATGCTCCTTGGTTGGTCCAGCTGCAGACTTGTGATGCACGTGTCTTCTGTCACTGAAGTTGTAGTCAGCTGGTGGGGGCAGCTGCAGAAGAGACCTCCCTGCTGCTCGCTGGGCAGCAGCATGTCTGCCGTGAAAGTTCTTTCAATCTGTCATGTAAAGTTAGCATCCTGCAGCACTTGCACAGGACAATGCTGCGCAGGGAAGCGCCTTCAAATGAAACGCGCCATTTCAAGCTTCACCACTTGACGGAGCACGGAGAGTTTCTGGGCTCATGAAAGTGGTGATAGGCAGCAAAAACCCTGATGGGAGCATCCCTACTCCTAAACCATCTTCGCTTAATGTGAAGGGGCCTTGTCTTTGGACTGAGCTCTTTCTTCACCATGGACTGATGAGTTCCTGAGACTGAAGGTGCTGCAGAGATCCATCCGTCCGTCTCCCCCCCCATGACTCCCATGCAGTGACCTTGTGATTTCATTCAAAATGGAGGGAGTTGTAGCAGGTGAATGAGTGAACTTGTGTGGTCGCTTCTCATCTCCTAACATTCCTCAGTGTCTCCTCCTCCTCACCCTTCTCTCCTTGTCATCCTCTCTTTTCTGGTGGAGCCATAACCGAGCGGGTGATGGGCCATAACTCAGGAAGATCCGGGCCGGGCCAGACGCGCTCACATTAATTGGATGTCCATATTAAATGGAAAATGAGAGGGGAAAAAGTGAATGAGTGACTCTCTTGGCTGCGATTGACCTATGAGGAAGAGACGCTGCCCTTTTCCCCGCCGCTCTCCCTCGCCCAGTTTTCTCTGCTCCCGTCAACGTGATGGATCTCAAAGCATTCATTTTCTGACCCCTCACCTGGAAGCAGATTAAGCGCTCTGATTCAATCGGCCCGTTAATGGGGGCGCCAAAAGTTTATGAGGAATCCTGGAAAAGGCCACGGAGATTAGATTGTAAGATAACGGATTTATTGCTCTGTTTCAACACATTGTAAAAAGATTGTAGGACCTCCAGGCGTGCGCCGGGGCCGCGCCACGTCTCCACTGTGAAGAGGAGTCCGGTTCTTCTTTGCGTCGGCTTCTTTACCCCGACAGAGCAAAGACAAGCTTGTCAGTCTGACTGGGACTTCCAGGACTGATGTCTCAGCCCGACTAACATTCTTCAACCAAATTCTCGCCACCGGTGATGAACTGGAGTGATGTTTGTCAGAGAGTGCCATCAACTGTCCACGTCATCGCACGGAAGACTTGTTGGTCCAACGTCATGAAGATGCCGTTCTCAGTAAGCCCTCAGTGACACATGGACCTGTTGTCAAAGCGAGCATTTCTCTGTCAGCACCCGCCTCCAGTCGCCCCCCTTCAATCGGAAATATTCCTCTGAGATGTTGCTCAAGTGACCCTTCGATAGCCACCAAACCCGGAAGAGGAAATCGGCTGAATAGAGGAAATGACAAGCTACATCAGGACAGAGCTGACGGAGCTTGTGAAGGCCGAAAAACACCTGAAACCCGACAGAATGCAACTTTAAAGTTATATATTTGGAAAATGCTAAACTGACCCAGAGAGCTGAGATAGAGGTTTGAAACCCAGTGAGGTCAAAGGAACTGAAGCCAGGTGAGTTTGGAAAAGAGCTGAAGTACAAGGAAGACATGAAATGAGTCTGGAAACAGCATCAGGGTCCAAAGGACTATGGACAACTGACAATGAAATTAACTCAGAAAAGCAACTGAGGGAGGTGAAGAAGAGAGTGCAGGCAGGGTGGAGACCCCTGCAATGTCAGAGTGGAGCTTTACAGCACAGTGGAGGTCCCTGCCATGATGCGTGTTGGGAGATTCAGGCGTCAGACTCAGAGGATGGAGAAGTTGGGGGACAAAGCTAGGCTAGACAGATGGTTTGCACTCATGGAGAAGAGAGACCCAGTTGGAGCAAGAAGGATGGAGATGGGGGAGTGGAGGACAACACTGAAAGATCAACCAAGAACTCAGAAGTTGATCCAAAACCCAGTGAAGTCAGAAACAAAGCCAGCAGAGTTGGGGAAGCAAGCAGAGCCGGTGTCGATCTTCGTGAGGGTAACTCTGCGTCAATCTCACTCACTGATCTCCCCTCACTTGAGTGCAAGATCCTGTCTCCACGTGAGGCGCAGATACAGGTCTGTGTAACCTCATCTTCCCCAGTCATCACAAATGTGACTGGAATTAAATGTATGATTTGCCGTTGTCTCCTGTAACAACGCCGCGGCCTCGGTGGAAGGAAGTCCTCTCTGGAGGCAGCACTTCTGCTCAGGAGTGATGTAGGAGTCAATCACATGTGGCAGCTCGGCACCAGTCGTCTGGGAGTTTTGGTGTAACCCCGCGACGCTCGCCGCCTCCGGAGCTGGTTGTGTAGTAAATTCATTTACATTTGGAGGATTTTCCAAAGATGGCGGTGTCCCGCGGAGCAGCGCAGATCAAAGTGTGGCGTGCGTTTGATGGTGTTTGATGTTTGCTGCGAGTGCCAATGTTGCTGACTGTTTGCTGGTTCTTTCTCTCCACAGCGGGGGGGGCGCCCTCATGCGCGCGCCCAAATTCACTCAGTTGCATTTTCTTTTTTTTCCGGATTATCTTTGCTGACATATTCATAATCTCGCACACCTTGAGCTGCAGGACCTGATGGGGGAAGTTCAGGTGGAGAAACTTGGGGAGCTGACAGACCGCTCTTTTCAGTGTCTTGTGGTCAGTTCAACCAATGATGCATTATTCACTCCCTCTTTATTATTAGGATTATTATTCATTAATTCCATTTTATTGTATTATTATTATTTTTTAATATTTCTGTTATTCCTATATTTATTTGCCATCATTTCCTTGTTTTTTCTGTATTTTTCTAACTTAAACTTCTCAGTTGATTATTAATCACTTTTATTCTTTATGTTGACATTTTATTAAATTGTTTTTTTCTATTTTGGATAGATTTTTATTTTCAGCCGTGTTGTCTAGATTGTGAAGGTTATATCTGATATTTATTTTGAAAAGTTCATTTTAACATTTGCTTATTGGTGGTAATTACACATGATATTTGAGCCATGCAAGTCACATAACGTTTCAGATATTTTGCCTCACGATGTTAGCATATGTTAATTTAGTATTATTCTGCAGCCATTATTCATCCGTTATGTGGCTCTGAGGGAAGGTGGCGCCCTCTACTGATGTACCGTTTCGTTCCGTCATGTCACATGACCTGCAGGCTCAGTCTATGGGCCATCAGGTGACATGGGATTGGCTGGAAGTTGACAGGTGTGTGTGTGTGTGTGTGTGTGTGTGTGTGTGTGTGTGTGTGTGTGTGTGTGTGTGTGTGTGTGTGTGTGTGTGTGTGTGTGTGTGTGTGTGTGTGTGTGTGTGTGTGTGTGTGTGTGTGTGTGTGTGTGTGTGTGTGTTTTATTTGAGCGTGTCGGGTCTTTACTGGAACAATTATCAACCTTCTGACCCTTCGCGAATATTTATTTGACCCCCGCAGGGTGCCGAGAGGCCCCCGCTCTCTTTGTGTGCGTGTGTGTGCACGTAGCTGCTATTGTTGCTAATCTGATTTGCTCCCTTGGGCGTACACAAAGCAGAGCCTCCTGACCTCTGACCTCCTGCTCCTCATCCTCTCGCTGCGTCAGATAATAACTCTGCAGCGATTCACCCTCCAAGAGGACGAGCAGACGCTTTCATGTTCACACAGCACCTCAGCTGAAGCGCAGCTAGTTTGGGCGTTTGTGTCCGTCCCAGGAAGCGTTGGTCTGTTTCCACGTCAGTGGTGTTGAGGGCTCCAAGACGCTTGAACTACGGACAATGACAGAAGAAGGTTTCCTGAAGTGAAAGGAGCTTCTCTGATCATGACAGTGATGACTCCCACCGACCCAAAGAAACAGATTTCCTTCTATCCTGTAAAAAAACAAAAAACATTGAAAGGTTCCACATCTGATGGTGCGCTCATGTTCTTGCTGTTTTCTGGTGCTGTTACACTTTTCTCATTTGTAGATATTAATACACATTCTCTGACTGTATTTATTTGAACTTTGACTGGTTCCAAGTTAGGTCTTGGATTCCTATAGTGTTTAATTTAATCCAATCTTCTTCATGTGATGATTTTGATCTGCTCCAGCTGGACCCCTCCAGGTGTCTGACCTTCAGGCTAGCTCTAGTTGTTGTCCAGCTGCAGATCCTGGATCAGTTTGGATGAAGGCTTTCTGTGAGGGCCGGTCTGTCGGTGACAGGGAGAGAGTTGCCCTTCAAAGCTTGTGGTCCGATGCTCAGCAGAGGTTTACTGTTTCTGTGTTGCTCTTTCTGAAGTCTGATGTATGAAGGAGCACATGAGGGGTTCACCGCCAGGATAGCTGCTTTTGTCAGAGATTTTGGACTGGATGAACTTTGAGATGCTCAGCTGCTGCTACTCTTTCCGAAAAAAGGCTTTTGCGTGGTGTTGTACCAAATCTAGGGTTTCACCTGGGTGTCCTGCTGTCAAATCAGCTCTGTGTGTTCAAAATTAAACGTCCAACATAATCATATGCAGCTGCTTCAGTCGTTGCAGTACAGAATGGGAATTGCATTTCACCTGCCGAGAGGCCTCAGCTGAAGCAGTTGTTGCTCGCCTCTGTCATGACCAAGACGTGAACTCAGTTAAACCGGTGAAATCTGCTTCCACGCAGGAGTCTGACTGCGCAGCCTTTATTTTGGCGGTTCCTCGCAGGAAGTGACCTGCCTCACCTTCCTCGGTCAGATGTTCTGTTGCTTTTCTCCGTTATCTCCTTCAAGTGTTTGTCTGTTTTCTGGGCCGACGTGAGCGCCCCCCCTCCCGTTCCCTCCTCCCCAGGGCGGTCGAATGTAAAACACGTTTATTTTAATGGAGTTTTTAATGAATTTCTGAGCCGACTATTAATAACACCATTAGTGCGGCAGCAGCGACGTCAGACAGCGCCGCGGCCCGCTAATCCTGCCCCGCAGCCCTGGAGAGCCGCTAATCCAGGCCCCTGCTTCTGCTGCTGCAGCAGGCCCCACACACACACACACACGTTTATCTTAGTGAGGTTTTCTTCTCTCAGTCTCACCGTTGCACCCCTCTACTCCTCTGTCACTTATTCTCTCCATCCTCCTGCACTTCCTGTTCTCTCTCCCTTTCCTCACTCCTCTGTTGCTCCTCTATCTCTTTCTCTCCTTTCCATGATCATCTCCCACTTCCTCTATTCTCTCCATCACTTCATCTCCACCTTTTTGTCCCACCAGCCTTTGCTTCCTCTCCTTTCTCTGTCCTCCTCATATTGCTCTTCTGCTACCTCCTCGCCTCTCTCCATCCCTTTCTCTCCTCGTCTTCTCATCCCTCTTGGTTCAAATCTCTCCCCTCGGTTTACTTTATCACTTCCCCTTCTCTCTCCTCATTCTCTTCCTCTCATCCCTCCATCTCTCTCTCCTCTCCTCTGTGTCTCCATCTCTTTTCTTTCTCCCTCTCTTCCCTTCAAACTTGACCTCCCCCTCTCTTTTCCTCTCCTCCCTCCGCAGACGTCTCTTCTTCTTCTCCCTTTGGCTCTCAGCAGGTCTGGCCTTGATGCTTGACTCCTCATGGAGGCTGCTTACCTGAGGCCCTGACACACACACGCACGCACACACGCGCACAAAGAAACTCTTTCTCAAAGCTTGTGGCTCATGCACATCCACTTTCGAAGACACACACAGATTTGCATACTGGTGAACATTTACACACATTTTCACGCAAGCATTTAACCCACACAGTGGCACTCGCAAACACAATTATACACAAAAATGAAACGCACAACTTTAGATAGCACCAATCAAACGCTTTGCTGAACCATTTCTGACACACACACACACACACACACACACACACACACACAGCCGCTCTTAATAGAATCTGAATCGGGCTCCGCGGCCGTGCCGGAGAAAAGGTGTTAATTACTGTTAGCTTTAATGCTAATTAAATGTTTCAATTAAGGGTGTGTTTGTTGCCAAAATGTGTGTCAGTAATTAAGGTGAGGTGTGTGAAGGCATTAGAGCGGGAGACAAAGAGCAGGCGCCCCCCTCCACCCCACCTCTCACCCTCACACCGGCTGCCTGGAGCAGGGCAGGATGGGAAATGGCATTCATGAGGTGTGGAGAAGAAGCTGGGGCGGATTCAGTGGAGCTGCTTCACATTAAGGCGTGCTGGCGGCCCGAAACAGGCGGTTCTGATCCGAGGTGCTGCACCTGTGGATGGGAAGCAACGAGCATGCACACCTGTCTCCACAGGTGGATGCATGCACACTCCATCTGTCAGATGCTCCTTTCATGACTTACCCTGGTGAGCCATAACATTACGACCACCACGCACATCCACGTGTGTGTTGTCACGTGTGTTTTTATACGTCAGTGTGTGATGACGTGTGTCGCTTTCTTTGCTTGTCCCATTCATTAGTTATACCGCTGTGTTGGGTCTTATTTTGCCGCTTCTTCTTGACATTTTGGTTGCTGTGTGTTTGTGCTCTGACCTTTTTTTTCGTTTTTATGTTCATTTCTTCAGCGTGCTTTACGTTGGTGTATCTGTCGATCATTCGTGTGTGTGGTGTGATTACCGTGTCATGACACAGACACACATTTTGATCACCTTGTGTTGACTTGACTGTTGTGTGTTATTGATCCTGTCTTCCTTTCTATTGTGCATGTTTGTGTTTCTGTGTCCACACTCGCCACTGCTTGTGTGTGTGTGTTTGTGATTTTCTCTCCACCCCGGGTGTGTGTATGTGTGTGTGCGTGTGTTAGCAGGAGAGAGTGAGGGAGGAAAAGAGTCTGTCTGTGTGTGTGTGTGTGTCCTCAGGCTTTTTGGGATAAGGATGTGAAATTCCAGATCAGCGTTTCAGTACCGAGGCCCGTAGGCTCCTGTCAATCCTGCTGACACGCGCACACACACATGCACACACACACACGCATGCACACACACGGATTAGCATAATTAAGTCATTTGTTGTGGTTGCTGGTGATAAAATCATTAAATTATTCAATGACAACAATATCACAAAGTAAGAAATACTTTGTGTGTGTGTGTCAATGTTTGCTTGTGTGTGTCACAAGGTGCTCCTCATGTGGCTATAATCTGACAGCTCTAATCAATTGCTCCTCCACACAACATTACAATAATCTATCACACTCACTCACTTGTGTGAAGGTGCACGTGTGTGTCCAAATGCCAGGTTAGGTCCCGTATTAACTGCTTGTTCTGTGCAACCCACTTGACATGTAATGCTTGATTTGCTGGTGCTTACTTCAGTTTACTGTCGGTCCTTATAAAGCAGACTGTAGTGGCGCATCTCCTTCAAGCTGTGGATCGAGGTGGTCATAATGTTCTGGCTGGGTGGCGACTGTGACGGCTGTATTCCCAGCTCAGACAGAACTCTGTCCCGACTGGTGGAAGGCGCGCGAGTCCTCGTCCTCCGACGCCCTTCTCTCTGATCAACATGAGTTCAGACTCATTATCTGCAGCAAGTGAAGCGTCCGCCTGCTCATCCCCTCCTACATTAGTGCTGCTGAGCAGGACGTGGTTTGAGGGTGCAGTCCTCCTGCTCCGTTATGTTTCTCTAAGAAGTCTGCCAGGAAGACTTTAGCCTCTGCTTTGTACACAAACCCCACCATCTCCACCTCCTGACTCGCAGGACTGCTGCAGCTACTACCACTACTACTTCGTTTCTACCTTACTACTTCTGCTGCTACCAGTAACGGCTAGTAATATATCTGCTACTCCTACTACTGCCTTTCTCGTGAGTTCAACTGGTACTGCTAGCTCTACTACAATGAAGATGATAACAATAATATAGTAGTAACCATAATAATCATGCTGATGATGGGTGAATATGGTTTCTTGTAAAAGAATCTGAGAGTACAAATATCAGTGAACGTTGGAGCGTCTCTTTTGGTTCGGGGCAGAATTGTGGAGAAAAGCCGGTTCTGTGAATAAAAGCCAGACAGACCCAACCAAAGTTCTGCTGAAAGGGGGAACATTGGACACGGAGCAGGAGCAGAAAGGAGGGAGGAAGAAGGACAAATTGGTTTCAGCTGGCTGTGAAATCTGCAGGTTAAAATGTATTTTAAGTGTTAAATGTAAAACAGATTTGGTGAATCGTGACGACCGGGCTGCTGGATTTCACGTCACATGACTCCGCCGTCCAATCAGGCGCGTCGGGGAACTACACACGCGCCGCCAAAATAAAACCCTGTTATGAGCCGCCACTTTGAAAAACAGTAACAGTAACAAGAAGGAAAAAAAAACTTGAGCTGCAAAAACTAATAATTGCAAAGCAGCCAATTAAAAGGCGCGGCGGAGATGAAACCGCTCGTATTTCCCCTGGTGATTTCATGCTCCAAACTCGCTTCCGTGCGCACATAAAAAGAGGAGAGAAAATATAATTTCAGAAGCTGACAGAACTCATTGTTCGTGGAATTTTAAATTCAAAAAAGTTAATAAAGGCGAGCGCGAGATGAAGGGAATTTGCATTTCTCAGATTAACAGCATGTAGGAGCAGCGGCGGCGCGCGCAGCCTCGGGTCATCATTTAAGAAACCTTTGCATATTTTATTTAAGAGTGGCCCGGTTTGGAGCGTAATAAGACAGACAGATAATGATTAGAAGGTCGGGCCTGGGGGGCACAGCCGGGCCAGGCGCTGGAACGCTCTAATACCCAACACACACACACTCTCACAGCCGCTGTTGCTGCTCCTCTAATTGGCTGCTGATGGTTTATGAAATGTTTTCCAAAGGTTTTGTTATTGTTGTTGTTGTTGTTGTTGCTTTTATTGCTTTCATTATTTTAATGGTGGTTTTGGCTCACCAGCATCACGCCAACACTTCTTAATCAAGGCACAAATTAGCCACAAGATTTATTAGCATCAGGCGATGTGCTAACTAGCTTCCGTAATGGCCGATAATTTGACGGCAAGCTAGTTTGGTGTGATTATATGAGACAGAAAAGCCTGCCCCAAGCTGAGGGGCTCCTGTGTGGGTGGTCTTGTTCCAGAGTGAAGGGACATAGGGATGGATGTGGTGGGAGCTCTGACTGCGACTGAAGTCGCTCTTGCTCTGGAGTGAGGGGAGACGCGAGACGCGAGTGTGAGATGAAGAACAACAGAAGTGCTGGTGCTGTACGCCGGGATGAAGGAAGTCACATCCCACAGCTGCCTGAGACGGAGACTCAGTTGTCAGTATTGGTCTTGTTCCTGAGTGAGGGGACTCAAAAGTGTGAGTTTAAATGGAGCACAGAGTAGCTTGATATTTAGGTCTCTGTTCATGAATGAAGGTTTATTTCAGTCTCATCATATACATTGTAATTACATTTGATATAGACTTGTTTAAAAAAAAAAGTCATGATGACATATCAAGTCTTGTTCTAGAGTGAAGGGACGCTTGTTTTTGAGAGTTTTGCATCATAATTGGGTCTATCAATTAGATCAAGATTAGGTTAACCTCATCTGAGCAACTTCAAAATATGACCAAATTACAGATTTGTCTTTCCATTTTTGGATCTCGTTCGAGAGTGAGGGCACTGGGACATCAGATTGATTGGTTATTAACAACCAAGCTTTGTAATGCAGTCTCTAGATTGCTGAATGAATGAGCTCAAAATGTCCTCTAATATTAGAGTTCTGGTATCTTTAGTTCCAGTTCTGGTGTGAGGGGACACTGGGTTATGCGATGAGCAGGGTTTCACAGTTATAGTTATTGCCATCATCCATTGTCTTGTGAAATAAGTCTGAGCTCTGAATTGTCCAGGCGCCCTCTATAGTCCAGAAATGTTCAACTCTATGGTTCATTGACTGGGTCATTGTGTTGATCCCAGGCTCGCAGGCTAACACTTCAAATAGCCCCGGACCGTTTGATCCTCTTCTAAATATGGTAAAAAAAAACAGAAGAACAACCCAAATCCTATTAAAGATTATTTCAATATTCTATTAAACGAGATAAAAAGAAAACTTTAATGGAATTAAATATATATTGTGAATGTGTATTTGAAAATACAATTTTGCAGTTTTTAAAGTTTTTCAAATGTTAAATGTTGACTGACGACTCGATATCAATCCATAGTTTAACTTGAAGTATTTGAAGAAACAAGTTCACAAAAACTGACAGCGATGACAAGATGGCAATTAAGTCTGTAGAAAAAAATGAAATGTGTTCCATTTATTGATCATGAAAAAAATGACTGTAGCTTGTGTTTTTGTAGTGAAACAATGTGTCTGTCTGACTCCACACCAGTGTGTGTGTGTGAGTGTGTTCCCCCTCGGGCTGGGAGCGATAGCATCTCACAGGCCTCTTCACGGGTTTGAGGCTGCCTCATCTGAGGAGGTGAAGCCATTCCTCAGCCAGACCACTGTTCCACACCAGCTGTGCTGGGTGTGTGTGTGTGTGTGTGTGGGGAAGCGTGTTGATGTGAGACATCAAAGCGTCCTGGAGATGAAGCAGATAGTGAGTCTCTGATTAATTTCGTCATTTGGGACACTCTGTTAACAGGATTACATTGAGATGTGTTGATACGAGCGCATGGCCCTGAGAGTGTGTGTGTGCGCGCCTCAGATGTACCAACACCACTCCAGGTTCACCTCCTCCTGTGTGGTCGACACAAAGCGTCTGAGTGAAGTGGTGGTTGAGGATTTCACGAGCGTTAGCTGCAGTGAACTGGACGAGCCAGACCAGGTGGGAAGGCTGAGCTGCTTTAGAAGAGAGAACGGGCTTTTATGGGCGTGGCTTGACAGGTGGGATGGATGGATGCTGGGCTCCTCCTGGTCCAGGTCGGGTCCCAGACACCTCAGCATCATGGTAGTGCGCATGTGTGTGTGTGTGTCGTGATGCATCACCATGAACAGTGGTGCGGAGCGGGGGGAGGACCGGCATGAGCGGGCGAGAGACACCCACAGACAGACCGACAGAGAGAGAGGGAAGGCTGACTGACCAGAGGGCAGTGTGCATTAGAGCGAGGGTGTGATTGGCTCTGACCTTCCTCACAGCCAGCTGTCTCTCCCTCTCTCTCTCTCTCTCTCACGCGCACGCGCGCACGCACGCTGTCACGGCCCTGCAGGCTCCGATTACCATATCAGCACCGTCTCATTTGCATAAATCCCAGCACTCTTAATTAGGCTTCATCTCTCTTTACCTCGCTCCGGTTTCCTCTCACTCTCTCCTCCCTCTGCTGGTGAAACTCGCCTTTCCCTCAGAATTAGCAGATAGGAGGGTCCATGACTCCCAATTAGTTTAGCGCTGATTAGCCTAATGAGGATTTCACTCGTGAGCTCCCTGGTTGCTGCTTCTGTTCCAGTACTCGCCATTGGTGCGTTGCCGCGTCACTGCACTCACCGGCCCTTAAATAAAGCTTTGGTGCGTGGAGCGGAGAGGACAAGTGGTTTCCACTCTCCTGTTCAGTTGCGTCTTCCCTCACTGCCATGTGTACGACTAGTTTGCAGACTTCGGATTCGCTCCGACAGACTGAGTCTGTATCTTCAGCGATTCCTGTTCCCAGACTCTTTAGTGTGAAATAATTTCTCCGTGTCCACAGTCAAAATGACCAGAACAATAGTCCCCACTGGCCCAAGTCGGAACAACATGAGAGGTGTGGGCTCGGGGTTGGCCATGGTGGGACCCGGTCTGAGCGTCCTACTCCCCAGCACAGACTCGAGTGACTGAAGCGTGCGAGTGAAAACAGCAGCTCTGACTCGATGACCTGGTCACATGTTGGCGCCTGGTCTGGCTGTGGGTCAGGACGAGGGACGGAGCAGAAATGTCACGGAACGGATGCGTCTGAGCGCCGCAGCCTTGCCAACATTCTCCAGCGCTTCCAGGAGGTTTTTGGTGGTCCTCACTGGGCCGAGCCTCGCCTCCCCAGTGACCACATGCAGTGGTGGGGAAAAGCATTCTGCTGCTGAAGGCAGGACCATTGTTTATTCGTGCTTTGGTTCTGGTGGAAACACATTGGACTTTGATACCGACATCAAAGTGACGTGTGAGGAATGTAGCGTTTTTGTTACTAAGTACCATCAGCTGTGACAGCAAGCGGCACAAATGCGAGCGGTTATGCAGAGCTGCGGCGCCGCAGGTGCTGGTCCTGGTCCCTGGACCTCCAATGGTCGCCCACAGGACGTTGGCTCTCCTGACCCTGTGTGAGAGCCCGACTGGACTGGAGGCCCACGGTGCGCTCGGCTCTGTCTCGGTCTCATTAGCACCCGTGTGCTCTCTCAGGAGTCGGACGTGGATCCAGGGGGCGCTCTGGGACCCTGATGAGCCTAGAGTGTGTGAGAGTGTGTTGTCAGAGGGAGGTGTGTTGGGGGTTAAACACAGCTATATTCTGTAGATAACAGGATTAGCTGGGAAGCGGATAATAAGTTAGCATTTCCTCCCCGCGGCGCTCTCTCCTCTCTGCTCGCTCTAATCCTGCAGCTTTGATGTCCCGGCTCCCATCAGGTATCTGGGCTGCTCTGGCCTCGGGGCCCCGGGGCCTCCAAATGCTCAGACGTTCAGTTGTGTATATGTGTGCGTTCATCGCCCTCATTAGTCCTGCTTGTTTACCAAAGTTGGCTTCTTCAGATGAAATGTGCCACGCGGCCGCGGAGCCAGGCTCTCCCATCTCCTCCCTCCCTCCCTGTCAGGGCTCGACCTGCCGCAGACCTCACCAGGCGTCCCACTCTGCCATGCAGCGCCGGGCAGGGGGGGGCGGACTGTTTTAAATGTCACGTTACCAGATAGACCTGACGAAACAGGAGAGAGAAGAACTGCCCTCAAGACTGAGAACCCCACTGACCCGCGTCAGATTGAGGATTTTGGTTGTATTTTACATCCAGTTTCCGCAAGATTGAGGGGGCAGCATCTGTAGCGAAAAGGCCCACATGTCCCTCTCCCCAGAAATATGTGTGTTAGGTCAGAAGCCATGATCTCGTCTGAGTCTGCCCTGGGGATTCCTCCTGGCTGGACACCTCACTTGTTCAGACCCCGCTCAACTGCACGTCTCCCTTCCCCTTTCTCTTAGGTCGTATTCTAGAATTACACATCTTACAAAATTGTAATGTTAAAAAAAGCTGGTGACCACAGAGGAGAAACCCCTGATCTGCGTTGTCTTCTTCACGACTTGCCTGTGAAGAGAAGACTTTGTGACGCTTGCTCGTATTGCAGTGTTTTACACTTGTGGGGTTTGAAACAGAGAGGTAAAGGTGGCGAGTCAGAGTCGATAGTTGTTATCCTGCCCGCCATGGGGAAATTGGACAGAGGAGCGAGTGAGAGGGGGAAAGAGAGCAAAACAAGTCCTTGATGGTGGGGCAGCGCAGCGCACATGTGCAACGGATGGAAGGAGAGTCTCTGAGCGAGACGCAGAGCGGCACTGGAGCTTTACTCATCGTGGCTCATTGACTGGCTCGGGTCATTGTTGATCCCAGGCTGACTGCACTAGCTCTTCAAATTGCCTGGGACCTTTTCATCCTCTTCTAAATAACTTTTCTCAAGAAAATCATCTCGAGAAAAATGGTAAAAATCTAATCCTATTAAAGATGATTTCAATGTTTTTATTAAACAGGATAAAAAAATACAATGGTTTTGTGAAATATGCTTTAATACCCAAAATGAAATAGTTAATGAAATTTGAATTAAGTGTATTTAAAAACACAATTTTGCAAGAAGTTTCAAACAATGTTGATTACAGTCTATTTTAAAAGTTGGCGGATAATCATTAAGGCTGTGTCCCATCTCTCCCCCTGACCCGGGGTGGCTCTGCGCCTCACGTGCCCCACCCCTCCTCACTGGCCGTTCACCACTTGAAATGATCCCTTCAAACCCAGGGAGCTCCGGAGCTGACTTGAAACCAAGTGGGAAGATGAAGTGTGGAGAGATGTTCAGGAGACCAAAGGACTTGATTTCACAACAATGTTGGACAGGACAACAGGGACATGCTAGTAGCCAGGACCACTCTTCCCTGTGTTGACTTTCTCTGGCGTCACACGTCAGCCAGCCAAATGCTCCACAACATGAACAATGCAACATGGATGTTCAACAGTAGGTTTGGATTTCTTCTGAACAAACAACAGTGGGCTAGCATCCAGGCTAACGTTAGCATCCTCACACCTCTGACACATTTATCACCGCAACATAGTGGGAATGGGACACAGCCCAAGACTTAAAATATCAATGCATAGTTTGACCCTTAGTTTTGTTATGGTGAAAATATTTGGCAAATAAGTCAAGAAAAGTTGACACTGACAACAAGATAACTCCTCAAAAAAATCTTTTTTAAAAACAGTAAATGTATTCCATTTATTTATCATTAAAAATTCTGTGTTGAAGCAATTGAAAATTGAAATTTTTCAGTGAATCATAATGTTTGATAATGAGTTGGGTGGGGACTAGGCCTGCACGATAAATCATTTTTAAAAATCGCAATTCATTTAATTTTCAATTCATTTTGATTCGCATTTCATTTGCAGACGACTGGATTTGCATCAGAAATGCTACTTTCTTCAGTTGCCACCATGCTCATGGCTTGACCTTCAGCCAATGACGACGCGCCTTGTTGTCAGGTGTTTCACTGGTGACGGGAAGGCAGTAGTGATTGGATCGCTCGCCGACAGGATAGAAACTGAAGGAATATGGATGACAAACCGGGAACTAGTTCCCAGAATCAGCCCACCAATAGGTCTGAAAATACCTATTGAAAATACCTTCGGTTGTGTGGCTGTGTTTTTCAGTCTTTCAGTTTTTCTCACTTGTCGCAGCACCGCAAGGTAACGCTATAAATCTCTATTAGCACCTCAGAAGTCACCACAAAGTGCCATTTGACGTAGCTGTCCAAGGAAAGCTGTCTGAAAGTCCTTGAACGAATCAGGCAACTATTGCGGAGGCTGTATCCACATTACTCCAGTCGGAGTGAAGAAATAACAGAGGCAATTGCTTTCCCCATAGCAAAAGATATAGTTCTTTCTTTCTTGCCATTGCCTTATTTTTTTTATCATTGACATATATTTTTTATTTACGGGCATTTATTTTACAAAATGTATGACCTGTTGAATGTTTTTCTTTTTCTTTCATTGAGTCCTTTGTTTATAGACCATTTTGACAAAAAAAAATCTGTTTGGTGCTATGACTTTGTTTTGTTATAGCTTATGTGTGCAATAAAAAAATCGTGGCAGAGAATGGTGACATCAATTCTTAGCTAAAAGCTTGTGATTTATATTTTGCAGGCCCAGTGGGGATGGCAGCAATGTAGAGAGGGAGTGAAGAGAGTGACACGAGAGAGCAGAGCAGAGGAGCGCGTCCCGTCCTGCAGCGTCACGCTGGCGGCTGCAGGTTGAGTTGGTGGCGCGCTGCGGCAAGAGGCTGGTTCCTGTCACCGAGGATCACACGAGTTTGGCGTGAAAGTTCCTCCCCGTGTGAGCGCGTGCTCGTGTGGGTCTCATTAGAAGGATGAAAATAATTACTGATACACTGACAGACAGGCTCGCCCTCAGACATCCTCGGTAATTAGTTCATTAACCAAACGCAAAGTAGCAGCAAGACTTTGTCAGCCGAGCTCCGCGCCGGCGCACGCCCGCGCTTCCTGTTCAAGTTACAGGCCGCGTCTGCGCCGTCCCACTTTATCGCCGCCAAAAAAGCCGCTCGTCTCAGCTCAAATTAAAAAGTGATTTCATGATAATGAGTCGCTCATTTTGCAGCTTTTTGCCTGAAATGACAGGAGTTTGCCATCTGTTTCCCCTGGAATCCCTCCAGTGTCGGTAAATACATATTTAAACCCGCGGTCGTGAGTGGAGACGGTGTTTTCTAGCGCCGTCCTCCGCACTCACATCTGCGTCTTGTTTTCGGAGCTTCCTCTGCAGCCCGCGGCTCCGGACCGCGCCACTCGGAGTGAGTCTGAGCCGCACTGAGTGTTCGCCCACATTCACCTCCAGGGGGCGACGAGCTGGAGGAGACGTGCCCGCCTGTGGCTGCCGTCCAGCACCTCCTGAGCCCCCTTCTCCTGCCTCATCACCCCTCTCTTTGTTCATTATGAAGACACGTCTTTACTACGCAAGGACTTGTGTTGCAGCTCCTGCTTCTCCCTCAGTTTCGCATCCATCACTGCCTGGTCATTCGCTGCAGCTGAGCAGAGAGTTGGAGCTTAAAAGTAGATTCCACAACTCTGGTGTGGACATACTGACCCTGGTCTGTGTGAGTGCGACGTCACTGACAGTGTCACAGAGTTCGCTGTCAGTGTTGCATTTTGACAGGACGTTTCGAGGCGTTGTTAATCGCTGTTGTGCGCACGCTCGCCTGTGTTTGGCTCCATGACTGTGTGTTGTTCCGCTTGGTGACTGAACCAGGAGCTGCAGCTGCTGATGTCGAGGAGGCCGTGAGAGGGTGGCGGCCAGCTGGTGATGGAGGTGCTGCTAGCATGTTAGCATAGTTCCAGCAGCTCACAAACAAACTGAACCTTGGACTCTGATACCACTCGGGCGTTTCGATGTCCCAAACCACAACCGCACGACACTCTGTGTTCAAGCCGTGAACCGCTGCCAAATTAGTCTGTGACTTGGCCCCAAATGTCAGGGCCGTGACCCGACCCGCAGACGTGTCTTCTCCGTCCCACACTCCAGTCTGATGCTGCTTCTGGTGTTGGACCTGCGGTGGGTCTCCTGCACCAGAGTATGTTTTCTTTATGGTCAATGACGTGCGGCAACACTGAGGGGCCTCAACGAATGTGAGCACTGTCACTAGAGATTAGTGCCCCGCGTGTTGCTGCCTGTGTGTGTGTGTGTGTGTGTGTGTGTGTGTGTTTGGTGGGGAGACACCAGTGCAGATGGGGGCTTCACTTTTGATAAGTGTCATGGTTGGGCTTCCTCCTGTCGCCTTGGTTCCCCATCAAGAAAATGCCGCGATGCTGCTGACTGACCCGGGGTCAGCCAAACTCGCGTCCACTTGACCGACACCAAAACAACCATCTGACGGCGGACGCCATGCGATACTGCTGCTGGAATGAGCATCCAGGAGTGTCCCTCGGACATCGTCCAAAACCGCAGTCTGACGCGCAGTTGGAGCGCTGTTGTCCTCTGGAGTGATGGATCGGAGGCTGACCTCGGAGGCCGGGCCTTGCTGGGGTTCCACCCAGGATCCTTCACCCAGATGAACCTGGCTCAAGCCTCTTCTCGCTGATGCCACACCACCTTCCCACTGTCCTGACTCTGACTCCTGCTCCGAGCGTTAAAACCCTTCCATTGGAAGCCTAGCACTCGCTCTGTGATCACCTTTCCTGGTCGTCAAGTCACCTCCACCCCGTCGGCTTGGTGCCTGTGTCCCTGGTTTTCTGATCACATTGTTTCAGAGCATCATTTTGCTCCAGTGACGTCCTGCCCTCGACTTTAGGCCGAGCCACAGCTGCCAACTGTAGCTCAAGTACCACATCATGCACCTAGAACCCAGGACACACCCTGGAGCTGTTTTTTTTCTGAAGCCCTTGGCCTTGTTGGACCTCCAACCTCTGGATTTACACCCTGGACTCTGACAGGACTCGCTTGACTTGGCTCTGATGGTACGCCACCTTATTGCCGCTCATGTTCACCACCAAAGCTAGTGACTCAAATGCAACACTTTGTGAGATTAACACAAAATGGCCACGACAGTGTGTTCAGCGTCACCGTGGAGACGAGGGCGGGCTGCACTTTATCACTGTGGATGCTGGCTTCGCAGCCGCTCGCTCCATCCGACGGCGGGCTGCCGCCCGAGGCCAGAACTCTCACCGTCTTGCCAGCGCTACTCCCATTATATCTGTCACAAACGACAGATAATGCGTCCTGTTTTCCCTCTCGTCTCCTCTGACAACAAACCTTCAGACCTGCCGCGTCTTATCTCGCCACAGTTTCACTCCGCCTGTGTGAAATGAACTGCGTGTCTGTGCCACTGAGTGGAATTTGGGATGAGAACCTGGATAGACAAGGTTGTTACTGGAGCTACCACTGATCAGAGTCGCAGGGAGAACAACATGGAGATGTTAGCCGTGTCTGAGGTCATGTGGGTGCTACTCTGAGTCTGCATGGTCTTGTTCATCATGCGGCCTGTAGGGGGTGCTGGAGAACTCATGTCCCTGCTCCTCTTCTAAACATGGCTTAACACTCAGGAAACACAATGCATGCATGCTTATAGAGAAAGTCATCAGCTGATGGGAAAAAAGTGCGGGATAAAAATACATAGAAACAAGGCGGTAGGAGTCAGAATGAAAAGAAAAGGATCAATGAGCGTTGTCGAAACAGAAGAAAAAATGCACGTCTTGACTGACCAAAGAGTTGGGGGTTTGGTGTGGAAGAGTAGGAAAACGGAGGTCAAAGGTCCCTCATCTAACGGTTAGCTGTAGAGCATGATTAAAGGTGGAGAAGTCGAGGAGGAAGTTGGTCAGAAGAGTGACAACAGAACGAAGGGTGAGAGGTGGATTCGCTGGACCTTCTGAGCGCGTCCAGCTGGGTGTCGTGTCTCTGTCACCGAGAGACCTGCTCCGGTCACGCCGCTTTTTATCAGCCGCGTTGTTGCGCGTGTAAGCGCTCTGACCCGGCACTCATCAGATAGAACTCATATCTGGTCTCTCTGGGGGTCCAGGAGAGCAGGAAGTTAATAACACAGCAACAGCAACATGGGGGGGAGGGGCGGGGAGGGCCTTCATATTGCAGATTTGCACACAAAGATGCAATAAGACGGAGGTCTCTGGTGGCTTCACTCTCACAGCGTTGGTGAGGAATTCCACTCGGCTTCTATACCTGTGCACTGAAGGAAGGAAGCGCCGAGAACTGAAGGTCAAGTGCTCTAGTGACGTTCAGGCACCCTGGAATGGTGAATACCTGAGTTACTCAGCACTTTTTCAAACACAGTGGAAGTTCATCATCACTGAATTATTAATGCTACTATTTATACACTTTGGAATCTTTCTTTTTACTTTCATGAACAAAATGTTTGAAAAAGTATTTCTCACGACTTATTTTGAGGCTTTTTTACATTTCCGTTAGATAAAACCCTGTGAATAACCCCGTAAATATTGCAACATCCGGATGTAACCGAAAAGAACAATGACGACCAGTGTATATAAACAACCATAAATTAAAAATGTCATGATTTTTTTTCATATTTTTGCATATCAGATTTCTTTTCTTTTATTGTTGTTTGGTTTTTATGTGTATATATATATATATATATATATATATATATGGCTTGTTGTATAATTACCATTATTTATTTCATTTCATTTGCAGTAGATATGATCTGATCGTTCCTAAATTATTACTCAACCAGTAACGTTTCTTGCTGTTGTGGCTCAGACTATTGAATATTTTCTCTGGAACTGGGTTTATTATTGTATGTTACAATGCGTCCACAGGTTTGGGCTCAACTTTGGCCACTTGTCGTTGTTGCAGCCCCCTCACCTGAGAACAAAACCCGCAGATGGCTCAGCTTCCTGGTAGCTTGACTGACTTGGTTCTTTAATGCCTCAGCATGTTGTGTGTGTGTGTGAAGGCGAGAAGTGGAACTGGAGTCTGTAACCTTGACCCGGCTGGTAAGGCATTCTTGCCTCAGTGGCAGCGGCAGCTTTGTCACTTCAGCTCAGCGTCTTCAGAGGAACCTTCAGGGTTTGAGGCTGAGAGACCCTGCCAGCTCCGCCCCTCCCCAGCTAAGCCCCCCTAACCTGGCTGGCACCAGCCGCCCTGAGCCAGCGTCCGCGCGGGGCCCGTCATGCAGACTGAGAGAAGGTGGTGACTCTGAGCAGCAGACAGTGCTGACAGAGCTGGGCGAGCGGCGGAGACTCGCTGTGGCCTGCAGCTCCTCCCAGTCAGCTCCACATATGTCACGTGCTAATGACATCTTGTCAGCAGCCACCCACAGGTCGCCCTGGACTGGAGGTCGGGGCATTAGCATGGGAGGTTGTCACGTATAGCCCTTTGGTTGCCTCTGTCAAGAAACAGCCCTGGAGCTGGCTCCTGAGAGTTGGACCCCTGGTGGTGTTTGGACCGAGGAAGAGGGAGATCCGCTCCTGTGGAGCTTCCGTACGCCGCCTGGGTGCTGAGCTTCGCCACTGCCCTCCGTGACCCTCCGTGGTCAAGCTAGTTTCATGTCTTGACTCTGGAGTCTCCTCTGGAGGCCTTCGCTCATGTGGAGCACCTCTGTAGGATACAACCTCTGTATAGAGAAGTGGCAGATGCTTGTTTATCTGTTGTTTATCAAGTTATTTTCTCATAAATAGATGTTTACAGCTGTGTTTTTTACAAAGCAAGTAGTTGTCAGTGGTTGACATGGTGTGTTGGGAGGGAGACGAGGGTGTGTTTTGGACACCCCGTTTTAAAATCCTAGTTAAAAGCCCGCTGGTGAGGTATGGGTACCTGCAAGAAAGCAAAGCCCCAGGACCACGAAGGCCCAGGAAGCTGTGAATTTCCATCCAACTCAGAGAAGCAAGGATAAACACCTTCTTCATGGAAAACAGTACGATGCCACCACGACCAGGACTCTATACAGGCACTAGTGAGCGGAAATATAGGGCTGGTGTTTCTGATCTGATGTCTCTTGAGCTGAAACCCTGTGAGCGCATCACGACTTCTCCTGAGTGTGAAGTGCCTTGATTCCAGGACCAGCCTTGAGCATCCTCCCTCGTGAACCTTGATACAGGACTGTAGTACAGTCAGTGGTCGCTTCTTCTTGATTTGGGTATGTTCCTCAGTGGACGGCAAGTGGTCAAAGGCTTCATCAGACATGGGCAGAGATGTCACCCGCTCTCACCCAGAACTTCCTCCCGTGGACGGGTCTCACCGCTCCCACTCTGGCGAGGGAAGGGGGCGTGTCGTGGCATATGAGCGTCCATCTAAATATGTTGAGCAGCGGAGCTAATAAATCCTCTGCCTGTGGCGCAAACATTCTGCCTCACCTTCCACTTCACTCTCTCTTCGTCTCCGATAAAACAATCTTCCAGACACAATCCTGATACTCTGTTTTCTTCTGTGGACTCACCAGCGATTGTGGCCCGCGGGCTGCCGGTCATAATTAATCAAGACTGAGAGTCAGATTCTGCCGGTCCTCTCCAGTGTTTTTGGCGGAGCCAGTGCCAGTAGAGCACGCTAATCCCGTTAGCTGAGCGCCGACAACAAACACCTCTTTAGCCCGATATGACTGATTCACCTTTTGTGTTGGCGGCAGCTTTGTCTTCCACATCCACCGCGCTTGTGCCAAGTGTTTGCTTTGTCTGCTGACATAATGAAGCGCGGCCCTTGGAGGGGCCCCGGGTGAGGCCCCGGCGGAGCTGCGCTCGGCGCTGAAGGGCTTTTTGTGAGACGGTGTCACGCTCCCTGGTTTGGCGGAGGCTTCGCTGCTCTTATTATTCATGGCTCTCGCCCCGTTTGTTGCAGCAGGCCGGGATCAAACAGGCCGATTTGCCACGCCTGACACCCACTGCAGCCTGTGAGTGTGTGTGTGTGAGTGAACTGCCTCAGTAATGACAGGATTTGTTAAACAGTAAATTAATGAATAATGAAATATCCAGCACGCGCCTGCCTGGCCCGCAGCAGCCTGCCCTTGAGCAGGAATTACTCCCGACCCACACGCAGCCGTCTGGATAACCTGTGTGTGTGTGTGTGTGTGTGTGTGTGTGTGTGTGTGTGTGTGTGTGTGTGTGTGTGTGTGTGTGTGTGTGTGTGTGTGTGTGTGTGTGTGTGTGTGTGTGTGTGTGTGTGTGTGTGTGTGTGTGTGTGTGTGTGTGTGAGATAAGCATTTTGGCAGGCCCTCGCTCTCTCACTCTTTGCCTAAACTGACCGGTGTCTTAGCGTTAGGGTAGTGCTGCGTCGTCCAACTATGATTAAAACTTCAGCTTGTGTTCTGGAGTTCGAAGGCACTGACGACAAACACCAGCCAGTGAGTTGCCGTTTGTCTGAAAGTGAATTGACTCGACACACTTGTAGCATCATCTGAATGTTGTGCGACTGTGTGTGAGCGTGCGATTGTTGATGTGTCTCAGGGGCTGTGTAGCATGTGTGTTGTGTCTCATCACTTCATGCTTCTCTGGTGTGCGTGTGTGTGTCTGCATGCTTCCCAGTCTTGTTGTGTACCTTTTGCGGTTGAAATGTTTGTGTGACTGTGACTCTTTATCTGTGTGTGTCTGTGTGTTCACCACTTCTCACCTCAGTTTGTGCGTCTGTCCCCATGCTGGACTCGTGGTCTGAGCCGGTCTTCATGTTTCATTCCACACATCCCTCTGAAGTACATGTCGACTTGCTCGCCATGTTCTTGTCCTGAACTGTGTGTCGCTGCTGCTCTTGTTCATTCTGTGAAGACGGTTTATCTTTGTGAGGTCAGTGTGTGTGTAAACGATCTGCATGTTTTGCTGCGCCTGTGGTGGGTGCAGGTTGGTGGTTCAAATCCCCCTCTCATGTGACGCGACTGATAAACATTCGCTCAATAATTTCACTGTATTTTCGGGTGTAATCTGGAGCAGCGGCCTGGATCATCTGATCTTGACTCTCGGGTCTGTGCATCCCTGAACTGTGGCGCGGTTCGCTCGGAGGGTCACGGTCAGCCTGCAGGTCGCGGCGCCTCCCTCTCATTAGCCCCCTCCCTCCCCGGCTCTGCCATCATTAGCACACTGGTGGTAGATTCCCGCAGCAGCAGAGAGCCCGCAAGGCACGCTCCTCACCCCCCGACTGTTGGAGGGCGAGAAACCAGGGCGATAAAATACAGCCAATTATCTGTGTGTGTGTGTGTGTAACCTGGTGGTCATAATGTTTGAAATAAAATATCTACGACGATGAAGTACAGACATTGTTGTTGCTGTCACGACCAGCAGATAATGTTTGGTGGGGTCTCGCGGAGTGACCCTCCCAGGCCCACGCCACCAACCCTGGGATGGACCTGAAACAGGGAGTCCGGTGGTGGACTCTGCTTTCATGGCCTTTCATTTTGCTACGGTGGGACTGGAGGTGGAGGTCGTGGCTTTGGTCTCCCTCAGCACTGCCAGTCTGCTGGCTGTGGTGGTGCTAGGTGTCGCGTTAGCTCGTAACTCTGGCGACTCGAGCAGTTTCAGACTCAAAACAGCGCTGTCCTGAGTGTCTGCCGGAGCTCGGAGGTCTAGTTACAGCCAGGGGTCTTGCTAGCTTGAAGTCCGACACGTTCACGGCCTTCTTGAGAGCTGTCGGAACTTCATTCCACTTTGGTCCCTAAAAAGGTCCAGTAAACGCTTCACGTCTTTATTGGACACTGGTAAAGACGTGAAGCCGTCGTGACCTACATTGACCTCTGTCCACAGGCAGAATCCAAACAAGTCGTGTCTTTAAAGTGGAGCAAACAAGCTCCTGAGAGGAGCAGGACGGTTTCCTCTCCGTGGCTGAGGAAAGCTCAACGCTGCGGATGTGTCGTAGTAAAACACACGGTTTATTATCAATGTGATAGAAATGAAACCACTGGACAACTGGAAGCATGTCTACCCTTCATCATCTTCATCATCACCATGACAACAGCTCTAGAACGGAAAAAGAAAACACCAGAACAGCGCCCCCTCTGGCTGCCCACCAACACCACAGATAAATAGGCCTACTCCGAAAAATAGCTGGCACACCTATTTACACAAGCATTCGTTGAAATTAAAATAAATAAATATGTACACATGTCAGTTAAAAGCCTTCAGCAGACGAGCCCTTGCTTGCCTCTTTCTTTTCTCGCTCTCTCTCTCTCTCGCGGCAAGGAGGAAACACTGATGGAGCGGTCGCACAATGTTTTTCCGTCTCGGTCGGCATGTCTCAGGGCAGTGAAATGGATGTAGCACAGTAACTGTGAAGTCCTCTGGGGGAATAAAAAGAAGTCGGATGAAAAATCCCTCTGTGTCTCTGACTCTGGCCCAGGGGCGCGCGGCTCCTCCGTCCTGCGCCTCGGCCTGATGAGCGGCGGGTCAGCAGCGTGGCGCTAGAGAGGACGCCTGGATCCCTGTGTCCCCCCCCACCCAGCCTCGCCTCGCCCCAGCCCCCGTGCGCTTCATTTCCGCTGCTTGTCCTCTTTGTCGGCTCCTTTGTTGCCAGAGTCACCGTGGCGGTTGTTGGAGGGGTTGTTGAGGAACATCTTGTCGAGTCCTTTCAAGGCCTCAGTGAGGTAGTTCTGGAGGGCGGTGAGCGCCGCACAGATGGCTGGGGAGCCAAAGCCGTGCGTGATGAAGGAGAAGTGGGAGAGGCAGCTTTGGATGCCGGGCTCCAGGATGGGGCTGGGCCTGGAGTTGCCCAGGGGAGTCCTGTCCTGGGCCAGCAGGTCGGTGAACTCCTTACACAGTTGTCTGGAAGACGGAAGACACAACATGTTAGCAGAGCGCTACAGTCCTGGCACAGACTCTCAGTTCTGATGGGGCCAGATCAGTGGCCACAGCCCGCAGGAAGGCATGTCAGCTGAGACTCCAGTCGCTGCTCCTGGCTTCAGCGCCACTGAGCGGCAACGTGGACGCTAGCAGAGCTGCGGTTATCGGCACAGATGAGGTGGTTGGTACAGCCCTGGGTGCTGACCCTGGTCTCTCCTGATGGGCACTGGGATTCCCACTCATGGTCTAAACCAACGGGAGCGGTTTGAGGCTCTGCCGGACAGGTCAGAGGTCAGGAGGCAAGCTCGACTGTCCCGGAGACCTCTGCCAGCAGCCCGTCCGTCTCTACGCGACGTGCGGCTGGGAATCAATAGTCCATATTGTCTCAGCGCATGTTGGACAGTAATCCTGCCACGCCACTCTGGGACTCCCCTGGACTGCCCAGCCCCAAGCCTAAACTGGACCACCTCATGCTGGGAACCAGGCCTCACCTGTGTTTCACTATCCTTGTGAGGACCTCGCCCTTTCCCCAGCCACTCGTCCAAAACACACGGCTCACCTCAACCAGCCAGAACGACTCATTAAAAAGCACGTCTTACAAGATACACAGCCAAATGGCACTAGTGCAGGTATAGAATCACTCAGTCAAACACACCTGCAGGAAGACACAACCTCAATGCACACTTATCACAACAAACACACACCTGAACGACGAAACAATGGGACTACACAACATGAGATATATATACATATATATTTATGCATAAAACAAGTAGGAACAGGGAGAAAAAAATACAAGAATTACAAAGTTGTAAGCAAAAAAATGAGATGAAAAAAGAAGCAAGTGTTGTGAAACGTATTTGTGTCTTTTAGTACAATTAAAAATATGCACATGATGAGAAGAAGCTTAAAAGCTATATGTCACATTGGATGCACTATTTTAAGATGAACAAAAATGAAGCGTTTGAATGACCACGAGTCCAGTGAGATTGAAAGTTGTCCTCGACATTATGCCATACAGGCTGTTGGGTGGAATATTGAAGGTGCTTTTTATTTCCCTCTTCTCTGTGAATAATGATCTTCCTGTTCGCTCCAGAAGCTTCTTTTGTTCCACCTTGACTCTCCGTCTTCTGGCTTTCAGCTTTTCTATCCTTCCACGGTCCACACACACACACACACACACGCAGGCGCTGGGCTGGCGCTGGCTGTGCGTGCGGCCTCGGGGCAGAGCAGCAGCTCGTGAGTGACAGGCGGAGCGGGCCGGGCCCAGCTGGGGTTAGAGGAGCAGAGCGCGGAGCCGCCACCGCCGGCGAGACTTCAGGCTCTGGCTGTTGTTCTCTGACGACTTGAAACACTCGGCTGCTAAATAATGAATCTTGAACAGACTCGCGTTGGAGCGGGTCTGGATCTGAGCAGCACCAGCGCACACACAAACGCACACAAAGACAGACAGACCAGTGTGAGACAGAGAATTATGGGATGGATTTTGTCATGTCCAAAAAGATTCCACACATTTCATTTGAATTAAACATGAAGTAACGTAACTGACTGCATGTATTGAATATATGATGTTCATTTTGTAGAACATTTATTTGAGTCATTTTTTCATTTGAAATGTTAGTATTTTTTGAGCTCCTAGAGTCTGGAGTTTCTGTTGTCTATTTCCACTGTTTCATTAATGGCCTGAGTCTTTATTTCTGATGATTATTTTTACTGCAGATCAAATCGAGGATCAGTTCACTGACTGCAGAGGTGTGTTGTTGTTGTTGTTGAGAAAGTCTGACTTGATGGTGCATGTCTTCGTCAGGTTCCTTCACCCGCTGAGCCTGGAGACCTGAAGGTCTGGACGAGCAGCCCAGGTAGGTTTAAACCACGACCAACACTCACACTTCACTCTCTGTCCTTGTGAGGACCTCTCTTGACCCAGCCTCTCCCCCTCAACCTAACCATCCAAAACACGGTTATTTTGGGCTTGACTCTGTGAGAACCAGCCACACGGTCCTCACAACGCACACACAGTCCAATTGAGAAGATCCCAGATCGGCACAAGACACTACCTACACCTCCATACACTCCAAAGTGAACACCTCCACACACTTGAGGCACCTCAAGTGTCGCCACAGGACCCTCACCAAGTCACACAGAAAAGCAAAGCCCAACACTGTGTTGTAGTGGCAGCAGTTTGATGACATCATCACTCACTTGGTGGCCAGCAGCATGTTCTTGCGTGTGTGGAGCTCGTTGGGGTCCGTGTGCTGCCGGTTCAGGTACTCGCTCACGGCCTTGGTGGGAAACTCCGTTTCACAGATGTAGCCGAAGTCCCGGGCCAGATGGACGGCCTCCCCTGCAGGAGGAACAGAAGAGTTCAGTTGAGGTCGAGGACAGTTCCCTGCCGGTGTGTGTTTTCTCAAAGGCCACTTCCTCTTCCTGTGGTTGGTCATGTCAAACTCACGGCAGAGTTGGTTTCAACACTCCCCGCCCACTCACCTTCCACCAGTGAGGTCAGCAGCGTCACGTTGGCGGCCTTGCGTCTCCCGGCGGGTAAGTTCAGCCCGATCTTCTCCAGCTTCTCTCGCAGACACTTGCCTCCGTTTTTGGACTTGGCTCTGCCAAACACAAGCGACAGCACCGTCAGACCGGGCCCAGCGCGGCAGCGCTGGCGTGCGGGCTTGCTCCCACCTCCTCAGCACGCCGCCCAGCAGCGAGGCGTTGAGACACTCGGGCGGCGACAGCCTCCTCTGGACCTCCCCCACCGTCACCTTGTACTTGGAGGTGGAGCTGAGCAGCGACAGGCGTCCGGGGACCGAGCAGAAGAGCTCGTTGATGTTGACGGTGACGCCGCCGATCAGGCCGTCTTTGCCCAGCATCAGAGACCCCACGTTCTTAGGCGGCATGGGCACTGTGTGGACATCAGACAGTGTGAATGGCACCAGTCCTACTCCAGCGTGTTGATGCTGGACAGTGGATCCACTTTCTCACAGTAGCATGCAGGAATGTGGTTTGTTTACTTCAGTGTAGATCTGTTGTTTATGCTGAGCTGTTTTTGCTCCGCCTGAAAATCTTCTGATTTATGATCAATGCTAACCAGGCTAGCACCTAGCAAACGCCACCGCTCTCTCCTCAGACTTCAGCAATGGCGTTGATCTGTTTCTCCTGTCTGTTCACTGAGACTGATCGAGGCATGACGAGTCGAACGCCTGTGCTGTTTCAGGTTTGACCGACTCAAACTTCCGCTAACGCTTACGAGCAGCAACTGTTGAGAAGGAGGGAAGAGTGAAGCTCGGGTTTGTGGGACTCCTCCCCTTCCTGCCGCTCTCGCTGTCACTGCTGTCCCTAGCTAGCTGGGCTAATTGAGTGACAAGCGGTGCAAAAAGGTGTTGGGATTTAAATTCCAGACATGTTTGGCTGGATCGGTGTGACAGGGATGACAGCACTACATGAAGTGAGAGGGTTCCTCAGTCGGTGCTGCCAGTCAAAACTGTGTTGATCTGTGATTGGCTCCTCTGACCACGGTAAACACATCCTCGTGTTTCCGCCGCCCCGAATGTAGCCTAGCTGGCTAGCGAGCGGCGCCCTCCGCGGGGGATAACAGCGCAGATTAGCTGTAAACGAGCTAGGCAGATCTCCACGAGTGCCGCCGTTTATTACATCAGCGGCTTAAACGCCCCACGGGGAGCGAGTCACTCGACGCCCCCAAACTCAATCACGCCGTGTCATCTGCACCGAGTGGCGGGGGGAGGGTAGAGGGGTTCCCAACCCTTACAGCTCACGTGTGTCCCGTCCATCCTCAGAGATGAGGATCAGCTCCTCTCATTCTGAGGTTGATGCGCTTCAGTCGACCTCCTCGGGGCCCCTCCTTTCCTCTCTCAAACCTCCCCTGAGCTTCTCCTGCATACACTACTTTCATGGTGTGGAATTGCCAAGTCATGTTTCGGAGGACCTGTCTCTTCTTTTCCTGTTATTCCTGCTGATCTTCATTTCTTTTTCTTTCCTTTTCAAACCATTTTGCTTGGTGTGTTTTCTCCCAGCCACAGCCTCTCATTTCATTTCAGTTCACTTCATTTGTTTGCTTTTTTTCTCTACTTTTTTCTGACCATTATTTGTATTTTTTGCTCATTTCTTTGCTGTAAATTCCAGTGCTCCTGAAGCCATGTCAGTGTTTTATTCCATGATGTACAGGTTAGTTTTTTAGATTTTGGATGGATTTGTAGGCGTCACTATCATTTTTGCAACTGTGGCGGCCATTTTTGGAAATTATTCTTCATTTATTTAATTATTATTGTTATTATTATTAGCTTGCCAAGCATTAGCTGGTAGTTTTCCCTCTTGCTTGTTTTGGCTGAGGTCCAACATTGCCAGTGTTTTAGCAGCTCACAAGTGAGAGGTTAGTTTGTAGCCCTGCTGGGTGGGCACGCCCCCAGCGCCTCTGGCCAGAGCTCATGCACCCGTTGTCAGGGTTTAAACTGAAGTTGGTGACCTCAGGAGGTCCAGGCTCAGCTCAAAATCAGGACCCAACTCAAACAGTGAAGACGGTAACAAACATTTGTCCTTACCTTTCTTGATGACCGACTGGTCCAGTATGTTGGTGCCGTTGCTGTCGTCGATCGTCTGTCGAGCACAAACGCAATTGTCAGTAAACCTGCTCACTTCAGGTGCATAAATGCAGCGCGCTGCATTCACTGTCGCGCTTATCTCATCTCACCTCTACCTGACGCGCGTCTCTTCTCAGAGTGATGAGTGATCTCTATATGCTACTGTTGATTATTTTGACATTTATGTAAAGGCTGGTGCAGGAAATACACCGCGTCCTGAATGGTGACCGACACACGAGATAAAGGCAACATGAAAGTTCAGGAGGAAAAACATGACATTTTAAAAAGCATTCATGAAAAGTATTAAAATTGAAATCGTGAATACATTTGACTCAATTTCATATCTCAACTAAATGTATAAAATACCAAGGTTAAGAATCAAATTTAGCGGCAACAAAGACTGAAATTAATAATAAATTGTCTTTCAAAAAAGTGAGATAAAATACTGTAATAGTTAATCAAAATAATAAAAGCAAAACCTTAGCTAGCTCAAGTGTTTTACTGATGATGGAAATTAGAACGCATATATTGAAATAACAGAAATGTGTTTGAGTCAACAGCATGATGTCAAATTATTTATTGAATAATTCAGTCTTAGAAGGTGTGTCGATAGTCAAATTACCATTTGAAAAAAACAATACAAATACATTTTATTCAATTCTACTGTTCTGAGTTTGGCATGGAAGTGATGTTGCTCTGTGAGCGATGAGGAGTGTGACTGCTTTCATTTGAGCTGAGGTGAACTTCTCACAGATCTCAGTTCACCTATTATGAGTGACGTGGATCAATAACCTGCAATCAGAGCCAGGAGCAGGCTCTCTAACCAGCCGGGCTCTGGCTGGGCCCCGGGGCCCCCGCTGATGCGGCTCCAGCTGCTGGCTTGAGTCCCAAGGGCAGCGGTGCGTTCACTGACCTCCGACTCTCCAGAAACAGTCCACTCTGTCATCGCTGAGCATCAGCTCAGCTAACAGACATGGGTCTGAAACCTACGGCAGATGTAGCTGCTGAAAACAGCCCACCGTGGTGTTGTGTGTATACAAGTGCAAGTAAACACCGCCGCCTTGCTTCGGACCAGCCTGGCTCTGACGGCAGGTCTTCAGGAGCTGCGGCGTGAAACCGCCACATCGCTGGCAACCTGTTTTTGTTTCCTTTCACGTCCTAGCTTTTCATCGCTTCCCCTGCCTCGGTGAGGCTTTCCACAGACGTGGTGCGAGTCTGACTCGGAAGCAAGTCGCCTCCACAAAACCCTGCTGAAGCAGGCCGCGTGTCTCGCTTCAAGATAACTAGAGAAGTTATGGAGGGATTCGTGGTCTTCTCCCGGGGTCGGCAGTCACATGGGTTGTGTGTTTCAGCACTGCAGCTGCCCTCACTTGGTGTGGAGCAGAGACGAGCTGTCCTGGTGCTTGGTGGAGTGCTCCACGCTGCTCCAGCGTGGTTCTAGCTAGCACTAGCTGGACGTCGTGGTGCTGATGCCGGGGTCGTGACCTAAGCGTGTTGTTACTGCGGCCAGAAGTGCTCAGTCTCTGACCTTCAGGGCTTTGCTCTTGTGAGGTTACAACAAGCCTAGCTGCGTCACAGCTGTGTTTGACTTGACTCTCACTTCAAAAACACTTATTCTGCCGTCTCACCTTTGACTCAGCGTTATTCACATGTCAGATAAAAAGCTTTTAAAAATACCACCAAAGAGATGACTTCGAGTTCGGGCTAGTTCTAACTCCGGGGAATTCATTAGTTTTAATATACTGTAAAGTTCAATATTTAAAAAAATACATAAATAAATAGAAAATAAATATGAGAACAAGAGAATGTAGGATGACGTCAGAAGAGCAGCTGAGAACGTGGACCTGTGGTGTCCGACTCTTGAGTTGAATTTCATTTATCTCTTAATATATAAAATACGAAAGTAAAGGAGTAAATTGTGAATTGAAGGGAACCTTTTTAAAATGTGTCTTTTTAGTCATTCAATTTTAACTCTCATGTTTATCATCTTTTCTTTGCTGAATTTATTGACCTCGTTCAGTTCAGTAAAAACCTGTTCATTCTTCATTTATTTTAATGTATTATACGTGATATATATATATATTTTGCTTTCACGAATTGTTGCCCCCCATTAAAAAATGCGTACATAACGTCAATAATTTAATTCATCTTTAAATGTTTTTAATGTTTATTTTAAATAAATAATCCCAGAAATATATATTACCTTTCAAATTAAATGGATTCAGACGAGTGTCCGTGACAGTTTTTCATCTGCGTGCTCTTCTTCAGTGGCACAGTTCAGTTAACATGCACGGTAATAAACACGAGGTCCGTTATTAAGATTAACGCTGTTTGTTCATGTAGATTAGGATTATTTTAAGTAGTTGTCTATACAATAAAATCAGTAAATATTTATCGAGTAAATTGAGTAAAATAATGTTAGTTTCTCGCCGGAAACCTTTTCTTGCAGGGAGAAGTCAGCGATCATTTCATCCAGAAAAGTCAAAGGACGGATTATAAGGTCGTAAGGAATAAAGGGCATAAAAGTGCTGCACGACATGGATTTCAATGAATAATACGTTTTGTTTTCATAGAAGAGCCTCGCGCTGCAATATCGTTATGGATGACAGTAACGAACGGTCATGAGCGAGCTCAGATTATGGCGCGACTTTCGAGCCGATCTTTGACGGAATGGTGTGGCTGGAGACGAATCATGTTCGTGGGACCAACAGGAAAAGCAAACAGGGATTTGGTCTCCATGATGTTTGTCGTAGATTGAATCAGAATCTTCATTTGAAAAGCAAATATTTGGGGATTAGCGTGAGCCCTGACGTCATCGTCGGTGTCAGAATGTGGCTGAACGTCGACCCCAGTGGCCGCGGGCGGCACTCACCTGGACGTCGTCCATGCCGTGAAGTCCGTGCAGCAGTCCGTCGCCCATGCCGGCCTCGAGCCCCGGGTGGGCCGCGTGCAGCAGCACGTCCGGCCGCCGCACGCCGCTGTAGTCCCGGCGCGGGTCCAGCCCGGAGAGCTGCGGCAGCGAGGCCCGCGGCTGCGCCAGCAGCCCGGAACTGTCCATCCGCTCCCCGGCCGCGTCC
This sequence comes from Synchiropus splendidus, assembly GCF_027744825.2. NCBI lineage: Eukaryota > Metazoa > Chordata > Actinopteri > Syngnathiformes > Callionymidae > Synchiropus > Synchiropus splendidus. The sequence continues at coordinate 1,108,304 of NC_071345.1, forward strand.
TGCCGCTGCCGCGCGCCCCACGCGCCCTGCTGGCTCTGGTGCAGCGGGTTCAGGGAGTAGGGGTCGCTGACGTGCGAGTAGGGGTCCTGGCTCTGGTAGTGGGCCAGCGGCTGGTAGGGCGGCGGGAAGTAGGGCGGCTGGAAGTCCGAGGAGGGCGCGTGCGAGAGCGGCGGCGCGCTCGAGTAGGGGCCGGCGTGCGACACCGAGCCCAGCTGGGACAGACGGGAGCTGTGGCTCGAGACCCCGTCATGGCGGTCCTGCGGAGAGAGACGGCGTCAGCTCGCAAGCGGAACCGCGGCGCAGGCGGCCGACTCACCGCGGCGGAGAAGGAGTGAACCAACATGAGCGCGGCTCGACTCGGACCTGGGCTCGACGCGGCTGCGACCGGAAGCGCTGAGAGACTGAGCTCGGAGCTGCGCTGCTCCCGCGCTACTGCCTCTGACTGGTATTCATGATGAGGCTGGCGGGAATATTAATGTCACGCGCAGCGCAGTGACGTCTCGAGCCCGTCAGCGGCGCCGGGCCCAGGTGCAGGTGTCACGCGAGCGTGTCGCCTCACCTGGACGCTCATTTAAAAGAACAGTCTGTGCCTTGACGCACCGTTGCGCGCCACAGTCTGCGCTTTTACGCAGTTCTAACCAGCGCACAACGTTTGACCTGTCACGAGCGCAACACCGCACACGGAACCTCGAGACAAGTGGACACGTCTGACTTGCGTTTCAGAGCCGGGGTGACGGTGAGTGTGGCGCGCTCGGTTCCGGCCACTTCACCACAACAAAACAGTCGAGAAAGTTCCGTCACTATTGCTGTATTCAAAACAAAACAAACAAAAAAAACACCTGGTTTCGCTTCACTCGGCCTTCAACTAGCAACAGTTCCGCGTCCACAAAACTCTACGCGAAACGGCCTCCAGAGGTTCTACATTCAGGTTTCATCACTTCTGGTCACACAGTTTCCCGGGCGAAGAGATTTTTTTTTTTTTTTGCATCATTTTACGATTTTTTTTCAACAAAACTAAATGGTTCAACAAATTACAAACTCCAGGCTGAGACGGATTAAATGTATTTAAATTTTGCGTCGAAGTGCCTTGTTTCTTTGACGCCGAAACGCAACTGACGTCCTGCGAACACAATTTTCTTCAGTAACCTGAAATACTGTCCAGTTTCCACGAAAAATAACGGCCAATGGAACACTTCATTTTTATTTTATATTGTTATTGCTCTGATCCATGACGGTCCAGGTTCCTTTTCATTCAGTTAACGCTCACCCTCCTATTTTATTTCTTCTAAATTTAAAGTTTCATTCTCGTTCTCCTAATTAAAGTTTTAGCGATGCGTATTTTGCGGCTCTCCAACTTACAAAAATGAATTTACATTTTAAGATTCACATAATTTTTTTTGCTGCGTTTTTTAACCCCCGCTAAGATTTTTTTTTTACGTCAGCTGTAATTTTCAATGGTGTTAGCGACCTTTATATTTAACGCGTCATAGTGCGGCGACACTTAACGTGCATTAGTTGGTTAAAGAAAAAGACTTGGCTGCAGCTGCGTTCTCCTCCAGCGAAGCCGTCACGCGTCAAAAGCGGCGATTACCCGCCGCATTGTTGCGGGTCACTCTGGGTCCCCCTCCCCGGCCCACGCGCCGTGGGAGAACCGCCATGTGCGGCACGAGACGGGCGGCTTCCCGCCGGGCGCAGCCGCGGGGGCCTCGCGAGCCCCGCGTGCGCTGGCATTCCTCCGCCTCGCTCTTGTCCCGGGATAAATAAAAAGGCACGTGATTTAGCGCTGACCCCGCGCTCACCCGCCGGACGGCAGCGCGACTCTCTCCGTTCCGTCGTAAAATCGTTTTCTCAGTCCCACACACCCGCGCGTCCCCCACCACAGCCGCACGAGCCCGTCCGGCCAAGTGCCGCAGAAGCGTCGTTACCTCGTAAATATCTTCATACTTGACATTCTCCACTAGTTTCCACAGCATGGTCGCGTCTCCGGAGCCGCTTAATCGAATGCAGCCAAGTGAAGACGGAGAGTCAACTCTCTCTCCCTGTCTCCCTCCTCCCTCCCTCCCTCCCTCCTCCCTCCACCTCCTGCTCCCCTCCTCACCGGCCTTGTGAATGGTGAACAGAGAATTGGGGGGGGGGAAACCTAACCGATCACCGTTAATTATCGGGACAAACAAACGCAGGCTCGTGCTCGCTGCGGGCGCTCGCTTTGTTGCGCTGTTTAAATAAGGCCACTGAATGTCGCGTTACAAAACCCTCACCATGCGTAACGCTACAGAAGCCCAGCGTTTTACAGACCGACTGGAATTTAACCTACGACTCATGACAAGAAATGATTTGAACTCCCTGACCAACATCGACATAAACACCTGATAAAACCAGAGGCAACCTCGACCCTGTGAAGGGGCCTCACAAAGGACTCGAACGCCAAGTGTAACGAGTGAGGAAGTGCTGCCAACAGAAGTGACGGTGCACCAGCGACAGTGCAGACCTGGGCCAAGCGCGGCCCGGGGGCCGTATGCGGCCATTTGCCGCCCTCATGAGGTCACATTATAACTATCGCTGATAATTAGTCATTGTTTAAAACGTCTTTCCATTTTAGTCAGTAATGGTTCAAAAGGAAACACATTTTCGTATTTTCCTCAGAATTTGTTGAAAGAAAATTCAAAATACATTTTGAAATGAATTGCCTTTTCATCTTTGATGTTTGGTTCATAATTCTACGATGATTTCTGTTCAAATAAGATGCATTTTTATAGTGTTCTTGCCATATGGACACTTCTTAATATCCTTGCTTCCATTGAAGCCGGTTCATTTCCGTCATGTGTCGTGGCCATCGCTGCCTCTCTTGTGGCCAATGATGTGGCCCTTTAGGAAATGTAACTGCCCACCTGCGTGCTAGCGCATCGCTAAGTGGCGTGACAGTGTTGGCGTGGCGATGACGTCATATCCGGCAGCTACGATCGCGCATGTTTCCCATGTTTTTTTCTCAGTCACACGCCTCTGAAGGTATTTTCATTCGCTTGCAGGGTGAAACGTGTGTCCAGTGGATCCCACCAGCCACTTCCGGGTCTGCCGCCTCCTGATTGGCTGACAAGTTTCTCGAAAACCCGAATGCAGCCGCTGGATGTGACGTCGTCATGGAGCAGGTAAGATCCAGTCGGTACCGGCACCAACGTGGTGCCGTCGGACGCGATGTTATGACCACAGCGACGTGAACGCAAACGCTCCTCCTCACGACCACGTGACTAGGAGCTGGCGAGTAGACCGGACCGGCCGAGCTGCTTGACCTGAGGACGCTGGTGATGTTCGATCAGTTAACAGCGTGACCTCAGCTCCGTCATCAGAAACGGTCTCCTGCTCACCTGAGCGTGGGACAGCCGCAGTCTGGCGTTCCATTTGGCTCCGTCCGCTTCACCGTGGCGCCGCGAAACATGGGCGACCTGCGCCCTCTGCTGTCTGGTCCGCCACCGCGCACCCGCTGTTGCACCGCGAATCCCACCGTGTCTTACGGTAATGCACTGATCAACAGTGATGGAACACGACCGTCCAACATCAGCAAGAGAAGAAGCAGCAGAGAGTCCAGACCATGATACTCTCTCTCTGTCCTTGTGAGGACCCCCCCCCCCCCAAACACCTGGCTGCCGCTCACCTGAACCAGGACTCGGACCCAAACTGAAACCCACTTTTTCTGAAGTCTTCATCTTCAAACTGAGGTTCGTGGGGTCCGGCCAAATGCCCCCACAAATGCATAAGGTCCCCACAAGAACCGTGTTTTCTCAAGAATTGGTGCCCACAAAGTAGGATAAACAAGCCCCGCCCCCACTCTTACTCTCTGGGAGTGGAGCATGTGACAGATGTCCTGACAGTCTGGAGGTCTTCAGGCGGAGTTGTGCTCTCACAGTTTTGTCCTGCAGGGTTTTGACTCGCCACGTCTCAGCGCACACACACGTCCTCTCTCCGTGTACTGCTACTACTACTACCTCTCGAGTGTACGCTGTGGTGATAATAGATGCGGATCATGTCATATTGGTTTGTGGAGTGCTCTCAGAAGACAATACTGGTGGCTTTATGTGTGTAGCGGCAAGTCTCAGTGGATGTTGTTGAGCCAGTTGTAATTTGTTTGTGGTACGACCTCATGTATGACTCGTGGTATTCATCACTGCAGATGTGGGGTTGCTCGCCGTGATAACGTCGTGATCGTTAAAGTATTGATGCTGGTATTTGTGCTAGAAGTTCTATTTGTAAATGCACCACTTGAGGCCATTTTGATCAGCTGAAAGAAAAGAGTGGAAGCAGAAAGTACTAGTGGTGAATGATAGCCATTTTCTTGGTAACCCCTCTTGACAATACTATCGGTGGGTGTAGTAGTCATTTTGATTCTGGTTGTACTTTTTTTTTTTTTTCAGTGATGGTGTTTTATTTGTACTAATAATTTTTGAAGGTGTCGTTGTAGACAATGGTGATAGTGTTTGTTGGAAGCTATGGTCTTTGTAGTTTATTTTGACTTTGGATTGTACTGGTCAGCAGCAGTACTGTTTAGAATCCCAAATGTGTTGACAGTAGAAGTACAGGGACTGGATGTAGAGTAACACTGGCCTGTGTATTTGTTTAGCAGCAGTCTTCATTTTAGAGGTGGCTCAACAGTGCTTGACAAACCAAGGTTGTACCCACCAGTCGACTGACATTAGGGTCTGAAAAGCGCTTTAATCCTTGTTGTCCGTCTATTAGTGGGTTTTGAGGGCAGCTGGTGAGTACTGACTCAGTAGTGGTACTGCTGAGTCAGAACCTGGAGGAAATAAGAATGATGAAGCTGCAGTCTGAAGGTTCGCCACTGGGTCGCGCTGCTGCACCACAAACGGAGAAACGGAAGGCGCCGGAGGCCTCGACCTTTCTCACCGCGGAGCCTCCGAGAGGCGCAAAGCATATCGGGTAATGAAGAGTGAGCCGTGAGTCAGTTAGTTAGCGCTGCAAAACACGAACCGTTTGACTAGGAAAACAAACGTTTGTCAATTGAATCGGAAGCTGTTGTTACTGTGTGATCTGTGAGGGTGTGGTTGGCAGTACTGCTGTTCTGCTGCGTGAGGGCCACTGCAGGAGCGAGTCGGGCCTGATGCTGGGCCAGCAGGGGACCTCACCTCCGCGGCCTGTTGGTGTCGAGGTCCTGCTGCTGTGAGATGAGACTGGAGCGGAGCCGAGGGGGGGTGAGGAAGAGCGCGGCCGCCTCAGCTCAGTCAGAAGTTTCCAGTGTCAGTCGTTTTGGTGTGTTCAGCGGGAGGCGGCGGCAGTGTGGCGAGGATGTCTGCGTGGAGAGCGGGTCACCAGGCTCCAGTCAGGTGAAGCTGCTGTGCCTTGCGGTACGACAGTGACAGTACTGAGAGCTGCTGTCAGACAGAAACAGGCATGGTGAACTAGCTGCCGACCCCAGTGTGTCGGCCATCGCCGTCCAGTGAGCGGCCGTGGCGGCGGCTGGTGGAGCTACTTGTGGTGAACATCGTCAGGCGGGTCTTGGCTGGAGTCGTGAAACGTCTCCTTCACCCGACCGTGGAGACGGCGGGAGGTTACAAGCGTAGCTCTGCTTCTTCTTCCTGCTAAAGTGGCCTGAAACACAAGCCACAGATTGCCGCTCCCTTAGTCGTCCAGGTGTCGTGGGGGCGTGGCCTCCCTGCGAGTAGAAGTGTGACGTAAGACGGAGCCTGTGCTGCGCCGCACCTGCGCACGCTGTCGTCTAAACAAGTGCATGCAGTGACAGACGACAAAACTCTTGTTTTGGATGGAGCCGCTTCTCTCCACACCTGGCACCAACTCAGAGTGGCAGCGCTCATCTGAACCTGGGTGAGGCTGTGTGTACAGCACAGGACACACCCGCCTCGGCAGGAGGCTGTGAGTCTGTGGTGGAGTGTGGCGATGGGTCTGTGTGTCTCTGCTGTGTTGTGGTGGCTGGATACGTGTGTGTATCCTGAGCCACACTGAACACTGTGTGTGGACGATTGTGATCCATTTGGGCCCGAGTGTGTGGCGTTAGTGAGTGAACCGAGCTTGTTAATGAAAAAATGAGAACAAGATTTGTGAATCAGTTAACTGACATAAAGAATAACAGGAAGTTTTTCATGAAACGCTCACTGAAACTTTGTCGTCTGCTTACAAGACAAGTGGAATTGTCTCCTTCTTTCCTGACGATGCATCTTCCGATGGTTTCAAGTGGATCGTGGCTGGTTTGAGGACAGCTGTCGGCAGGTGCTGAGGAGCGCGATGGTGGTCGCTGGGCAAAAGCCTCATCTTCCCAAACCTGATGCACTTTTTTCCAATGCTGTCTTTTGTTGAGGTTTTATTACCGACTGGCCTGTTTCAACCTTCAGCCCTGTTCCAACACTCCGAGGCCTCAGGTTTGGTCTCAGCTGGTGAAAGTGGCTGTGGAGCAGAGCAGCGGTCCTCATGTAAACTGTGGTGTATGTGCAGCAGTGGTTGCTCAGATCTCACAGTGGATTCGGTCTGAACTGATGAGAGAGAGAGTCGATTTTTTCTGAAGAGTTTAACAGTGAAAAAAGAGGCTGCAGAGGAGGCCGGCTCTCCCTGGCCTCGGCCTGCTGAGTGGAGCTGCCAGTGGGTGCAGCTGTGTTCACGACCGTAATGTCCAGCAGCTGCCAGAGGGGTCGCTGTCGAGGGCAGTGAGTGATCGCAGCAGAACACAGTCTTTATTGATGAGCGGCAGTTTCAGGAAACTTCACATATATTTCGTCCAAAGTCTACGACAAAGTCATTTTTAAATATTTATATATTTCTTTACAAACGTCAAGTCGCGGCGCGCCGCCGGCGTGCACACGGAGAGACATGCACGGGAGGAAGTGACGACAAGATGGCCGCCGCCACACGCAGACACACGCTGGTGGCTCCGAGTGCTCGTCGTGTGTTGGTGTTGCTGGGGTGTGATCGTGTCTGCTGACTTCCTGTTTACAAAATAATACATCTTTGAAAAAAGGTCAGGGGTCGCCTCAGCCGCCGCCATGCTCGCTCGCTCACACACACACACACGCACGCGGGTCGACCCTGGGACGGCTCGGCTTTACATTTGAAAAGATAAATAAATAACAAGGAGCCGAACCGTCCCGACGCCGACGCATTAAAAAACACACGCTCTCCTGAAAGCACTGCTCAAAGGCACGGGCGCCGCACCGGCGCGTCGCTACTCAGTCTTTTCCGTCTTCCCGTCTTTGCTCTGTGGCTCCGACGTCTTCCGCAGCTGCGACTTTTCCGAGCCGCCGGTGTTGATCTGTGGCTCGCTGCTGGTTTTGCCGCTGGAGCTCTTGTCCAGGTAGTTGAGCATCTCGCTGAGGACCGTCTGAAAGGTGCTGAGCGCCGCGCAGACCGCCGGCGTGCCGAAGCCGTGGGTGATGAGGCTGCGGGGCAGGGGAGGAGGCGGCGTTAGCACCCAAACATCAGGACCGCCGGCCGCTGCATTGCTAGCCATGTCACCAAGTCCTCAGAGGAGGGTTGGACTTGGGTTTCAATCCTCTGACGTTGAAGTCCAGGTCCCACGGTGCACTGTGTGCGGGACCTGTGACCACCTCCAGTGGCCCATGTCACGTGACAGAAACCGATGGTCATAATGTTTCGGCTGCTTACTCAAACTTGTGGAGCTGACACCAGTGGCATTTGAGCTGCTGGACAAGCTGCCAGTCAGCAGGTGGTGTGAATGTCAGCGGCGTGCGTGCGTGCGTGCGTGTGTGTGTGTGGGGGGGGGGCTGGTCTAGGCTACTTTGTGGGGACCAGTTCTTGGCAAAAACACTATTCCTGTGAGGACTGTATGACTTTGTGGGGACATTTGGCTGGACCCTACAAGGTTAAGCCTCAATGTGAGGGTAAAGATGTCAAACTGGGTCTCAGCCTGGTCCTGGTCCAGGTGAGCCGTGTGTTCAGGGTGATGGCCAGGAGAGTCCCCACAAGGACAGGGAGACTAATGTGGGTGTACTGTCACCTGAAGTGTGTGAGGTGCCTCTGGATGTCCAGGTCCAGGATGGGCGTAGGCCTGGAGGAGCCCAGCGGCGAGCGGTCTTGACTCAGCAGGTCCTGGAACTCCTTACAGATCTGTCTGCAGGAAGAGAAGTGGAGGCAGAGTTGAGGGACGAGGTGGAGGCAGAGTTGAGGGACGAGGCGGAGTCAGACTCTCGGCGGGACTCACTTGGTGGCGAGGACCATCTTCTTGCGCGCGCTGGTCTCTTTGGGCTCGCTGTGCTGGCGGGCCAGGTGCTCCCCCACTGCCTTGCTGGGGAACTCTGTCTCGCAGGTGTAGCCAAAGTCTCTGGCTAAGTGCAGCGCCTCCCCTGGACACAGACGGAACTGTCAGTCCATGTCAACGATCATTAGCTTTAGTTCTTCACTCACTTTTTCGTCTAAATAAACTCTTTTTTTCTCCCACGTTCATAAATGCGATTTCATCACAGTTTAATCGATGAAACATTTTCTTGAAACTTCAACATTTCTATCCATGTTTGAATATTTCTTTAAAGCCACCTCGGCCGGATGCTCTTCACACGCCTCCAAACATTTGCAATGTATTTGTCTTTTGGAAGTTTGGTCCAGGTTTGTCTGGAGTGTCGAGTGTTTGCCGGGGCTGGTGACCTCTGGTGACCTCTGGCGACCCACCTTCCACCAGCGACGTGAGCAGCGTGACGTTGGCGGCTTTCCTGCGTCCGGCCGGCAGGTTCAGACCCAGGCGGTCCAGCTTCTCGCGCAGACACCGGCCCCCGTTCTTGGACTTGGCCCTGAGAGGAAGTGACATCACTGTCAGACGGCGCCGGACAAATTTGTGTTTGTTAAGACGCCTGTAATCAGCTCGACATCAAAGCGTGAAGTAATGAGAACACGCCGGTGCAGACGCTCGTTCGCATGTCTCAACTTCCTCCCTGGAGTTTCCCGCTGCTATTTTCGAACGCGGCACCTTCACAGCCGTCAGACTCGGCGCCGCTTTTCATTCAGGCTGCGGGTCTGTGGGTCGGCTCCTCATCAGTTACACAGAGCTGGTGCAGCTGGTTCTGGCCCAGTTCTGGCTCCGGTCCCCAGCGACCTCGGTGAAGGTGCTGAGCCAGACCTTCATCCTGCTGCTGCGGTCTGGCCCACCGTGATGATGATGATGATGAGGAAGATGGAAGCTTCATCACTGCCGTCTGCATCCTGACGTCCCCGTCTTCATCATCATCATCACTGCTGCCACCACCGTCTTCATCCCAAACATCAGCACCTTCCTCATGGTCCTCCTGGCCTCTGTGTTGTGTTCAGGGTCACTGACCTGCGCAGGATTCCTCCCAGCAGCGAGGCGTTCAGGCACTCGGGCGGCGACAGTCGCCTCTTCACCTCGGCGATGGTGACCTTGTACTTGGATGTGGAAGAGAGCAGCGACAGACGCCCGGGGACGGAGCAGAAGAGGTCGGTGGGGTTCACCACGCACGTCCCTCCTGCACACAAGACACAGGGTGGTGGGTTCGAGTCCCAACGGTCTCAGGAGAGTCGAGGTGAACGTGCAGAGACCAGACTCCAGACAGACAGACAGACAGACAGAGGTTTGCCACAGCAGCTCAAGTGAGTGACGGGAGTTTTAGGTTCAAGGTCAAATCAGTCTCATAATCAAGGTCAGCAGAAAATGCACTCCATCATAAGTAAATGATTTGGCTGATCCCAATATAAAAAGCCACATCTGTGAAGGCACTGAAGACATGGAACCTGTCAAACACCAGACTAAAAGGAACAATGGAATTCTGCAGCTTGTTTGGATGAGGCTGGTCATAATGTTTGGGCCGGCTGTGACGGAGGTGTGGCTGCAGCGTGTAGCGTCTCATGTTGCTGCTCTTTCATTCATGGCTCAGCATCTGAGCCAACAGGCGGCCTGTGGCTTTGTTAGCAGACCCAGATGGAAGTGATGGAATCAGGAGGGGGAGGGGCGGCGCTCGGGCCGGGCCGCGCCGCGGGCAGCGCCGGAGCACGCCAACCTTCTCCAGGCAACATGGCCGACCAACTGTAACCTACATTCCTGCTCCCATCAATTATTCACCGGCACACGCCGGAGCTGCGGGGGGCGCCAGAGAGGTGGAGGTTCAGCAGCAGCAGCAGCAGCAGCAGCAGAGCAGCTCGCGCCTGTGAGCCCGCGACACACTGACACGGTCCAGGGTGTGGGTTCGCCATACTTGTGAGGACATTTGGGCCTGTCCTCACAAGGTTTACAGGCTTGAAACCTCAGTAAAAGTCAGTCATTCTAACTGGGTCCAGAGTGCTGGTTCAGGTGAGCCATGTGTTCAGGGGGCGAGAGACTGGGGAAAGGGTGACGGCCAGGAGAGGAGGTCCCCACAAGGATAGACACACATGAGTGTGTGTCTATCCTTGTTTGTGGAGTTGCTGTCTCACATCCTTCCTTGTGTTCATGTGCGTTGAATGTTTCTCCTCCAGGATGGTCCACTGAGAGCGTCCTGATGTCCCGCTGGGTTTGGAGCCACTTCCTCGTGAGAATCGGCTCTGAAATTGGTCGTGTTAACCGTGTTAACCCCAACTGACTTGGAAGAGACCAGAGTCGAGGCGAGGAGCGCCGGGGCCGTGCACGTGTCTGGCTCTGACGAGAGCGTGACCCTCTCTCCTTCTTCCTCCTCCTCATCCTCTGACCCTGGCGTGTGCCGCTCGTCCCTGGTGTTTCCTCGCAGTCTAGTGTCTCTGGTCCCTGGTGCGCCCGTGATAGATCCAGACTCTAGGGGGCGCTGAGCCAGATTCACCTTACATCACTGACCACAAACTAAGTGATGAGCAAGTCTGACCTCTGACCCGTGTCTCTCTCCGGTCAGTGTTGAGCGCTGGAACGTCTCATTTGATGTCACATGTGCAGGCATCTTGTGAGTGTGTGTGTGTGTGTGTCTGCGCCCGTCTCGCCTCGCCTCCGCACAGTGGCGCACGCACACACACACACACACACACACACACACAGAGCTCGGTGTCCGTCACACTCAGCCGCTCTGACAGCACAGCTTCACATCACATTAATTCCCCTAAAAATGTTTTGATTCAAACTAGTTTGTATTTTATGTTGCCAAGGGCGATCGAAAAGAGCTACTGCCGGTGGAGTCGGTGCGGCGGCGGCGGCGGGCCCAGAGGCGATAACGGTATTTAAGCAGCGGAGAGTAGCCCGGGGCGGCGGCGGGAGCGGCGGCGGGATCACACGCCGAATCAAGCGCCTTTTTAACAGTTTGCCGCCAAAATTAAAGGCGAACGAGACGCGGGCCAAATGTCTTCCCGCGCTTCTGCTGACAACCCGCTGCACGGGGCGCGGCGGCGGCGGGAGCGCGCCCGCGCTGATTAAAAACTCAGACGGGTTTGTGGCGGCGTGAATATTCATGCGCCGCAGTCAGAAAGAACAACATGAATATGATCTGGGCTGAGTCCAGGCCCCGATCCACATTAACATATCAAAGCGAGCGCCCCAGGCCAGAGAAGCTATCGATACTGGCGCCGCAGCTGAAGCAAAGATTATTGGCGGTGATGGAGCCGCGCCTGCCGCCGCTGCGCTCAGGGCCAAACGCCGCGCACCATTAACCGAAAGTGATGGCGCAGGGATTCCCGCCTGGATCCCAGAGAGCGCCACGGCGCAGGTGCCGTCCCGCCGGAAGGTGAAGCCGTCACTTCCGCCATCACTTCGGCCGCCCACGCATTCCTCTTCCAGTCCGAGTCTTCCCAACACGCGTCTTGCTGGGTTCAGCCGACGGTTGACCGTCAGCGTAACACTGTTCCAGGGAGGAAGCGCTGAAGTATGGACGCTCAAATGATAGTTCCAAACTCAACGGTGATTCCACTTTCATAAACCAAGGCGCTACTTTGAATCATGTATTTGAGGCCACAGACTCGTGACGTGGTTGTTGTTCAAACCCGCAGCTCTTCACCATCGTCTTCCTACGATGATGGCGGTACACGCTGCATGTTTGGGAGTGACTGGAGGGAAACGACAGAGGCCTTCATAACCGGTGAGTGTCATTTTTACGTTACGGTAATCTGCGACGAAATCATCACGCGACAATTAGCAGCTTCATGAAATACAGCGACAGTGTTTCTGCAACAAAAAATACGTTTTTTTTTTTAACAAAACTCTAGATTACATGGAGTTATGTTCCGACACCGACTCATCTGAAACGGTGAACCTGGGACCGCATTCTTTTTTTTTTATTTACCAAACTCAGAACGGTCCAACACACTGAAACAAATGTTTCTAATGGTGCACAGCGCCCCCCTCAGGCCTCACTGAAACACTCCAGAAGAACTGAAGGTGCTGTCACACCAGGGTCACATCGCTTGCACTGAGCGATGAAGTGTGGGCTGCACGGAAGATCGTGAAGGCAATGGTCGGCATCAGCGCCTCCTGGTGGTCAGGACCAGGACTAAGATGAACGTCATCAACACCTGAGTCAAAGCCAAGCCCAGCCATCTAGCTGCTGTGACTTACTGTGGTGTTACTGCACTTCTGTCGACCACAGCAGCCATGACACGTCAGCGCACGGTGTCCCGCTCAGGTCTCACCACCATGACAGAATGAACCAGACGAACTCAACGGCCTGCAGCCCTTCAGACAGCGCCCCCAGGTGGTGGCTCTCATGTTCCACACTATTGTTTCACATCTGCACAGCAACTGTGCGACAGAGAGAGAGGCACAACGCTGTCCTACAGGGGGCGCCTCCGAGCTACCAAGTGAAGGTGAGGTGGAGCGGTGCAGTGATGCATGATGGGAGTCTGTGACTCACCTCTCCGGATGACGCCGCCTTGGCCGTTGAGCACCAGGCCACACTGTGCTTCCACGGAGCCCTGAGGAGACACCAGCAGGAAGTGAGGTCACCAAACTGTCATGGAGCTTAGCGCACCAGCGTCCACGTCTTCATCCTAGCTGGACCAATGTCACCTGACTGTCTGAGACCACTGCCACTCAACGCACCACCTGAAGCTGCAGACGCACAGATATTGAGGTTGATAAAGTCAGATTCATTTCATGCACTTGAAGTGGAGTTTATCAGAAATGTGTCCAATGGTGTTTTGGACCAGTTGCTTTTCTTAACCCTGCTATTTTACTAGTGCGTTCATTTGAAAGCAATGATTTCATGATGGTGTTGCTCAGTGTCCGTCCGTCCGTCTGTCCGTCCGTGCTTTAAATTGGATTCAGAGTACATTTTCAGGAAAGGGAGCAGGAACAAGTGACTCCACTTGGACTTCAGACTCCAGTTTTGGTCCTTTAAAGGGCTGGTTATTGGTGGAGTGTTTCTCTAATTGACTCCACACCATTGGAACCAAAGCCTCCTGCTTTGCCTCTTCATCTCTGGCAACAAACATTTCATGGTTGTGGTTATTCAGATTTTTTACTTCAATCAGAATCAGAATCAGAATCAGAATCAGAATCAAATTTATTGCCATGGTCAGTGGGGAGCCCACTGACTAGGAAAGTGCCTTGGAATAATAAAAATAAATAAAAATAAATGAAATGTGATCTAGTTTGAAACCTCTGGAGTGAATTTTATTGTGGATATTATTGTTGATAATAAAACATTTGTGCTTCACTTCTTGTTCCACTCTGAGACACGGAGAGTTCATGTTTGTTTTCTCCGAGGTACAAGTGAAAAATCATCACGTGACGCAGCCATGACGTCACAGGTTTTCGCAGCATTCCTGAGTCACGGTTTACAAACTGATCCGGACTCAACAGTCCGACCTGTTGTTTGTTCGGTGGTTGGTGACGTCACCAGCCGCGCGCGCGCTATTGAGGGCCGTGCTAATCCAGCCTGACGCCGGAGGCCTCAGATTAGAAGGCGCCTCTTTATTCCGCCGCCTCGGCTCCACTTCTGCGTCTGTTCCGCCGCTAAACTGATTATCGGATCAATACCGGCTCGGCTCGGTTCGGGGGTGAAAGGTGCGGCAGCCGCTTTTGTCTCGGCGTGGAAATCCGGTTAAAAGATGCCACCGGCATCTGTCGGCGCACACGCGCCCCGCGCGCGACTTCACGGGCTGCGAGTTCCGCCCCAATAAAAGGCTCGTTCTTTCTCAATGAGGCAGTCACGTGAGCGAACAACCGCTCCAGCGGAATATTGATGCGAGATCTGCGGAGACCAAACACGAGCGCTCAGCCGATCCCTTCCCGTGGACACGAACAACAACAACAACAACAACAACAACAACAACAACTGGACCCAGGACGGTGCAGCGCGCCTTTGAAATGATCTCAGTAGTTATTACGGATTGGTATTCAGTTCTATTGGAATTTCAAGAGTATTTCAACTGTGGCCCACAAAACATGGCTTATTTTTAATAACGTATCTCGTTTGTATGATGGGATTTGAATGATACACAATTGTTAGTTTTGTTTCTTATATTAAATTAGAATTGTATTAAAATAATTCCAATTATAATAAATAATATTTTAAAAAATGAAAATGTGGTGCCTAAAAATTCACTGTCAAGTTCTGCCGTTTTCAGAAATTGTGTCGGAAATAGTTTTACAGTTTTAACTCTTAAATGTGATATAAATGTGCATTTACTACATTAATTAATTAGAAATGTAGATTTGTGGAATTTGAAGTTTAAACTTGATGCGGACTGAATGAAAGTCAATTGACGTGACGGAAGACAAAGTTTGAACCATGAAATTCTAAAATGTATTTACTGCGAAATGAAGGCAACGTTTTATCTTTAATGTGAAATCGAGTGTGTTTATTGCGGTGGCAGTAAATGCGGCGCGTTGAGGCGAAGGTGGAAACGCTGGTGGAGGCGGGCGACAGACGCGTTTCCTCGGCGTGTTAACCGCGTCTAAGCGGAGACAGCGTGTCGTGTTTAAGCGCTCAGATGTCGCTGCATAAGTTACAACTCTGATTGACGTTAAGACCTTAACTGGATCAACTACGGTCCTTTGTGGGCCTTTGTGTCCCGAACCGCGATCCGTTAATCCGCCTTTTACCGGAGAATAGAGACCCGCGGCTTTCCTCGCGCACGCGCGCGCACCCACATCTCCATTTCTTTGCGCGGCCCGTCATTATGTAAAGCCGGGCGCGTCACGTGCTGTGGTCCCGGATAAAGGCACTATAGACTGGCGAGTCAATTAACCTTTAGAACCGGACCTCTGGGGCCGCACTTGACTCCGGACCAGCATCGACTCGCCGAACCAGACCGCAGCATCTGTGTGTGTGTGTGTGGCGGGAGGGGGGGCGCACGCGCCCCCACCTTACCTGCAGGTCGTCAGCCCCGGAGGGCGCGAGGCCCAGTCCGGCTCCGGGCAGCAGCCTCTGGTCCGGGTGGTGCATCCCGACGCCGTAGGCCTGGGAGCCGTGTGACGTCATCAGCGACAGGTCGTGGCGCCGGTACGCGTCCAGGCAGCCGAGCTCGCGCCGCTGCTGCTCGTCCAAGCACGAGGACTTGAGCGCCGAGCGCGCGCTGTGCAGGTTGATGAAGTCGGCGGGCTCGCCGTGGTGCAGCTGCTGGTAATACTGGCCCGAGTGCAGCGAGTTGAGGCCGTAGGCCTCCGGCGCCACGGCCGGGTGCGAGTGCTGGAACTCGTAGTGGAAGGACTGGTGGTGCAGCGGCGTGTACTGGTGGTTGGCCGGGAAGTAGGGGCTGGCGAACTCGGTCCCCGCCGGCGCCGGGTAGGTGAGCGGCGACGAGGACGAGTAGGCCACCGACGAGTTGGCCACCGACTCCAGGCAGCCCAGCTGCATCAGACGGTAGCTGTTGGAGCCGTCGTGACGGATCTGCGGGAGGAGGAGGAGGAGGAGGAGGTGCGCGTCAGACACGGAAACACCTGTTGGACCGCGGCAGGTGCAGGTGCGGCTCTTCTCTCTTCCCCCCCCCACCCACCACTTGATCGAAGGAAACCTCGTCAGCCACCGACCCGCGTGAGTCCCAGCGCCCCGGGGCAGAGGGGTCAGTGCAGCAGCGCACATCAGCTTTGTCTTCGAGATGGCCGAAGACCAACACACGCCGCCACCATCGAGGAGCAACGATCGAAGGAAGTGAAGTGCTCCAACTGGACCGATGAGCGACAGCCCGCTGAAGCTAAAAACACTTCCGCATCTCAAGGCAAACACCAGGTGTAAACAGTTCCGGACAGAAGGTCATGAGAAGGTCAGACTACCACAACATCCAGCTGAGCTGAGCTCAAACTCAGTTCCTCTAGCCTGCTGCTGAGGCTCACAAGCAGAGTCACACCCTTTTGTCAGAGTCACAGTTTCCAATCAAACCAGCTATTAGCATGCCATGCTATTAGCACCACACGAAAACACCTGCAGCTGACGTGGCGCTTTGACCTTCCATAAAGCTTCACACGGCGCTCCAGTCTCCACAAGTCCTAAACACCAATCCGCGGCACCGCAGGTCACGTGTCCTGGAGCAGCCAGACTCGGCAGACTGCTGGTGAGCGGCTGAACCGTTAGCATTAGCGCACCCACTGGCAGCAGCAGCCGCCGCCATGTTTGCTCCCACAGTCGCTGGGTGGAAGAAACACCCTGCTCAGCCTCTCGCCACTAACACAGAACTCCATCGTTCGGATTCGTCCCGTCATTTCTGTTCTGAACCTGTTCAAACAGTTGCGAGGAAAAACATCAAACTGCAAACTGAAACGTCTTCTGGTGATCAGATGATTTTGATCCGTTGGAAATGCATATTTTTAAATTCAGAACTAAATAAAGTAATGTATAAACAAATATTATAAATGATAAAACAAAATTAATAAAAATTGAAAACCTATGATATTGATCGATGAAGAGACGCATACTTAATAGACTGGATGTTATTGTTGCAGCTTCACGCCCATCTGACCAGTTCATCTCGCCGGTTTATAGTTTGTACTTTTATTTACTTTGAAAAAAAACAAAAATGAATTCGCTCTTAATTTTTTTACATGATAATGACTCACTATCATATTTTGATAACATTTATAGAATAACGAAAATAATTTTCATTCATCCGTGACGCACCTTCTCCCGGCAATTCATGAAAACAATTATAATAGAGAAAAATAACCAGAAAAACCACCGGAAATAAAACCGATAATTACTCAACATCTTAAAACCAAAGTTACAGCCCGTAACATTTTCATCTTTTAATCGTTTATTAATTAAACACGGCGGCGATACATGACTATTGCTGTTGGGACGTTATTACAATAAAGTTGTACTTTAAACAAAAAAAAAAAAAAAAATCCAAATTGTTAGAGTAAACATCAACGTAATTAAATACAAATTAAATTATGACGATTTTTTATTTTAGTTTTTGACATTTCCGACACTTGTAAATATTTGTCTATATCTCGAAACTCGATGAAATAATACAATTAACCCGTGACATTCACTTGAAAACAGTTGCATTTAAATATAGTCGTTTCTTACAATATTGAGACACTTTTTGAGATTTATAAAGAAAATTACGAGTGTTCACTTTCAATTATGTAAAAGAATAAACGGCGGTAGATGAATGGGAGACGCACAAATGTTTCAGATAATTTCTTATCCATGAAATAAAATAACGATTGAAAAAAAAAACCCATTTCATTTGGTCTCTGAATTCAAGCAGTAATGTAGTGCATCCAAGTACTTTTCACATTTATTTCCTATATTTGTTGTCGCTTTAAATATAGAATAACCTCAGTAAACTGTTAAAAATATTATTTACTCGTTTTAAATCCACAGTTCTGCAACACTAAAACTCTTTTCAAGTTTGTCCGCGGGTTTCTTTGTCTGCTGGATGAGTTTATTATTTCCAACGCGGCTCCGAGAGTGTAAAGCAAAAAACGAGCCTTAAAGTATCGAACAAAATAAAGTTCTTTCTTCCGAAAACCCGCTGCTTTTTGTTGCCTCGACAGCGGCGGCGGCACCGCGCGCAGCTGCGGTGGCTTAAACAAACACTGGCGGCGGCGGCGGAGGCGCAGGAGCCGGCTGTAATCTGGATTATCTCTCCTTCTAATCTCTCACCTCTGCGTCGTGGACGAGTCCGGGGAAAGTGGCGGACATTTTCTCCGAGTGGACCCGCCGGTGTCGTCTCGCGCTCAGGCACCACAGCAAGCCCAAAAAGGCGTAAAATCCCGTGAAGCGGCGCGGAGCGAGCGCGAGCGGCGGCCTGCGTGCGCGGAGCTGCAGCGTCTCTGCGCGGACGAGGCGCGAGCTCGGATTTTGTACTTGCAGGGTCTTGGGGCTGATGTCGTAGGTCCCTTGGTGATATCAGAGTTCTGAGACGAAGCATCAGCACTGAGGACAATAGACGGAACCGCAGCTTCCCAGGAGACCCGGAATAAATATTGGATCTTCCCTTCCGAACCAGACGCCGAACCTTTTTCACACTTTTGCGCCCTTTTTATTTTCGCCCTCTCTCGCTCCGGTTCGGTGGCTGGTTCCGCTCGACGACTCGGTTTCGTGGTTTCTCGGTGGATTTTTGCACAAAAACTTCTGTTGCTGCTTTTTCGACTGAGAACTCGGACGGATTTTTTTTTTTTAATCTTGAACCGGAGTCTGAGGATTTCCGGCGATTTATCCGTCACTCAGGACGATGCCGTGTCGATTTTCGTCTCTTCTCAAAACAAGCCGAGGTTTCACCGCAACTTTCTGCTGATTTAGCGACGCGATTCATCGACAGCAACACGAAGGGACGGCGGGGTTCAGCGACACCATTCCAGGCTTCTGCTGCTCCTCTTTGATTCCCGACATCAGTGTCCTGATCGAGCGCAACTCTGTCAACATTTGTGCCGCCACAGCAGCAGGATAAATCCAGTGACTCACAAGAGCACCGAGTGCTCGGGACGGAATCACTTCCGAGGAAATAAACTACAACATCTGTGGCTGCATCGGCCGTGCGTTCTGGTGACTGTTGCAAAGAAGCACACGACACGACAGGATCCCGTGTTACACCGAGTTAGCGCTCAATTATTCGACGGTTTTAATATCTTTGTTGACAAACGCAGCCGTGTTTATTTCCCGCATCAGTGTTCAGTGCAGTTGAACGGCGGATATTTCAATAACGAACTGTTTGTGAATTGTCTTGTTCAGCATTTTTTTCCCGATTCCATCATCTTGAATTTTGACAGCTTGAAACAGCGGAATTATTTCTCTGAATTTCAAATGTCATTATTGTTGTTGATCCGAAATAAAGCGCGCTTTCTCCAGTAGTTTTCACTGTTTTCAGGTTCAAGCAGCAGCTGCGCTCGTCCAGCCGACA